>NC_141023.1:41337500-41692500 GCF_052040795.2 Danio rerio | reverse complement strand
GTTAACGCAAGCAAGCACCACAGACCGCAATCTTGCTGCAGTTTTGGTATATCAATTTCTGAGGGGACAAATTTCGAAGAGCTCAGGTAGTGTGGCTTGTTAGTTTCTATTTGGTTGCAAGAATCTGCCAATCAAGAAACTAACTCACTGTGTACTTTCACCTTGCTTCTTTATCATGTTGAAAGAGTAATTTCGTTTGACTGACAGACTGTTTACAACAAGGGGTCTTAAACTGCAGCCTGCGGACCATTTGTGGCCCCTCTACTCCTCCCTCCGGCTCACAACTGACGTCAAAAATATTCGGCCCACCAAAACACATTTTTGAACCACTATCATTGTTGTGCGAGCAGTCGCATATACACTTGTGGTTTTGACCCCCACCTACTGGAGATAAAATACCATACTCTTTAGGTTAATTTCGGTTTCTCTCAGCGTGCGGTTGAGACTTACGCACTTGCAGATTATTTCTGGGACGCGATTAAGTCTGTAAGTGCTCTATTTTTACTAAAGCTCTATTTCTGAAAATATTCAAGGGTCATAATTAGTTTCATACCCCCTGTATTTTGTTGTACAAACCAGGGTCCCCGCAGGGTCTTAAAAAGTATTAAAAAGTCTTAAATTAAAAAATCGAAATTTATGGCTTTAAAAAGTCTTAAATTTGCTTTTCTAGGTCTTAAATATTTTTGCACAGGTGTTATTTTTGCGATGGCCATGTAACGCTACATCTAATGCTCATTTAAATTATTTTTGTTGTTGTTGCTAGGTTTTTGGGGTGTTGTAGTTATTTATTTCACTAGTCCAATTGTAATTTGCAGTATTACAAGCACAAAAAAGTCAACTTGCAATAGCCAATCAGCTTTCTGATATTAAACTCAGTGCGTGCGGCGAATGTGACATCATCGCTGTGTTTGCGGAAGTTCGCTTTGAGTGCGCGCGACATGATTTCGGCTGGCATAGTATGCCGTTATTTCACTGACAAATGTCGCAAGCGCAGTTTTGTAAGTCGGGAGCGCTGTTATACGAGAGAGCGAACTGCTTGCGAACTCTCAAAACACTGGCTGCTCACGTGCGAATGATCTGCTCTCGCTCCGTCGGACTTCTTTCATGCTTTTCCAGAGATGCTTCAGCATACTGTAGTATTAAGAATAGTGAACTGATAAAATGAAATACAGTGTAGTTTTACTACAGTAAAGTGTGTTGAATTGTAGAAAAATAAAAAAAAATAAAAAATGTTTTTTTAATACACTTGTTATGTTACCATAGCAACTATAGTATTACCACAACAGAGTAATTGAAGTACTTTACTGTACTTCACAAAACACTGTACAGCAGACACGAGTTCACTTTATTTTAGTAATAAAATGGGATTGATAGTGGGATTTATTTGAAGAGTGAATAGTACAGTAGGCTATAATACCTAATCAAGTTTTTACCTATTTTCTATCACAGTTACATTTCTGCTTGCCAGAATGACCAATAATTATTGGCTAGAAATTGCAACAGCCATGGGAAAGGAGGAAAGTTTTTGTAAAACTTTGGAAAAACTCTGAGGGATATCTTTTTGATATTGCGATATAGATCTTAAATTTAATACTTAATGGTCTTAAAAAGGTCTTAAATTTGACATTATGATATCTGCAGAGACCCTGAAAACACCTTTTCATGGCTTACACGTTATACTGGGGTGTAAATATGATCATTTTGTTTATGTTCGATTCAAATGGTTTGGTTAATAGATTTTCCTCATATACATATTAAGATTTGTATAAAAGTGTGCATTAGTAAAATGTGACTGCTGGCCAAGTTGAACTTGTTAAAGTAAATATGTATATATATATATATATATATATATATATATATATATATATATATATATATATATATATATATATATATATTCTTCTCCCTTCTGTGTTGTAGTTTTACAAAAAAAGTGTTGTAGTTTTTAAAAAAGATATTGAGAAGAACAGTTGCCAGTAAAGTCACTAAAGTTACCCAAACTGCTTTCCGCTGTCTTACGCTATCTGTTAAAATTTTGATTAAGCAACAATTAATTGGGACTGACCCCCATCTCCCCCACCCAGAATTTAAGTTTGAGACACCTGGGTAACAAGAGTGTTTGCAGGTTATCAACAAGCAACAAGTTGATTTCTTGATTTTCACCACATAGTTGGCTAATGTGGTGACTAAACTTTTTTAATGCTGCTTAAGTATGCGCATTTATAATGTGTTGTAATAATGTAATATTGTGAAATGTTTTTGCACTATAAAATAACTGTTCAAAAGTAGTTTATCATTTTATTTAATTCTTTATTCCGGTGATTTTTAAAAACAAATTTACAGCTTCATTATGATCCTTCACAAATCACTTCAATATTAATTTTTACTATTAATATTAGATTATTATTAATTGTAATAATAATAAAAGCAACAATGACTGGACTATAAATATAATTTAAAACTACATACAATAAGTAATAAATAAATAAATATTTAATGAATAAATATTTAACAATTTAACATTATTTTTGCATTTAATAAATGCCGCCTTGATGAACAGAATCATTTTATTTATTTATTTTTTAAAAAGCTGACCCCGAACCGGCTGACCGGTAGTGTGTATATAAACTTTATTAATCTAGCTCTCAAAGAAGTACCTGTATACTAAAAATAAAAAAATCCCAATAATACACAATATAAATTCACAGAATTTTGAAATATATCATGTATGTATGACATTTTTTTATTATTGCAATCTGAATATTACCTTGTGTTTTAAATATTTAAAGATATGCATTTATTGCCATATCTCAGATTTCTGCATTCGGGACTGCACAGCTGCTGCTTTCAATTTTGGTTCGATTGCCCTGCTTGCCTGTTATGCATATCAGAAAACGAGAAATTAAGTCCATAAATACCAGGGTATCTGCAGGGTTTTAAAATGTCTTAAGATGTCTTAAATCAAAAACTAAATTTTAGGCCTTTAAAAAAATTTTTTTATTTATTCATTTTTTTACAGTTGTACTGTAGGTCTTAAAACTTTTTTTAAACAGGATTTTTCTTAGTTTATGTATTGCTACCCAATCTGACCAACACTCATCCAATCACCAACAAGCTCAATAAAACTTTTACTTTTATTTAATAATTAAAATTTTAGCTCTATTTACCATAATAGTTTAGTTATTTGCCCTACAATAACACTTTTAAAAAAAATCCTCTATGTATTTACTGCTGTTGAAGCTGACCTGGACAGACTGTTGAGCATACATTTAGTTTATTATATAGTTTTTAAAACCTTTTTCTTTTTTTTTCTTTTTTTTTAAGAAAGGTTATTTCAAGTTGTCTATATGTACAACTAGAGCTTGTTTGTTTTGACACAATATTTAAAATATTTTGCCCAGAATTAACTAAACTATTATAATTTTTAAGTATTAAATTATTATTATTGCATTATTAAATAAAAAGAAAAAGTTATAAAAATATTTTCTAACTGGGCTATTCAAAAAACTCCACAGCATTAAGCCTTGTACGAGTCTAAAATATCATTCATAATGGTCTTTAAAAGTCTTAAATATAACTTGCTCACTTCAGTAATTGGATGCAATGGTGACTTCCAGTGAACCGTGCACCAGACCATCTCTTCATGCGGATTTTGGTGGTTTATGGGTGCAACTGCAGCTACAAACTTTATTTTAGATTCTTCTGTTAAGTCAAAGGCGCGCCTGTGTACTTTGTCCTATGCCACTTTAATTGCATCCAAATGAATTCAATTTGAGAGAAAATCCAAAGCCTATTCAAGCACCACTACTTAGAAATCAAATAAATGTATATAATGAAAACAAGCACATTATCTTACATGGCTAACCACACACTTAACATGTGTAACATGTTTGTAACATCTGTCTTGCTAGTGATGCATGGGGAAATTCATGATTTCCCATGTACTTGTTTAGGTTTTGATATGTCAAAGTCTTAAGTGGTTACTTAAGTGGTTTTTTAACCCATAGATCTTTGAACCAGCTGTGTGCACCCATAGAGAAAAAAATACTAATTAGTTTGTCCACAAGGTGGCGTCACTTACCCAGACATTTTACTGAAAGAACGTGCTGTTGATATAAATATAGGCACAGAACATGAACAACATCAAACTTCAGTAGATTGCAAAAATAACAGATGTTTATAAATGCTTAGTGAACAGATTAAAAGACATCCACCATAAAAAGACCTGACTTTTCTTTCCACATCTGCAGTAAAGTAATCATGTGAAGTTATGTGTCACGTTGGATTCTCAATGTTAAAGTAATTATTGATTATTAAATGTGCATTTGGATACATATTGTAATTGATTGGGGCAAATCTAGTAATTTTCAAAGGAAATTACAAACAAGGAAGAATTCCCGGCACAGAATGTGTGACAGAATTAAGTTGGTCAATTGATTTGTTTAAATTGAATTCTAAGATGTGCTTCATACATCACTGCAGTATTGGCAGTTGGTAACAGACTGGAAACTCTTGCATTTTACTTTTATTATTATTATTATTATTATTATTATTATTATTATTAATTGTTTATTTATTAAGAATAGATTTGTATATAAGGTATGGGATGTTGATTTTTACAGTGTTGACAACGCAGACTGGGTCCTGTAATAATAAAAAGGTAAATAGCTCTGTAATGTAAATAGTCACAGAATTGGTCAAATCTTCAGGTCACACTATAATAATGAATAAGGTTCATTAGTTAATGTTAATTAATGCATTTACTTACATGAACAAACAATGAACAATACATCTACTACTGTATTTTTTCATGTTAGTTAACATTAGTTATTTAAAATACAGTAGTTCATTGTTAGTTTGTTAACTCATGGTGCATTAACTAATGTTAACAAGCATGGACTTGGATGTTAATATTGCATTAGTAAATGTTCAATTATGAGTAATAAATGCTGTACATGTGTTGTTCAGGATTAGTTCATGTTAGTAAATGCATTAACTAATGAACCTTATTGTAAAGTGTTACCAATCTTCAATAGATAAATCCAAATGTGAGAAATATAGGAAATAAACATAGATTAATACAGACTATTGTCTGTAATTATTACACTGCAAGACACTATTTGTAATATTAGTTTAATTAGTCTCAGAATGAATGGCACATGATGACTCGTGTGACGCTCGTGTTTGTTGTCAGACATTGGCATCTTAATATGAAAAGACAACATATGGACTTTATTTCTAGAATTAATATGAGTATCATCACTTTAGCATTTTACTAATTTTATATGAGGAAAAAAAAATATCGTAATATTTTTTACACTTAGAAAAACACAGCTGCCTTCACAACAACACACCAAAAACAAATTCTGGTGTAATTTTAGGTTTTAGTTTAATCTGAGAGAAACATTAAATATTTTATGGGATTTCAAAAACTGTAATTATGTTAAACTCTTAGTAAATTGTGATTAACTTGATTGATTATACCTGACTTTCGATAAACTACACATGAATGAAGACTGAGCTACATTTAGTGGGGAGAAAAGCAATACATCTTTCATAGTAATCTTTTTATATGAGTTCTAATGCTTTGGAGTCTTTTTCTGTGGCCTTTGGCAACCGTTACAGTATGATAAACATGTAACATTTAAAAAAAAATACATTTAAAACACTTTTCATGGATATATTTATTATTTTATTAACTTGCAATTATAACAAGCATGTGTAGTTCATTTAATAAAGCACTACTAGGATTGCTGAATTGGGTTGGTTAGCTGTTAGTGTTTAGGTTGAGTGCAGATTATTTGGACTTGCTGATGTAAGTTAACCGTTCTCATCCCATGTACCTGTGTCCCCTGCCTGGTCTTGTGCCCTCTAGATCCCGTGTCTTGTTTTGCGTGTGTTGGAAGTGCATGTAAACGTGTTTCTGCAGAGTCAGTGGTGTCTTTCTGCTCTACACTTTCTTGTCGTTTTTTATTTTAATTTTTTTGCAAACCCACACAGTTGTATTTGACCTCCACGGACAGTAACAGCCGCCACAGCTGGCAGTTAAAGCCATCGGAGAGTTCCCGCTCTTTTTGGTAACAACCTCAACTAAAGCAACAGGTACTCAAATGTCCCACTAACTGGCCCACTTCCCTCCCCACAAGAAAACAACAGCGTGATTCCTCCCCAAACCTAAAAAAAAAAAACCCCAAAGCTGTCCTCGTGCCTGTTGTGTTTTGGTTGTGTGTGAATCCCTGGTCTTGTTATATCTGTGGAGCAGCATGTTCTCCCTCCCTAGCATTAACTCTTCACGTTTCTGACAGAAAATTCTATTTGGTGGAGCACGGAGAGGAATAAATGCAATAATGCTGACATTAAGGGAGAGAACCGCTTTTTAATTTAGTTTAGCTAATGATGAGCATCCTAAAGGTGCATCCACACTGACGGTTATTATATTGATGGAGGTCACTGATAGTTTCTAGTCTCGTTTGAATAGAGTCTTGTTGCTTTGTAATGTCACTGATTGTGTTGTTGACTGGAATCTGTATAAAATACTGATGGGACTTGTTTACACCTGATATTACGATGTGTTTTTATCATAGTAGTTCAAACAAATAATTAAAATTCTGCATCAATTACTCATCATCCACTTGTTTAATCAGGTTTGAGTTTGTTTCTTCTGTTCAACACAATGGAAGATATGCTGAAGAATGCTGAGAAAAAAGTAGCCATTGACTTCCACGTTTTCTTTTTTTCTATAAAGGCTGATTTATACTTCTGCGCACATGTAGGCTGTGCTGTAGGCGCCGTGGATGCATAGCCCTTGCAGTGGCCGTCGGCATCGCTGACGTGCACCTCTCAAAAAATGTAACTACAAGTCGCAACGATGCATAGCGCAAGCTCTGTGATTGGTTGGCTTGGTAGCGCTGATGAGTGTGGGTGGGACAGAGAGCTGCGTGAGTCCGCATAAGCGAGTCGAGTCCCGTGAAGGAGCTCCAGATGAAAAGTTTTGTTTTGTGTTGACCTTATGGTTAAAGTTGTTGCACGTCCGCCAGTTCCCGCCTCAAAATGACCGAGTTTGAGCCACTTGTACATTAAGAAAGCGTTCAGAAAAAACAAAACACCAGAGAAGAAACTCCACACAAAGGAACATAAACAGCTCACTGCCCGCTAGCGTTTCACAAACAGAGGATCACAAACAGCGTGCAGATGTATAAATGCACGGCAATGCGCAAGGCTTGTGCCATGGGTCATGCCGATCACTTGATGCAGAAGTATAAACCAGGCTTTATGGATGTCGATTTCTATGTCTCCCCCAACATTCTTTAGAGTATCTTGTTTTGTGTTCAACTGAAGAAAGAAATGCACACAAGCTTTGAACCAGTTGACTGAGTAAAATACTAAATAAAAAAAGACATAACATTATTTGGATGAACTTTTAATGCAATACAAAATAATACAATAAAATACATTACAATAAAAGAGACATTTCAATATTTGGGTGAGGTATCATTTTAATACTATACAATACATGAGCAATATCACACAATTAGCAGTGCGATATGGCTGTATATCGGCACTGGTAGGAGGCGTACGTTGACTCAAGGCCATAGACCAAGTGCTTTATACAGCCATATCGCTATATCAAGCAATATCAAATGTGATATTGCATTTATACAACAGTTTGATGGCATAATCGTGTGTGCAAAAACAAAATCAAACATAGTCTCAAAAATCCTTTTGTAAGGGAAACTACTTTCTTCCACCATTCATCCACATCTGCACAACTGATGGTCAGAACAGCAGAAACCGTTGGTACTTGTAAACGTCACTTTAGAGCTAGTATTGAGTGATTCTCTAGGGTAATGTCTAAAGTTATGAAAAAACAGGTCATTTTTGCTCACATTTTAAGATTATAAGGCTGAACGGCATGAAATGTCATCAGTCTACAGAGATTCCTCAATATGTCTCTGCTGCAATCGGGATTTCACAATAATTAACCCCAAAAAAGCTAGAGCAAAGCAAACACCGCCATTTTCTGGTATAAATAGGAATTCTGGAATAGGAATATGGTATAAATAAAGCAATACAAACTAAAAAAGAAAGAGATCGAATGTCACTTACCTAATTTATTCAGCTGTAGTTTAACACTTAGAAAATGCTGTTTTTCTTTCCTAAGGACTTTGTTTGCCAGGTCTGTCGCCATCTTGTGGCGGAACGTCAATTGTCATTTTCTTTGGTCTGCTCAGACAGGTTGATGCCAGCCAATGCACTGAATTTGATGCTCAGAAATTTTTTATTTGGCACTAATGGTGTGCTGATTTGGTTTAAAACACATGCACATTTATGTATTTTAATTCGTCTCTGCGTCTTAAGTGCAACATTCTCACTTAAGAATAAGATAAAATAAAATGAATTGTATTTCTCCAGGTCTTTACTTAGAATTTTTATAAAACATCATGACACCCTATAAAAAATATAGGCTACAATATGTTTTACTTTAAAATGAACTTTACGGAATGTGTCTCCATTTTTTTTATTGGGGTTTTAAAATTAAACCTATAAGATTGACATTGCGACTTTCAGTTTGTTAAGCCTACATAGGAATTTCTAATAAAAACAAACAGCTGTGTGCAATTTAATAACTCTATGACAGGAGCTACATACACTATCTATGATTAGAGATTACTCACAACTAAGGATTTTCAGCAAATGAACATTTTGCCTTCCCACAGTGTAAAATAAAAGTAAAATATGATCAATAATTCATGACAACATGTGTTTATGTTAACTATTATACCTTATCCAACAAAGTGAATCATGTTCTTAATTTTTTCACAAATCTCAGTCAGTGTGAATGTACCTTAAGGCTTGTCAACACAAATTCCTCCACTTCCTGCATTTATAGATTGCACAAAAAGCCATGTTGTTGTTTTTTTTTTTTTTTTTTTTTGTAAAATTAGATTTCCGTTCATGTGTAGTTTGTTGTTTTATTGTTGTACTTTGAAGTGTTGTTATTAGTGATACATAATAATACTGTCAGTATTAATATGCTGTAGCTAAGAGCTTTCAACCCCATTTACTGCATCTGTCATCTACACTGATGATTATCAGCGTACGTTGAATTAGAAAATACAGATCAGGCAGTTCAGTCCTACAGGAGGAAAGAGCTTTTTTAAAAGCCACAATGCAAACATAAGGATAGAAAGAGTGAGAGTAATCCTCCAATTGCATTCATGCCACACTCAAAAACTCAGAGAGAATAAAATGAGCTCAAGGGAACTGATTGAGACTTTACATTTAGCATTTTAGGACTATTTTTGTACTCATTTTTGTCATATTAGTAAAAAAGGTAAAAGCACCATTTCTGATGTAGCTTGACAGCTTACTGTTTATGAGCAACAGATCAAGTTAATATGTGCATTTTTACCCTTCTAACATTTTGTTTATTTTTGTCCCTTGGACAGATCAGTATCTACAAAGGCTGTCGAAATGATTCTGCAATAGTGAATTAAAATATTTGAAACAATTAAAAAACAAACACTGTATGTTAGGGATGCTATATACATTATCATGAATACATTTAGTGATCATGGGTCAAAGACAATAACATTCTAATAAAAGCTGTATTTATTTTATTTATTTATTTATTTATTTATTTATTTATTGAGTCGATTCATACAACCAATAAATTGTAATTCAGTTTACCAATATTTTACATACCAAAAAATAATAAAAATAATGATATTAATATTGTCTGGCATATTTAGAAACACATTGTTGCACAATTAAAGATTTAAAGACCGCCATCTATAAGCAATACGTTTTAAATAATATGAATATATAGCACTTAATATGATCACTTTTGCTTTTGTATGTTTTAGTAAGGTTAGACTAACCCCTGGTTCCATAGACATGGCTTAAGGCTTGTCCTAGACTAAATTGCAGGCATGAGGTTTTTTACTTGTAAAGAACTTAGTGTGACATATCTTTAAATATATAGATGAAATAGTTTTGTCTGAAGATGCACACCAGTAATGTGTTTTCAGTTTTGTATTTTTTAAACAGTTTAAATACCCTAACTAAATTAAACTAAGACCTAGTCCTGACCTATCTAGCTAACTCGTGAGACCAGGCCTATGTTTATGATGCATTTCACCCAGGTTTTTACAATTTTGTTTTCTCAAAAGTTATTTGAAAACATTAACGGAAAACTCCATATTTTTTTTTAGAAAGAGGCTCATTTTACGCACAACTTCCCAAGAGGTCTGGCTGCAGACCTGGTGCAGTGCAATCTGAGCTGCATGCAATGCTTTTTAATGGGCTAACCTAACCCAACCCCTAACCCTACCCCTCACTAGCTCCATTGAGTGCATTGTGTCTGGCATTGCATGTCTGAGATATGCAATCTAATGTTGCATCATCAAGGCTGCATTCAGATATTATTCACATGGGAGTCAGTTACTCTAACAAGGAGGCTAAAGAACATGGCCTCTAGCATCTGTCGCTAGAGCACCCTTTTTTTTTTCTTTTTTTTTTTAAGTGGTCAGAGGAGTGAGGTTTACCTACATAGCACTTCATTAGCTTAGCATAAATAATAGAATCAAATTAGACCATTAGCATCTTACTCAATTTTATAATTCTTAGTATTTATAAAAAGCTTGGTACTTCTGTATTACAAAAATAAGGAAACTTTTCCTATCGCTCTTACTAACCCAATGTATTTTTCTTTTAAATTGTCAAGCTTAATTATTATTTTATTTAATCTTTTTTTTTTTTGAGCAAGATGCTAATAGGCTAATTAGATTCAATGATCTATGCTAAGCTCACCTAAATTTGCCGTAGAAACATGGATTCAAAAATGGTCAAAAATGACCTTGTTTAACCCTAGCGAAGTTGTAAAATAAGCCTATTTCTAATGATATTTCTAAATAAAAAGTGGAGTGTCCCTTTAAGTAGACACTTAGCAAGCATTTCAAATGTCTATTTTTAAGTATGACTTACTTTAATTAATCAAAAACACCTAAATGAGAATTATTTTTCTTTTTTGATCTTATCATCAGCTCTACACAGAATCTAAATGATTTTAATCCAAATTGTTGTTGTTGTTTTTTGTCTCTCTGTAGTACACATCCAGTATGAGAGCCAAATACCTGGCCAACACCCGACCTGACCCCAACAGCAGCTCCGCAGCAAACTAGAAGAACAGCATCTCTTTTCCGAACAGTCTACAGCTCCCACTCGCACCACATCTACTCCCACTCTCCCAATTCAGTTTCACCCCAGGCCCACCATCCAGCCATGCTGATCTCTGACGTGTGCTCTTCAACCCAGCGGATAAAGGACGTCCTTGATTCATGTAAATACTGCTGTCGGAGGAATGTTCCAGATGGCCGGTTCAGTTCAGGCAGCTAGTTCATCCAGTATGTGTGTGTGTGTGTTTGCATCTGTATGAACCACATTACTTACAGATAGATTGAGTGACATGCATTTGTGTGTGTGTGTTCATTTATGCTGCCCTTGCGCAATTGTGGTGCTCTTGCCAGAGGTTCAGAAAGCTCCAGAACTGAAGGACTGGATATGGTTTAATGCCCGTACATTCCTGCATGGCCTCTGTTCTCTGAAGAAATGTGACCTTCTCCATTTGCCACATGCCGAATCTACAGTTTACATCAGTGAAGTCTACTGTAATATAACTGAACCAGTCTCTATCTCAATAGGATGATGAACTCTGAGCAGTGAGAATTTAGCCCAGGTTTGAGTTGAGGTCTTCTTTGATAGCAGTTTTAGGGATGAGGATTGATGGTTATTACAGTGAAATGGTGTGAGAAATAAGGCCAGAAACATGCTTTATGCTAGTGCACGAATGCAGACACAACAAATGTGTCAATTCAAAATGGTGTTTAATGCCAAGATTTATAATCTGAATTTTAATCAGAAAAAAAGCTATGGAAAAAATTAAATGACAACTTGAAAGCTATTGTTTTTTATATAGATTTAATGAATTGATTAGTTATGGCCAGTGCTTAATTTGAGATGGATTTTGCCGGATCCTGTTCCGGAAAATGTCTGATTTTCGTGTTTTGCGTTCCAGTATTTATTTTACAGGATCCGGCATTAACTTGTGCATGGTAAATAGTCATCAAGTGCAAGTTAAAGCAAAACTCACGTTAAAATTTTGGCCCTCTACAAAATTTTCAGCTAAACGGCTTTCTTATGTTTGCAGTCACTCTTATTGGTTGGTCATTGTTTCGCGTGCAGTGAAAATAACTAATGGCATAGTGGCCAACATAAAGAATATTTGTATTTTCAAAATGGCAAAGAGGCAGTCAGGCATATATTCATTTTTTTAAAACCACAAGTAAATCTGATATAGGGCCTGATCAAACGAGAAGATGAAACTGCGTGAATGGATCAGGATAGCAGGAGACAGAAGCAAAGTCAGCCAGAAAACATGACAGAAGAGGTAACTGTAGCTCTTCTTGTAGATTAGACTGGGTGAGTCTTTTAATTATTCTTTTTTCACTTTGCACATAATAGTGATGTGAACTGAATATTGATTGTTCGTAAGATTTATGTTTGTAGCTACATGTTTTTATTATCCATGACTGACCCATAATGTTATGTGGTACAAAATAAAGTTCAGAAAAAGGATGCTCTTTTTAAAATACGAGTGCTATCACCATTTAGTGATGTCATGTTCCGGGGAAACTAAAATTGTGTGGTGGAAGTCGGTCACTGTACTTTTATTTTCAGGCTTTGCTCTGGGAATTATTCATTTAAAAATTAAGCACTGGTTATGGCTTTGAGTGTGTTTTATTCTTTAATGGTCTGATGACATTCCTCTAAATAAAAATATTGTCATTTAGAGCATTTCGTTTATAAATGATTCCATTTCTGGTAATTTAATTTTTTTTAGGGTTTTGTTAATTTTTAACTGCAAAAATGCGGTAAAAAATGCTCTAAATGAAAAGATTTTTTTTTTTTAATTTGAAAGAAATGTCATCACTGCTACAGATTAAAAGACTACATTTTACTCATAACTACACATGTAACTATACATCATAAATACAGAGAAACTGAGACTTTTCAAGTGATCAAGATTAATTTCTTTTAATCATTTATGATTTAATATAGTCCACTATAGTAAATGATAATAAGTGAGCGAATGCATTGTGCTTATTGAAATCTATTGAGTCCAAACTAATCGCAGTATAGTACACTATATGCATATGTAGAGTGGTTTCAACCACAAACATTTACTTTTTACAGAAATAATTAATCTAATATCTAATATGACTGTTGGAAGATTCTGCAAATGTTGCCTTAAAAACATTTTGTGCAGCATTCATGACATGCTCTACCCAATACTGTTTTTGTTTATGTCAGTACAGCAGTTGTTACAAGTCATGACTAAAAAGTCTATTTACAAGTTAAGATTATTATAATTTCATTATTTCACTAGGTGGAATCCTGCAATTATGCTAATTAGGACATGAATATGTAATTTGTGTCGTAAAGTGATATGATACAATAATTGAAGCTAACATTAGAATAGCTAGCATTTGCATGAAAATGTGTACTCTTAACAGTTTGTATTCGGGTGTTGAACTCCATACTGAAGGTGGCGGTTGTGAGTGCCAGATGTGTTTTCATTCAAGTAGCTAGCTGTTAACATCTTCAGTTAATGTGTCATACCTCAGTTTGTGTGTTGATGTCATGCTCTGGCATTAGCATTGTTAGCTTTTGCAATCCTGCACTAGTCTATAGTCTGTTTCAGGCCTTTATATGTAGTTGTGAGGAGAAGAATGCTTTGGATTCTGTCATCTCATTTTCAGGCTTGATTTTCGGTGGAAAGTTATGGTTTCTAGATGCCGTGCTTTTGAAATGCTTGGTTTTCCCCTCAACACTCATGAATTGCATTTCTTGAAAAAGGAACAATACTAATAATATCCACTGCCATTACTGGAAAAACCTGGACAAACAGAGCTGGACTGGCCAGCCTGGCGAAGAAGACGTTGAGGAAGCTTGATCAGATTGTTGAACAAACTCTGATGATCTGGATTTTGACCAAACGCTGATGATCAGGACGACCACAAACTGCTCTCGCATTCAAGTATTTTCAACTTCTCGCTGTCTGAGATGTGGAAATCTGAGTTTCCTAGTCTGATGCTGATGCTGGAACATCTGAACATTAACCTTTGAGACACTGGGACCAGTTTGGATGATTTTGTCATCGTTTATCTCTTCAAAACAAGAAGCTGGGAGGATTTCATTGTACTGTACGCAGTGTAAACTGAACGTTTTGCTGATCAGTTGAGTCCTCAGGGAAGGGGATGCCAGTATGACAGGAAGTGAAGTCATCTGTGGCCTGTCTTTTTATTACTACTTTTTTTTCTTTCTTCCCTTCAAAGACACAAAAGAGAGGTCGCATGCCTCAGTAACTTTTGCTGTAATTAAGTGTGACTGTCAAAAGCCCACAGTTTCCTGGGCTTGTTGCTTCTGCACCACAAATTGCTTTCATTACCAGAATTGAGGGGAATCTTGCCATCCCAGAAGAAGACATTAAAGTGAAGTGCCGTCACCGAATATTTTCCCCTTGGTGAGAGAACAGACGGCTGGCATATGATCAGGGTGAACTCTCTTCCTTTCTGAAGTTACAGACAGAGTTTAGTATGAATATGTCAGCTGTGTGTGTGTGTGTCTGTGTGTGCGTGTGGGCTGGTGCCCGTGTTTTCTGTGGGCATCATCTGTCTCAGCTTCACCAGGACCTTCTCCTTTCTCATGCTGCCAACACCCCTATTTCAGGACACTGAGTTCAGGTCATGTTCTGAACCCATTTCAAGGCTCAGCAATAAGTAGACTTTAGTTTTCCTTTTCGTTTTAGTCTGACATCACTTGTTCCACAAAAGTGCTATGCTTCTGATATGCACATGTAGCAAAAATGTCAGAATTTTCTAAATATTTATCTACGTTTTTACATCTATAACTGCAAAATGGCATCTCTAAATTAAAATAAATATAAAATCGCAAACACAAATCAAAAAAGTCTTCTACTCTTTTGTAATAATAAAATGTGTATACTTTTTTGATTTGTGTTCAGAATTGAATAGGTTATAATTCAGTTTTCTTATATACAGAGTGTGTTTGCTGTATGTGTATTGTTAATACCTGCATATACACACACACCTTTACATTTAAAACCTTTATAGTTTTGCTATAAAATTTAGAAAATATTTTATATGGATATGATGTGACCACATCTAAACATGTATTTGCAATTAAATTCATGTAACTTGAATTTGCGGAAAAATAATGCTTCTATACTGTTGCTGTTATATCCTAATGAGTAATGTGAACTTAATCTATTTGAATAAACGAAGCAATTTGAAAACAGTAAAACCCAATAAATGAAGCGAGCTCAAATCAACTGACTACTGTAAAACCCAATAAGTTACGGCAACTCAAATTGTTTGAGGAAACCGATTGCTACAAACCATTACAAGCTAATCTATATGAGTACAGTGATTTTACTCCATTTAAGTTGAAGTAATGAGGTATTTAATTAACTAACACTGAGTTCAAAACTCTTTTCAAATAAGTAGAATTAATTGTGAGCTAACTACACTCATTTCATTTGATAAAGTTGACTATTGGGTTATAGAGTGTGTCTGTACATAAATACACTTCTAAACTAAACAGCTATCTAATGCTACACTCATTTACCCTGTAAAACCTAACAGTCACAATCACTACCTAAAATAAGAATTAAATAAGAAAATTTTTTTAAAAGTTACTTTGTCTCGATGAAAAAGAATTGTGGTAACTCATGAACGGATTATATTAAGCAGAACTTAAAACGAATGAGTTATGAATGAATTAATTATGATTTTTTTGCTAACTTTAAAACAAGGAGCAATACCAAACCATTCCAGTAGCTATATGATTGCTTGGAATTAATTTGTTGAATTTATAGCGATTTGATAACTGAACTTAAAATGTTTAAGTTACTAACACTCTAAAAGTTTGACAACACAAATTATCAGCACATATAATATACGGTTGAAGTCAGAATTATTAGCCTCCCGCTGAGATTTTTAAAAAAATGTCCCAAATGATGTTTAACAGAGGAAGGAAATGTTTACAGTATGTCTGATAATATTTTCTCTTTTGGAGAAAGTCTTATTTGTTTATTTTGGCTAGAATAATATATATATATATCTATATATATATATATATATATATATATATATATATATATATATATATATATATATATATATATATATAAACATTTTATGGTCAAAATTATTAGCCCCTTTAAGCTACTTTTTTTTGATAGTCTACAGAACAAACTATCCTTATACAAGAATTTGCCTAATTACCCTAACCTGCCTAGTTAACCTAATTAATCTAGTTAAGCCTTTAAATGTCACTCAGCTGTATAGAAGTATCTTGAAGAATATCTAGTCAAACATTATTTACTGTCATCATGACAAAAATAAAATAAATCAGTTATTAAAAATGAGTTTTTAAAACTATTATGATTAGAAATGTGTTGAAAACAATCTTCTCTCTGTTAAATAAAATTTTTGGGAAAAAAAAAAAACAGGCGGGCTAATAATTCTGACTGTATGTGTATATGACTTTATGTAGTCATAGTCATAGTTTTCAGTACTCAAACCATATTGTTACAAAACTTAAAAGGTATGCCGCAATCGGTTTCCTCAAACAGTTTGAGTTAATTGTACTTATTAGGTTTTGGTGTACATGGTGATGGCTCTGAATAATTGTTAGATTATGTTCGAATATATTGATTTTACAATGATTCGTCACAAAGCAATTTGTATCTTCAGTGTAAAGTGCTCAGCATATATAAGTACAGCCCTCACAAATCTCTCTTTTAATTTCATATTTTTAGGAAGCTATACAATATCATATTTGTGCAAATACATTAGAATAGTCAGTACTGAAGCCAAATCTGGAGCTTATCCAACAAAATAAATATACGATAACAGTTCAAACATTAACACACCCAAATTTATATGTTATAGACAAATACTAAATACTTATTTTAAAAAGAGAAAATATCAAGCGAAGCAAAAAATGGAAAAATGTAGTTGAAATTTTGTAGGTTGTAATTTATTTTTGCAATATTTTGCTTGAATTTAGGTGTATTATCTTTCAATTTCTGAATGTGTTTGGTGACTAAAATATTATTTTAATAAGTATATCTGTTTAATAAATCTGTTTGTTTAAATGCACCAAAATACAATGCCTACATTCACTGAGAAATGAACAAAATATCCTTTCAAAATGGGGTGTGCTCAATTATGCTGAGCACAGTTTCTTCAATTTTCTCATTGATTTTCAGATTTTACTTTGAAAAAATATGTATGCACATTTGTACATTTATAATTTAATAACCGGACTGGAGGTTATCCTTGTTGCTGAGCCTTGATTTTCCATCTAATAAAGATCTGCGTGGGCTCTGCATGCATGCATGTTTTGTAAATGCATCCTGGGACTTTGTGACAGTTTCTGAACTTTCAAACCCTCCCAGATTTTAATGAAAGCGAGAACTTGGAGAAGAGAAATAAAGGGATGTTTTACAGCTATCAACATACAGAGCTTTGGATTGTGCTGTTCAGCTGATTATTGGAGCGTGTGAGCTTTTTTTTTAATGACTGTTATTGCTTCTCAACAGCATGGTCATCCTGTAAATGTGGAGTGGGACCATGTTGTGTGCTACTGACGCTTGAATTTGTGATCAATGACGGGGTTTGTAGGTTCTCGACTGTGCCAATAACAGCTTTTTACCTTCTGTGTATCTAAATATTTTGCGATCTTGGAGGGACTTGAGCTCTGCAGCCCTACGAGACACCTGTGAACATGAGCCTGGCGTTGTGGGAGTGTTTTTTTTTATAATTTTCATTTTTCTGTAAATGACCACATTAGTACTGATGCAGTCTCTGGTTTTATGTCTACATGTAATCATTGGGTATGTCATACTGCAAAGAAAAATAATACATCTATACTGTTATAAGAAACCAACATTTGCAAGGAAGCGGCGCAATTGCTGACATGAGATTGTGATAGTACAAACTGGTCATTTTTTGATTACCTTTTTAGTAGGGTTTCATAGTCCTTGTGGCATATTTTTTAGACATTAGCAAGCACAAAATATTTTGTCTCTCATGCAAATCAATGATTTTGGTCTTTTATCGAGATGTTTTTATATGACTTCACTGTAGGTGACCCTTTTTCAGTTACTAAACTATTGTACATGTAAAAACCTGTGGTTTTATTGAGCTTGAACTGTGTTTTCAGATTAAACCTAACAATAACAATGTTCAACTATTAGCTTATTTATCTGCGTCATTTTTTCTTGACCTCTTTTTATTACTGTCATTCATTTTTCTAAAGTTTATTCGATTGTTAAGTTTATGTGAAATGTATAGATTTATTTGTTCATTAACCTTTTAACTGTCCTACCAAGCAAAAAAAATAAAAAAATAGATGGAATTTCTTAACCCTTAATGTCGCTAGTTACCACACTCGATGCATTTTTTTTTTCGACACACCCCATAATTTCTAAAATATCAACCTCTACTAAAAGGTAGATGTATCAGTTTATGGTAAAAGTGCCAGAATTAATAGGGGAGAGCGAAGCACAAAGTAACACTTTGGTTTTGGCCAAATAAAGAACAAAGTAAAGGGGTTAGACAAACCATTTGTTTTTTACCAACAACACACAAGCCTCTCTTACAAATGAGCACTGTTTGTATGATCGCCAGACTTGTGGTTTCTGTGCAGTATTGTCAAAAATGCCAGGAGTATAAATGTTACTATTCATCCCACCTGCGGGGCAAGTTGTAACAGACAGAGGGTTAGTTGTAACACGCACTTAAAAAGCTAGATTTTACACAATTATTTTATATTCAGTTTACTTTAAATAGTAGCTATTTCCTCAGTACTTAGCTCAATTATTTTGTTATTTTACATAGTACAGCATGTTTATTTATTGGATAAACACATTTGGATTGTTATGCATTATTATACAATGCATTTATTTGTAGTATTAGCAATATTTTTTTGTCTGTTAAAAAATATTTTCTATTAAATAACATTTTATTTTAAAAGTTTCCAACATTACACTCAAAATTCAGAAATTATTTTGTTAGTTTAGTTGGTGTCCAACAGTGTGTTGCGTAATTGTAACAACTTGTTATGTTACAACTTGCCCGCCGTGTCGTCTTTTTTCAAAACTGGCTAGCAGTCACTGTTTTTGACATCTTTTAAAATGGTTTCATCTTTTAGTCTAGAAGACGGTGATCACAACAATATAAGATTTTATTCACTTTCACAGATTTTTTTATTTTTTTTTTATAAAAAATATGACTATAATAAAAACATTTTTATGCTGCAAAAATGGTTTCTCTCATCCAGCTTTCAACAAACGTTTTCAATAATTGGTAGGAAGAAGTTTGCCTACACTGTGGTGAAAACCTTGGAAGCATGCCATGGTCAAACCTGAGCAAATACCGGTGTCACATTTTACCCTGCGTAACTTTGTGCCCCGCACTCCCCTACTATCTGAAAATATAAAGTGTAAGACCAATTTAGTAAAAAAAAAAAAATTATTTCTGAATACTAAATCTTTAATTTTGAAGTATGCCATAAAAAAAAATTCTGATTCTCATTTAACATGTTTTCTTGTTCTTTATTTACCATAAAGCCAACAAAATCCAACAATGCTGTGTGTAAGCCATTGTTTAAAACGGTCATTCTTTAAATGACTTTAACAGTAATTATTTAAAACAAAGTCAACCATTTGATAGAGCAGGCAGTTAGTAAATTATTCGAGTCCATATTTTCTAGCGCACGTTGACTCTGCTTTACTCGTGTATGAACACAGGAGGGCAGCGTTGTGTCGTGTAAAGCAGGTCGCACACCAGAAGCGCCGCTCGGCGCCGCGACACGGCGCGTACATGACAGATTAAAGTATCGCACACCAGACGCGCACATTCGAATGATATTTAACATGAAACTAATCAGATGGCGCTCTGTGGCGCGGCTGAAAAATGAACTGCGTCCTGAGCCGTCGCCGGGCGCCGCCGACAGCCGCCGACTTGCGGCGCCGGTGTGTGTATCCTGATAGAAACCTATGATTAGAATTCTAAAATACGTGGCGCTGCGCGGCGCGCCGCCGAGCGTCGCTTCTGGTGTGCGACCTGCTTAAGACAGCGTTCACTGTCAGGGACTTCGCCTGAGGGGAAAACTTGCGAATTAATTACAATCTAGTTTTCCATCAAGTATTTTAATACAAAACAGTGAGTGAAACAAATTGTTATTCCAGTCGACTGGTGGTCAAATCATACACATCTGCCAGAAATTGTGAGACCCGAGCATACCCTTTTGTCAAAAAAAGTCCAAAAATCGATGTTTAAAATGGCTACCGATTGAGTCTGTGTACTGGAAAAGGAAGGTACTACATTGCATTGTGGGAGGTAAGAAGCTCTGTTTTATTTACTGCTGATCATATACAGTTTAGAAGGTTAGTTTTATAGAGTATTCTGTTATTACAGGAATTATACATATATTAGGCCTACCACTGAAGACTAGGAGTAGATGGGCAGTGGATAGTGCTGTCGCCTCACAATCAGTCTCGGCCGGGTCAGTGGGTATTTGAATTTGAATTTATTTCTTGAATATGATAGCCCCTTAAGATGAATCATCTCATTTTCTAGGGGGTCCCTAAAAAGTAAAACAGAGTACAACACATCATAACGTACATACAACAAAACAAACAAGCAGCACACTCCACCTGAAACACTTTCCACCATCTGAAGCCTAAAAAAAATCAAAAACAAATAATGAAAAATGTAGGCTACAAACAATTTGATATATAAATACATAATAAATGTTTAATTTGGATACAATATTAATAACATTCGCAAGTTTCCAAAAAAGAACATAAATTAGCCCTGAAAAGACTGTGATTTCATTGATATTCATAGATATTATGGGAACAGAAAAAAAAAATTCTGTTGCATATGGCGAAGCGAATATGATGAGGTAAATGGAACAAAAAAGAGGGAAAACTAATATAAACACATTTAAAAATAAACAAATTTCTGTGTGTTCTCCCCTTGCTCGCATGTTTTCTCCGGTTGCTCAGGTTCCCCCACAGTCCAAAAACATGTGCTATAGGTGAACTGGTTAAACTAAACTGGCCGCAGTGTCTGCCCACATATCAAATGTTTTCTGGCCCAGCTCCAGGCCACACAATAACTTTTCCCTTGGCCCAAGTACCGCAAAGAATGATGGCCCTGAAGTGGCCCATAACTGGATTAAAGACAAGGGCCACACATGGGCCATGACCAGCCTGAATCTCAGCCAATTTATCACCCTTAACTTGCCCTTCACTGGGCCAAAACAGGTTTATCATTGGTACCGATTCTCAGCTATAAGTTTATACTTTAACCAGATCCCCCCAAAAATCGCTACACTGAATAAGGGACTAAACTGAAAAGCAAAGGAATGTTATTGAAGGTATTTTAATGTAGTGCAATTAAATACACTTTTTTTTTAATACTTTGAATTATTTATGTTTTCTGTTTAATTTTGTTAATGTTTTCTTTGTATATTATTTTGTATATATAATTTTCTGCATGCACACATGTTTTATTTAGCTACTTTTAGAAATGTTTTAGTTTAACAAGATAGATAGTTTCCTAGTACTGGTTGCGGCTGGAAGGGCATCTGCTGCCTTAATCATATGCTGGATAAGATGGCGGTTCATTCCTCTGTAGCGATCCCTGATAAAAATAAAGGGAGTAAGCCAAAGGAAAATGAATGAATCAATCAAGATAGATCGATGAATGGATGAATGGATCGATGAATATTACATTAGACATTACCAAAAGCAAACATGTAACAAATCTAACAAAATATTTAAGATAATGGTGCAAATAGTAGTACACCTCCAAATAACATGTTAGGGGAAATATTAAAAACAGTATAAATTACCTAATTACTTTATTATGCAATACTTAATGAAGAGGAAAATTCAAGATAATCATGAAAAATATCGAATTCAGTTGACGTTGTGTAGTTTGTCATTGTGTGTATGTGTAAGTGTTTATAGTTGATGTTTTGATGCTCAAATTGAAAATAATTATACAATATGTTTAATTGCATTACTTAATTGCTTTATTATGCAATACAGAGGAAAAATCTAGAAAACTATTACAAAAATGTTGTTCAAACTGTAGTTTGTCATTGTGTGTGTGTGTGTGTGTGTGTGTGTGTGTGTGTGTGTGTGTGTGTGTGTGTGTGTGTGTGTGTGTGTGTGTGTGTGTGTGTGTGTGTGTGTGTGCGTGTCTGTGTCTGTGTGTGCATGCGTGCGTGTGTGCGTGCGTGCGTGCATCCAGCCCGAAAAATACAACAATCTAATTGAAACTCCAAGTGTTCTTACAAGAGAGAAGTTAAAGGCCTACAAGTCTTTGGATGCCAACAATTTGGTTCTGTGTGGTCATGTGCAAGAAACAATGTTCCATGATTACCAGATTTTTAATTAGGTTCTCACTCCATTCAGCTCCCTTTTAGCCAAAGACGTCTGTGGTTGGCATTAAAAGCAGTGTGGTGTACGATAAAAGTTACGTTTTCGAATTTGGCATCCTACCGCACAGCATGACATGTTTGCTATTGCAACTGGTCTCTTTTTGCAACCGTGAATCCATGTGAAGTCTTGTGTGATGTCGGTTGGTAATTCCTCTATACCGTAGGAATGGTATAACAGAATATTTTGCCAATTTTAACACCCTGACTTTTCCAAATTGTGGTATACTTTGAAAACGGTTATCGTCCCACCCCTAGTGTGTGTGTGTTTACAGTTGATGTTTTGATACTCAAATAGACCAGAGGAATGTGCTGAATGCTGTCTGTGAGCTGACAGGAAAATCGAAAAAAAACAGAGATTTGTTTATGACCTCACTGCTATGACATCAGTCATGGGGGTCAGTGTCCATAGAGGCCACACCATAGAGGCCTTCCTGTCAGCCACCAGACAGCAGCCGCTGTGTTTGTGTGTGGAGGGGAAGAGGGTGGACTTCAGGGAAAACAAAGCAGAAAATAGAGCACACCCTGCCTGTCTCCTCTCATTGTCCATGGAAATGTCAAGCGTTTATTTTTGAGAGCCATGGTAGACGGTGTCACAAACTCAGGCATCAAAGAAACGAATTAGCTTAGCGTTGCCCTATTGAAAAGCTGGCGTACGTGTTCTGGCACTCGTCTTCAGTCTAATAGAAAATGCCACCGTTTTTTCCTGTAACAGGGATGGCAAATGGAATTCCGCACAGTCTAATTATGCTGGAAATTGAGTTAGGCCTCTATTGTGGGTCTGCAGGAATGCAGTGCGAGTGCACTGAAGTGGTTAAGTGAATGGGAACAGGGGTGATGCCAGGCTCCTGTGAATACCCCCCTAGCAGATTTTCCTTTATTAGAAAGGGCATCATGCCAGCACATTTAGTGTGGCTTCCTCTCACTTCACACTTGACGTGGCCTTTTATCTGTGGACAAACCAGTCTTTCTGATCATAGGTGAGATTTCTGGAGGGGGTTTACTAGAAAGCCATCTGCTAGAAAAATGCTTTCTGTTACTCTGGAAACTTTTGGGGGTTTCCTTGTCAGGTGGTAATTCAGTTGTGCTGTCAAAGGGGCGAATTCTATGATTGTAAAAT
Organism: Danio rerio; assembly: GCF_052040795.2. Taxonomy (NCBI): domain Eukaryota; kingdom Metazoa; phylum Chordata; class Actinopteri; order Cypriniformes; family Danionidae; genus Danio; species Danio rerio. Next base: position 41,668,775 of record NC_141023.1, on the reverse strand, counting down.
AAAGAGTGCTGTTGTTTACTAAACGATTTAAAAAAATAATGTTGATAGAAATTAAGAGAGTATGGAATAAAGCTAAATACTGAAACGTCAAAATGAAAAGTAAAAGTTACATACCATTATTCATATAAATATTTCTAGAACAGGGGTGCCCAAATGTTTTCATATTGAGGGCCAAAAAACGAGTATCATTATGAGTTGTGGGCCGAAGCTAAATATATTATAATTTAGTGTTGTTACTTGACACACCGCAGCCACAATAGCGCTGTATGACAGATGCCTTTTATTATGCTTTTCCAGTTTAATAAAAAATATTCACACGCTTGCTCATCATGTCAAAACAAAAACTTGCTGTATGTGAGTGTTTTTTGTTGTTTAAAAGACGTATAAATGATTTTGATAGGGATCTATGACGTGAGATGGGCATCCCCATGTTTACTTGCGGCTGCGCGCATGCGTCATTCATAAAAGCAGAACGCAGCATTCAGCACGTAAATTCATCAGTTACTCCCAAAATGCATGAAAGCAAGCAGCTGGCCAGCTGGGAGAAGAATAAATTGAACTTAATTGCAACATGTATCTTCCATAGACTTTTTTGTGTGTTTTACAAACTCAAAATATATTGTTTTACTAGTACTTGTGTGTATTTACATATCTAAAACATAAAATAAGCATTGGGTGGTTAAAAACACTGCCTAATTGTGATAATATGGCACGTCTTTCTCTGGCTCAAGCACCAGCCAAGGCACCAAAGCACAGTTTGAATTTTTTACTTCATGCTTGTCAAGCGGAATAACAAGTAAACACCAGCATCAGGGACGTTACGTTACTCACTTCAAAACGGAACAAAAGCAGGAGTCTGTAGTGGTTTACTCTGCTGTTGTTCCATTCCCCGCCATGTATCTTTCCTCTAACCAACGTTACCTCGGCTTGTTTTTTTGCTCCGTCCCGTCGATAAGGCACCGAACTCTGCTGGCATCAGTGCGCGAAAAAGAGTGCATTCACTTTACCCCATGCTCAACTAAGTTGTTTATATATTCAAATGTCTCTGCATTGTGTGACACAGCGAAACGACTATAGAAATTTGTTGCCAACGCTTTTAGTGAATGATTTTAATCGATTTAATTGATTTGTTGTTGCAGCCCTACTTTTAATAATCAAACAATCAAACAAAATGTTACATTAGATTGGAAATGACAATCTCTGAACCATCCCTATCATCCTTCCTCTCTTCTCAGATGGGATGATGGACCAAATGAGAGGTTACTATGGGCCAATGGGCCCTATATTTGGGCATCTCTGTTCTAGAGTAACACCGAACATACTTTTAATACACCAGGTAACCAATAAAAAACTTCATAACTCTTGAACTTGAAATCTTAGTCACTGCAACGAGTAGAAAATAAAGTAATCTTAAAGTTATACTTTTTTTATGAATTGAACTCTACAACTAAAAAAAAACAACAACATTTGTCCATTTTAAAATGGTAAGCATCTAGACTGGTCGAGCATGGTATCTGTGCATGCATGTGTATGGTTTTAATTACTTTATTTTGATCCTATTATAACAAAATAGACAGGATCATACTTCTATACGTGTTCATAGAGGATCTGTGCAGATCAATCCCTGTTTTATTCATCATGTGTAGATTTGAATAATTCATTCATTTATTCATTTTCCTTCAGCTTAGTCCCTTTATTTATCAAGAGTCACCACAGCGGAATGTACCGCCACCTTATCCAGGATATGTTTTACACAGTGGATGCCCTTTCTGCTGCAACCCATTACTAGAAAACACCTATACACTCACACATTCACACACATACTCTATGGCCTGTTTATCTTATCCAATTCACCCATAGTCTTTGGACTGTGGGGGAAAACGGAGCATGCAAACACAGGCAGAACATGCAAACTTCACACAGAAATGCCAACTGACCATGCCAACTGACTGAGTGTCTCATAGATAAATTCTCCAACACATTCTCATTTGAAATTTATGTTTTAGCCTACATTTTTTTTGAGAAACCTCAAAAACATACTTAAACATATATTTTACTGTAGTTTTTAGGTAAATTAAATGTTACAGAGTGGCATGCTAACAACTTTTGTGTATTTTCATGCTAATGATATTTACAGGGACATATTATCAGCAAATAAAGCACTGTTTTTGTGACCTTTTTTAAAATTCAATTCAATTCAGCTTTATTTGTATAGCGCTTTTACAATGTAGATTGTGTCAAAGCAGCTTCACATAAATGGTCAGAGTAACTGGAACAGTGTGGTTCAGGTTTTAGTGTTTAAGTTCAGTTCAGTTCAGTTTAGCTCAGTTCAGTGTGATTTAATCATTACTGAGAGTTCAAACACTGAAGAGCAAATTCATCGATGCGTAGCTCTACCAATCCTGAACCATGCGAGGCAGTGGCGACAGCGGAGAGGGAAAAAAAAACTTCACCTGATGGGAGTGAAGAAAAAAACCTTGAGAGAACCAGACTCAGTTGGGCACGACCATTTTAATTTCACCGCTGGCCAAAAGTCTTGTGCAGAGCTTCATTCGCCGTGGTTGAGGCTGGAAGATGGCCTCAGCGAAGACTCGTGTTCTCCACTCCCCACGACCATCAGCGCAGCAGCAGCTCAGGATATGGCCTGGTCCCGGATATGTAATCCTTGGGATCATCTCGTCGCTGGTCATGGATCCAATCAGTGACTCCTCATAATCTAAGGACCTCGGGATGAGTATCCCCAGGTGAAAATAGAGAATAAAGAAAATAATTAGCGTAGCTGCTGTTCATAGTGTATATAAACAAGATGCAGAAGCCTGTGTGGAACCCGCTAGGTGATGCATCGAGTGTATGCTTTACTAAACAGATAGGTCTTTAATCTAGTTTTGAACTGGGAGAGTGTGTCTGAGCCTCGGACGTTATCAGGAAGGCTATTCCAGAGTGTAGGAGCCATGAAAGAGAAGGCTCGACCTCCTTTACTTGATTTTGCTATTCTAGATACTACCAGAAGCCCTGAGTTTTGAGATCTTAAAGAGCGAGTTTGTTTGTAGCGAGACAGAAGGTTGGTTAGATAAACAGGAGCTAGATTATTTAGGGCTTTATAGGTGAGAAGTAATATTTTAAATTCAATACAAAACTTAACAGGCAGCCAGTGTAAGGAGGATAAAATTGGGGTGATATGATCATATTTTCTAGACCTGGTCAGAGCTCTGGCTGCTGCATTTTGTACTAATTGAAGTTTGTTAATAGAGGATGCTGGGCAGCCAGCAAATAGAGCATTACAGTAATCCAATCTCGAAGTCATAAAAGCATGGACTAGCTTTTCTGCATCTGAGATGGATAGCATATTTCGTAATTTAGCGATATTTCTCAGATGAAAGAAGGCAGTTTTAGTGACATGGGATATATGGTTTTCAAAAGTTAGATTGCTGTCTAATATGACACCCAGATCTTTTATAGTAAAGCTAAAGCTAAATTTGTATCCCTCTAATTGTAAATTGAGTTGCGAGATCTGCTGTGTGCAAGATTTAGGCCCAATAAGTAATAATTCTGTTTTGTCGGAGTTTAAGAGAAGAAAATTGTTGGTCATCCAGTCTTTAATGTCTTTGATACACTCAGTTAGTTTAGAAAGTTCAGACGTCTCGTCAGGTTTAGTTGAAATATATAATTGAGTATCATCTGCATAGCAGTGAAAGCTAATCCCATGTCTTCTAATAATGTCTCCCAGAGGTAGCATGTAAATTGTAAACAGTAAAGGGCCTAAAACTGATCCTTGAGGCACCCCATACTTTACTGGGCTGACTTGTGAAGGCTGTCCATTAATATTCACAAACTGGTAACGGTCAGTTAAGTATGACTTAAACCATTGTAGAGCCTGTCCCTGGACACCTGTAGACTTTAAGCGATTTATGAGGATATTGTGGTCAATGGTATCAAATGCCGCACTAAGATCGAGTAAAACTAATAGCGAGACGCACCCTCGGTCAGCAGCTAAGAGTAAATCATTGGTTATTTTCACTAAGGCGGTTTCTGTACTGTGGTGAGCCCTGAAACCTGACTGAAACACTTCAAAAATATTGTTCGTCTGCAGAAAAGAGCATAATTGAGTGGAAACAACTTTTTCTAGTATTTTAGACATAAATGGAAGATTTGAAATAGGCCTATAGTTAGCTAGGTTGTTGGTGTCTAGTTGCGGTTTCTTAATAATAGGCTTAATAACAGCTAGCTTGTAAGAGTTTGGAACATGGCCTATAGATAAAGAAGAGTTGATAATGTTAAGAAGAGGTTCTCCTATAGCAGGTAGCAGCTCTTTCAGTAATTTTGTTGGAATTGAGTCCAGCATACACGTAGCTGGTTTAGAGCTATTTATAATTTTTACTAACTCTTCATGTTCTATGATTTTGAAGCAGTGTAGGTTATTATTATGATTCAATGAAATATTTACAGGATTTGGAGTATAAGCTGGTGCAGAAAGTTTGGCATCTCCTATTTTCTGTCTAAAGCCTTCTATTTTATCACTGAAAAAATTCAAGTCATCACTACTAATTTGCGGTGGAGTAGTTTGTTCCAAGGATGACCGATTATTTGCTAATTTAGAGATGGTGTTAAATAAAAATCTAGGATTGTTATGATTATTTTCTATCAGTTTGTGCAGGTGCTCGGTCCTGGCAGATTTTAGAGCCCTCCTATAGCTGGACATACTGTTTTTGTACGCAATTCTAAGGACCTCTAAATTAGTTTTTTTCCATTTACCTTTTTTAAAACACCATATACCACAAAACAAGTAAATGGTGTTTAAGATTTAGAATTGAATATGTTTGCCTCGCCTGTCTGTCTAAATATGTTCAACATTTCATGCATGGTCAGTTTACTCAGGAGTTTGCTTTGCCTTTCCACTGCACACGACATTTGGACACGACTGTTGGAATACGCCCCCTTGTGGCAGCCGCACAGTATTTTCAGTGTCGTCGTGCACCACGGGGGAGAAGCTGATTCTCACGGTGTTCCGAAATAAAGGAGGGCAAAAGCAAGAGCCTTTAATCTCTGTGAGTTTACATAGTTTAATGGATGAATAAATACTAGAAACTCATAGACCGCTAAAATATCGGAGGGAATGTGGAGACAACTTTAAAAAATATATATTTTTATTACTTTCTTTCTTACATTTATGAACAGAAAAGTTTTTTTTAATATAGACTTTTTAATAATCCAAAAAATAAACAAATAAACTCTTATTTTTCATCTCGCGGACTCGCGCGCACGGATCTGCATGGACAACAGTGGAATACATCATATCCGGTCGGCAGGTTGCATACGGTCTAGTCGCAGGAGTTCAAGTATTTCAACTGATCCGCAGCTCAATTCGGATGTAACATATATATAAGCAATGACTACATGGCCACAACACACTCTTCTGATACATTTGCTTTTAAAAACACTATTGGTTGGGTTTAGAAAAGGGATTAGGCCTGCCTTCTTATGGGTGTGTACAAAAAGATAGTGTATTTGAAATGTATAACAAAATCTACCCTAAGTAGTGTATTTCAGGTTAATAGAAATCTAAATAGCACCCTCTTGTGGATTTGTCAACTGGAACATGCAACAAAACGTACTGGGACCAACTTATGTTATGTTTCACTAAAATATAGGCCAGGGCTATTCAATTAGCCACCTGCAAGCCGAACCTGGCACCCGAGGCAATTTGTTCTGGCCCTCCAAATAGTGTGACCAAGAGATCAAAAATAAATTTAGTTCAGTCCAAAAATGGCCGCTATAGTTAAGAAGTGACGTGCGTCTGTTCAAAACAGCATGAGCTACAGTAGCTGCACAGAGCGTGAGTCACCATAAGTGAGTGGCGCGAAGAGCCGAAAACATTTGGATGTATTTTTAGAAAAGGCCTTTTGTACTATGCATTGATATCATTAATAGAGATGCAACGATTAGCCGATTTCACTTTTTACTGCCCTTTAATTTGTGACAGTTAATTAATCGTAAAGGCTTCTAAGCCACATTTCTGTTGCACGGAACAAAATGAAACTGCTGTAATTAAACAAAGTTATGCCAAGTTGCCAACTGTGCGCTACACACACCGGATTAACTATAGCAGCGGCCGTTCCCATATCACATCTTTACCGCTTACAAGTTTGTTATTTCTAATGTAAGAAAATATGACAATATGCAGGCGCAAGAGGAGCATTGGGCTTGTGTCTCCCACGGTGAGAGTTTCAGTGCAATGTAAACAAAAGATATGTTAGACGAAATATTATTAATATGATTATGTATGCATGAGCGCAGATGGCACTTATATTATGTAGTTTCAAAATACAATATATTAACATTTTTAATGTAGAAAAAGCCAACGTGGGTGTCTTAAGGGACATATGGGCTCTTATATGCAGTTTAATCATCACTCATATAGCAAGTCATATCTTTCCGACCATTCGTTTGGGATGCTTTTCATGAACCGGCCCCAATGACAAACTAGTTGAATAGCCCTGATGTAGGTTGAGTCACATATTTCCAAGGAGCCTGGGCTGAAAATGTGTATGACTTCCATAATCTGTTCTGTGAAGCAAGTTCTAGCAACGGTAACCAAGAAGGGTGGAGCTTGTCTATTCAGTTCTATTCACACCTTCAAAACTCATCCTATCCATCAAGAGCTCAATCAGATCTGTCTCTAGTGTGTAAATCCCCTTACGCTCCTTCTTGATGGACAAGGCTGTGAATCTCCATGACAGGACAGATTCCTGAGAGCCATAGCGCAGGGCAGCTGCATTCAGCAGATCTGCATACTCATTCCTCACACCCCACTGGCTCTTTTGAGCATCGTCCTCCACCAGCAGGACGGAGCAGTCCAGTGTGAATGGCTCAATCCTGTTGTTCCCTCTCCTTTATGGAAGTGCAGTGTGGGGATTCCTTCAGTGCTGCCTTTGATTGTCAGTTAACTTCTCAAACTCCACCCATTGGCCTTCTTTAATACTCACACCATTCAGAAACATCTAAAGCTGCTTATTCCTAGCCTTACGCCCTTTTCTTACCCATTTTGTCAGCTTTATTCCCCCTCACTGTTGCGATTTATATACCTCAGTGTTCTTTCCCACCACAGCACAGTGACAAGGGAAAGTTAACAAGGTATAACCCACATTAGTGCACAACGCTGCTTCTGAATACCCCAAAATTCCTCAAGAATGAACAACTGCATGAAAAGCGACCGGTATTGTGTTAAATGGCAGGAGTGTTGTAGTCAAAGCTAACAAGAGTAACTTCTTTTAAAGGAGGTTCAGTTTGTTGTGTCGGTTGAAGATATAAACGAGAAAACCGAAACCCTGAGGAGAGAAGCAGTTGGTTTTAACGCATAACAGTTGAGTGTTAATTGCTGTCCAGTCACGCAGCTCTGTTGGAATTGTAAGCTGATTGGCTGAAATTAAAATGCTAAGAGTGGGAAAAAAAACGTTGCTGAGAAACGTCCTGAGAAATCTGAGTTCAACTGATTTTCCTGCTTATTTGCATCCTTATTTGCATCCATCAGTGAATCACCAACTGATCACTTTCTCTGCTCTTAACTCGCCCTCAGGAGAGACACGCCATTCAATTACTTTCAGATATGTTTGTGAAGACACACAAAATGTTACATTTTAAGATTGAAATCAAGCTTCAAACTGTGGTTTTGTTGTTTATATGTTATTTAATTAATTTCATTTATTTTCATCATAACTTTAAGTTTTAATGTTTGCTTGCTTTAATTTTATCTACTATTTTTAAACTGAAGAGTTCAGAGGCAAAAATTTCTAAATGCCATCTGAAAATGTCTTCTATGAGCATAAATTAGCATTTTTCGCAAGCTCCTGTTTGTATGTTCAGTAAATTCATTGTATGGCAAACAAATAGATTCTCTGCATTGCATTTAAAGTGAAATAAATTAACAAAAATGTTGGACGCTGAGAAAAATGCTCATTTTAGAAGAAAATTTCAGATGATTTTTGCATCTGAACTCTTTGATTATTTCTGTTTAGCTTTAATTTAATTGTGTGGTCATTTTGTACCTCTACTTTCTCATTTCTATTTTTCGTTTTAGGATTTTATTATTTTTTTACATTTTGTTTTCCATATCCATCTTATAAATAATTCCAACATAGACTCATTCTGAAAACGTAGCCCTATATACGTTTCTGGAGATCACGAATAATGTAGCCAGAGCTACGTATGGCTGCAATTTGTCTTTCAAATGAATGCTATGGGGCGATATGATGCCATTCCTTATCTTGCTAACCAGCTGACCACTTGCCTACATATGGACGGCTTTCCCTTTGTACAAAAAATATTTTTTTTTTTGCTCGTTCAAACTACCTATTTAAAATGAGCTGATACAACACAATTCTTGAGATTTCTTTGGGACAATTAGATTTTTTTATGTTTAATCCACATAAATTTGTTAAAAGTGTTAAGTTAACTTAAACAATTTGTGTTGGGATGACATGAATAAATTGTGTGGAACCCTGCATTTTTTACAGTGTGTTACCAGTTTGTCCAGTAGCTCGGCACCTGCGTCAACGGACTTGAGATGCAGAGCAGAGTTGACCGCGACAACGGAGTTCGATTCTGGTGAAGAACGGTTCCAGAAAGCAGGTAAGACAAAACCAGAAGCCAAAAAATTAAATAAACAAGTAAGTAATAGGGTGAGAATGTGGTAATCTGAAATCATTGTAAAAATCACGATTTTCATTTTCTGGATTGCTTTTCAAAACACTGCGGTTGGGTTTAAGGAGTGGGTGGGCAGGTCAATAGGTGTTTTTAAAAATATTTTCAGTTGGGTTTAGGGAAGGCGAGGTGAAAGGATCGGTCAGTCATTCAGTCAGTCTGTGAGTTAGTCAACAGCGGCCACTGGTGGATTTACACAAGAACAGCAGGCGCGAATGGCACTCGCGAGAAAAATTTGAGATTCACGAAAACAAAAACTCAGAGAAAAAAAAAATAAACAATGTAGCTCCTGGGACGTGTTTTGCTCTCTCCAGAAATGTATACAGAGGTAAGTTTTCAGATTTAGCCTGGGTTGACTGATTAATTTGTCAGTATACTTATTTGTTAACAAAAACAGTTGTAATATTTAACCGGCTTAGTGACCACATAGGTGGACAGCACATTTAAATCTTAAGTGGCTATTTAAAAATACTTTCAATGTTTTATATTTTATTTTAGACATAAAGTGTCATCCTGCAACTGTTTTGCAGCATATGAAATGTCCCAAACACTATTTTTAACTGTCCAAAAAGGGGGGAAAATTTTGTTTTTACTCTCTGATAGTCAAAAAATGTTCAAAAAAAGTTAGATGTTATATATGCATTAAAAACAGTCAGGAAAAAGTGTTTTATGTAAATTTGGTTCCAATAAGCATTCCAAAAATGCATGAAAAATACCTTGTGCCTTAAGAGGTTAAAGTTTAGCAAACAATAACAGCAAAGATCAAACTAAGGAGGCAGTTATGCTTTTGTTTGTTCAGGTCTCACATTCACAAACTACAACTTGATTGACATGTGAATGGGATGGGGTGGTAATTTTATTCTTAAAAATGGACAATGACATGAGTGGCTTATTTGACAAGACAACTACTAACACCCAGCATTAAATACGTTTTTTAAGCATAGTGAAATACATGTCAATGCATTATTTAGAATTTTGTTTTCCTAATTAATCAGGACAATAAAAGGAGACACAAACAGACTCTAACAGTTGTGGGGGGACACTAAATAAAACAATAACACGTCTGGTCTCCCTATAATAATCTAAAAAAGTGTGAATGTTTTATCATTAAGAAACAAATGTAGTGTTCTTAATTTCTTTATTTATTTGAACGTGAACACAGGGCAACGCAGTGGCACAGTAGGTAGTGCTGTCGCCTCACAGCAAGAAGGTCGCTGGTTCGAACCTTGGCAGGGTCAGTCGGCTTTTCTGTGTGGATTTTGCATGTTCGCGTGGGTTTCCTCTGGATGCTACAGTTTCCCCCACAGTCCAAACACATGCGGTACAGGTGAAATGGGTAGGCTAAATTGTCTATAGTGCATGTATGTGTGCGAATGAGTTTGGATGGGTTTAGGCAGGATGGGCATCCACTGCGTAAAACATGTGCTGGATAAGTTAGCGGATAATTCCGCTGTGGCGACCCCAGATTAATAAAGGGACTAAGCCAAAAAGAAAATGAATGAACTTGAAAACAATCACATTACGTTATGGCAGTGACTAGATCTGTCTTCACTATAAAGTAGCTGCAATTATCAGGCAGCAATTCCCTATGTATCTCAACCACTGGCCAGAGCTGAAATCATGCTCAAATGTACTGAGCAACAACTTTCAGATACCCTCAGCCAAAGAGGCTTTACCTCACAAAGCAAAAATGTGTCTTTCAGGGAATCTCATGGTTTTCAGAGATGTCTCCTGGGTTTCCCACATGTTGAGCATTCACTCAACACTCAATTTGTCCATAACTTGGACATTTTTTGTGTTCTTGGCAAAGCTGTCCTCCCTTTCTTTCTCTTACCTGGATGACAAAAAAACAGTCAAATACATACAACTGCACACATTTGAAATAAAACCCCATGAGATGTTCTGCCAGTGCCGAGGCTAAAAGTATAATGTGTGATCTCATCCCCTCTTTGCTTTCATCTGCATGTTGCAAGCTCTTTCCAATGGCTCATTGTGGAAAATATGATTTTTCTTTTTGAGCGTCTTTAACCTTCTTCCATCAGTGTCTGGCAAATATCTCTATTATTAACAGTTGACTATTTCCAATTCAAGCAGAAAGTTTGGGTGGCACTAAGCAAAGTTTTTTTTTAATTATTATTATTTTTTTTTACTAGTCGCAACTTCTTTTGTTCTGGTTTTAAGTGACTAATCTGTTGAATTAATCCTGTTGACCAATAAAAAAGTGCTAGGGTGTATTTATTAAGTAATACTTATTTAATAAATAAGAACCGGTATATAATAAGTACATACTAGTATGTAACGAATATATAAACAAGTATAAAAAAAAGAATCACAATGAAGTTTATCATGCTTGTAATCTTTTGATTTTTTAAAATTTGTCAGGTTTTTTAAAATGTGTTAGATTTGTTTAGAATCAATCTAAATTTGAATGAATCATTTAAAATACAGTACATGAATATAAACATAGAAAAAGCCGTGTTCAATTAGCTAAATTGTAAGGTTTACTTGATATCCGGGGACAAAATTGACTTATTTCAAACACATTTGATTTATTGATGATGATTTCTGTCAGGAAATAGTTTTAGATAAAATGATAGTTTTAGATGGGAGATAGTTTTAGATAGAATGTTTGTATCTTTGTAATTCCCTTTTCCTTACATATTATTACATAAATCTTGTTCTTATTTGTTTTATGTGTGTTTAACTAACAAATATCAATGACATATTGTTTATTAGTTGGGTTATTTTAAAAGTATTGAATCCAAATGGATGAACATTTTATATGCATACATAATAGGCAAATCTAAATATTTAATATATTAAATATTTTTTAAGTGTAGCATAATCTAGTACTTTGCTCCAGATGTGATTTAAAAATAAATGTAAAAAAGTCTTCGATAGACAGAGATAACACAGATGATATCGCGTCCGATATGAATACAGCCTGAATAAAAATATGAATCGTTCATTCCTATGATCAATACAGAGAGTTCAAAAGGTTTGAGAATGTTGAAATATGAGGACCCCGGAGCCCTCTGACTCAGAATAAAATTGCCATCTTTCCGTGAAACCAAGCAACGGTTGCTTTACTCAAGAAGCCATTCATTTGTCTGGCCAACCACTATGTGGTTTGTGGCCTGATGTTTTCATGTTCTGTGTTTTTGTTGGGCTCTCTGAGGTGGAACTGGCATCGCAAGATACATCAAGGTCAAGTGTCAAAATAAGTAATCAGTTCTTTTTCAGTCCAAAACTTCATTATCGAGTCATTTTCCCTTCTCTTTTGCACTCAGACATTGTGTGGTCTGACTGTATTTCATGCATGAGCTCAGAAGTCAAAACAATGCTTTAATTACAAATTAGAATTTGGCATGAGGATGAGGACGGAAATGAGTTCCATTCCCAAAAACTGTAATGTTTGTCATGCCAGTCGACTTAAGTGTTGAGTGGAACTCATTAATAATCTTTTCAGAGTTGATGATTTGGATGGATGTTTGGGTGAAGTTTTCACATATAACCCACGCTATTATTTGAGGTCATACACTTATGAAAAGTAGGAAAGCATATTTCAAGGTCGAATCCCAATTCTACCCCTTAGAACTTCCCCTTACCCCTACCCCTCGTTTGCTTGTTCCTCTGAAGGGGTAGGGGTGTCCCAATTCTCTGTAGCTTGAAGCCGTAGGGCTAAAGGCAAGGGGTAGATACCACTTCGAACAAAGATTTTTCAGGACCACACTCGAAACCATGTAACTTCTTGTAACTTCATTTATTAACATCTTGCCCAGAGAGGCCCAAAGTTGCCTTTGTTACCTTACTGTTAAGTAACCTTTTCTTTCTTTCTTTCTTTCTTTCTTTCTTTCTTTCTTTCTTTCTTTCTTTCTTTCTTTCTTTCTTTCATTGCTGAGCTACAAAAAAAAAAAACTGATATTAAATGTTTTAATTAAATGTTTTGCATAAATCTGAATTAAAAAAATGTAAATGCTGTCACAAATCAATAAAAAGTTCATTATAGAATGCAAAATATATAGTATACCTGTCAAAAGTTTTGGGTTATCATGATTTTTAAATTCTTTAAATTAAGCTTCTCCTGCTCGCCAAATCTGCATTTATTTATTCAAAAATACAATACAAATTGAAACATTGTGAAATGTTACTACACTTTAAATTAACTGTTCAAAAGTAACTGTTTTGTTAACTGTTCAAAGTAAACCTTTGACCGATTTATTTATATATACAATTATTAATATTATTAAAGTATTTTTTCTCTTTATTTTTAAATCCTAAGAAATTACCATGGCAACTTTTTAAAAGTTTCATATATTTACCTTTGTCCCACCACCCTAAATCAAGTTTGGGTTTTAGCCCTTCATAAGAAAAATTTGGGCACCCCTGATCTAGTCTATGTACTAGTATAGTACAATAAGATTAGTTTGCAAAGTTATCTAATTATGAACACATTTTAAGAGGACAGTTAGTCTGGTTGTAAGAATACTTAGCATATTTGATTTTTGCAAACAAATATCTGTTAATAACAGTTTCACTAAGTGATTTCTGCTTGTTTGCGGTTGTTAATTGCATAATGGGACCTTTGGTCTTCGGTCTCTGCTCTGTCAACTTTTGATGTTGAAAATTGATCTCTACCATTTAACGAAGTGACATTTATTGACATTTTAGTAGTTTGAAATAATATATTGCATAAGCAATAATATATAGAAAATTAAGTCCGTAAAATAACAAAAATTATTCCTATCCTTTAGTGTGGCCCACCATCCCATCTGAAAAGAGAGAGAGAATGATGGGGAGTTGGTTGAAGCCTTTGGCAGAGATCATCATTTCAAATTTAATGTAACCTTTAGTTTCTTTTTTTTTTTTTTAATTGAGGAGCTACAAAAAAAATTGTGTTTGAGTTAAATGTTGCAAATAAATCAGACTTTTAAAATGGAAATACTGTCAGTTGACAGATGACAGACAATGCACATAATATCGGTGAGCAAATCAAGGTAATGGCAGGAACAGCTTGACTAATGTATTGAGCACTGAAATCTGTTGTGTTATAAATAGAATTGTTTGTTTTCACTATAATAAACTCATTATAAAATGTTTAAAATGATACTGCATCAATAATTGATATGTTTTAAAGCAACATTTTCTAGTTATTTTTAAATATTAGAAAATAAATGAGGAAATTACCCATGGAAAATGTAATGTAATACGATTTGGAATATTTAACTTTTGCCCACAGCCCTCAATCAAGTTTGGGTTTTGGCCCCTTATCAGAAAACGTTTGGGCACCCCTGTGTTAAACTATTAAAAATGTTAAAAAAAATAACTTAAAAAAAAAAAAAACTTAAACTTAATAAAAAAAACTTTTTATTTATTTTTTTTTTTTACTTTTGAAGGTTAAAAGTTATTGAAAGAATGATCAATGTCTCACAATACAATACAAAAGCAGAAATAAAGAGGAAAAAATAAAAACATGAATCACACAATACAGAAAACTGCTAATTTACAGATATCTTTTACAGTGTAGTTAAATTAGGCATTTGAGCAGCTTTTATTTTAAAAAAGAGAGAGAAACATGACTGATCTGTGTCTTGAGTCAAAACAATGATACTGGTGTGTTTTCAGATATTTCAAGTTATTTTCAGTTTAGACAGCTCAATCATGCAGATTAGTCTTAGACTAGCTTTAATCTTTATCTCTGAAACCAGGGAGTCTGATTTATGTACTGAAAAAAAAACGAATAGGCTGCTCAAGAGTAAAAACAACTGCAAACCAAGTATTTTAAGAACATCTAAGTTATTTTTGCTCACACTTTATCAATTAGCAAATCATTAGCTAAGACTTTTAGTTGAATAAACTAGTAATTAGCTGCTTATTAATAGTTAGTAAAGTAGTAGTTGAGTTTAGTTATTTGGTAGGAGGATCAGGAATGTAAAATAAGATCTTACTTTATAAGTAGGGATGTCCAGCTCTGATCACATGATCGAAAAATCGGGCCCAATCACGAGGTTTCAGACTCGATCGGAATTGGATTGTATTAAAGGACGTAATAGATGTAATAAATAATATAAATAATTCTTGTTAACTTCCGGCCGCAACCGTATCCGATCTAGCAACAACCCAAGTATGTCTGCGGTCTGGAGGTATTATAAAGTTGATGATGACAACATTGCCATGGCAAACTGATATGTAGATCTGTAGATATGCAGATGTAGATATCGGATAAGGTGAAGAATTTATGTTAGTTATTATTTGATTGCTCAAGTTACTTTATAGACGTTGTTAAAAGAATTGTTGAATGTTAAAATAAAGTAATTTAAGTGAAAAATAAGGAACTTCCTGCATTTGTCTCTTCGATCTTCTTTATTCTTTTTTTATGTATTATAAAAATATAAGATCAGGATTCGGTATCGGTAGATGTTTAAAATCAAATGACTCAAGGGGGAAAAAACCTGATCGGGGCATCCCTATTTATAACTATTAATAAACAGTTAATAATAGGCGGATAATAAGCCAGTAGTAAATGATGTGAATCGTTATTTAAACTACAGTTTTACCATACTTTTATGATAATAAACATGTTTAAAAATAGTATAGGCGTAAGATGTCATACACTTCATCGCATTAAGTATATTTAAAGTACATTCAGATAAGTTTATAAAGAGTAAACTGAAAATACACTTTATTTTCAAGTTTAAAAGAAGCATGCTAATAGTACACTTAAATAAACGCCTTTTTTTCATAAGTGTAAGCACGCAGTTTCAGTTATGATACAGGTGCTTTTGTTTATACGTCGCACTAATGGCGTAGTGTTTTGTGTACGGATGACTTAAAGGCACCCGGTTTCTTTTAACTGATAACTATCTCAGTAGTATTTAGGCAGTTATCTTTCCTCCAGGCTGGATATCTGGCTGACTGCCCTGCAGAGAGTGCTTTGCATAACTCAATCTCCAATGTAAATGTGCTATTCAGCTTAAACAAAAAAGATGTTGGGCTTCCTGGAATGCAGACTTCAAGATCAGCACCCGTAATCATAGGGTTTGGTTTATTACAGGGCAGTGGGAGCAAACACATGCCCAAATGTGTCTGATGCTTGGGCTCCTCCAGACATGGTTCCTGACATCCGCAGCCACATATATGACATATGGACTGTGTGAAGCCTAAGAAATATGATTCAGGATCATTGAAGGAAGTCTTTTGGGTGTTTTCTGGAGCGATCCGTGTCTCAGACTTAACCTAAAGAATGCAGAAATCCGCTCTCTGCCCTCAGACTCATGGGAAAACCCAGGCAGTCGTGGCTTATGAATATAAACTCTCACACCATTAAAACAGGCACAGATGTGACTTAATAAAAACATGATTATGTTTGTTGTAAGATCTTTGTGATCTGAGTGGAATGCAGAAAAGCGGCGGTTTGAAAAGTGTATTAAATCGTGTCATTGGGGTGTGTGGAATTGATGTTTGTGGTCGAGTTCTTCAAATATGACCTCAGCCTGTTATTAATGTTGCAGGAATAAAAGGATTTGTATCTTCTTGCAAAAACATTTACAATGTCTGTGTCGCTGACCTCCCGTTTTTGCGGGGAATTCTTTGATTTGAAGCAGTGTAAGTCTTGGTAATGTATTTATTTAGCCAAAGAAAGAAATCCAGGCTAATACACACAGCCCTTCTGTCAAATTGTAATTCATTTTTAAACATTTCCCAAGAGCTGTTTAACAGAGCAAGGACGTTTTCACTGTATTACCATAATAGAAGGTCTTATTCCTTTTAGTCTGATGTATTTATTAATTTAAATATGTTTTATATAATTAGAGCCCTTGAGATTTTTCTTTTTATGGCTAACATATAAATATACTGAGGGCAGCACGGTGGCTCAATGTTTAGCACTGTTACCTTACAGCAAGAAAGTTGGTTCGAGCCCCTGCTGGGTCAGTTGGCATTTCTGTGGAGTTTCTCCCCGTGTTTGCGTGGGTTTACTCCGGGTGCTCCGGAAAAGTGTGTTGTGTGTGTGTGTTATGAGTGTGTGTGTGTAAATGAGAGAGTGTATGGGTGTTTTCCAGTGATTGGGTTGCGGTTTAAAGGGCATCCGCTGTGCAAAACATATGCTGGATAAGCTGGCGGTTCATTCTACTGTGGCGACCCCTCATAAATAAAGGAACTAAGCTGAAGGAAAATGAATAAATATACTGATCAATATACAGATTTTTTGAAATAACGAAACCAAAAAACACGTTTATTGTAATCCACACAGACAGAAGGTCACTACTTCATGACAACTTAATGTTATCAAGACAACATAACTTGTCTTAAACTTTCAATTCAATTAATATTTATTTCTATAGTGCTTTAACAACGTAGATTGTGTCAAAGCAGCTTAACAAAGAAGTTCTAGTAAAAGTGTCAGTCCAGTTATCAGAGTTGAAATTCTGTATAGTTCAGTTCAGTGTGGTTTAAATTTCAGTGCTGAAAGTCCAAACACTGAGCAGCTCCACGAGTCCCAAACCTTGCAAGCCAGTTGCAACAGTGGTGAGGAACAAACTTCATCAATTGACGAAAGTGAAGGAAAGAAACCAGGCTCAGTTGGGCACAAACATTTCTCCTCTAGCCAAACTTCTTGCGCAGAGCTGATGTGTAGGCGCTGGAGACTGAAGAACGCTGGACGTCCATCGTGGAGAACTGCAGGTGTGAGTGGGTCACCAGCTGGTGTACAGGCTGGCCCACGAGATCAGTACAGAGACTCGTCTGTCACTGGGGTCTTACAGGAATCAGTCTCATGCTCTCCACTCCTCCATGACCACCACAACATCTGCTCAGGATACGGCTTGGTCCAGGATTATGGAAACCTCGGGAATAATACAAACAGACTAACATAATAGTAGATGCCGTTTAAATTATAATGTCTTTTGGGAAGTGTTCATGGCTCCGGTTGCCCTAGTAGTGCAGACTAACAATCCTTTAGAGGATTTGGATTTCAGAAGCATTTGTGTTTTATGTGCATGCTAATGCAAAGAAATCTTGAATCTAGTCTGCTTGCCGAACTGTGCTAGGAAGGCTTTTCTAGAGTTTAAGTCCCAGATATGAGAAAGGTCTACCTGATTTTGATATTCTGGGAATAATCAATTGTCCATAATTAATTGAGCGTAGGACATGAGGGTCTATAATATAAACCTTAAACAAATATTTAGAACACAATTATAACAACCTCATGACAGTCAAGTTAATAACAGGTTATGTTGTCTTGGTAATGTCAAGTTGTCATGACAAAGACGCTGACAGGTTTCAATGTATTTAGTTACTCTCAAACAATGTCAACAATGCATTTAAAATTACATAACCGCATAAATGACACTTAATGGTGGTTGTTATAAGATGTCCAGATCACTTTTAATATGTCATGTCATGATAATAAAAGTGTCAAGGTGTCTTATTAACACCCCCTTTAAGTAAAATGTTACTTAAAAACTATTCATAAAATAGCACTTCAACAAAAAACTTTTATTTTGTGGAATCAAAATGAGAAAACGGTAATGAGTGTAGCACAACGAACAGTAAAAAAAAAATGCTTATCCTGCTTTTATGAGAAATCATGCACATCTTAAATGAATTTGCCAAAAGATAAAATAGTTACTTTTATGTTGTAAAATTGTGTTGTTCATGCTTACATTTACATTTAAATTCACAAGCAATCAAGATTTCACTCTTATAATCATACAAGGCAATACATTTACTTACCAGCTAAAATAAATTCTAATCTTTTTTATTGCAACAGCTAGCCTATATTAAAACAGTTAGCATTCTTGCAACATAGGTTCATTCTGAAAACGTAATCCTATGTACGATTCTAGAGACCTCAAAGTATGTAGCCAGAAGTACATATGGCTGCATTTCATTTTTTAAAGTGAATGCTATGGGGCGGTATGAAGCCATTCCTTTTTGCACTTACCAGCTGTCTGCTTACATTTTTATGAACAGCTTTCCCACTGTAACCTGTTTGTCCCGTTAGCTCACCATGTACATCTGCGGACTTGAGATGCAGAGAGGAGTTGACCATGACAACAGGGTTTGAGTCCGGTGAAGAACGGTTCTAGAAACAGGTGAAACAAAACAGAAGCCAAAAAAATAAATAAATGAACATGTACGTTACAGGTTGAGAATGTGGTGAAATTTGAAAACGTGATAAAAATTAGATGAAGGCTTTTCTTTTTCTGGATTTCTTTTGAAATTTGTTGGTTGGGTTTAGGGAAGTGGCTGGACAGGTCAATTGATAAAATTGGTTGGGTTTAGGAAAGGAGGGGGTGGGTCAGTTGATTGGTCGGTTAGTCAGTCAGTCTTTCGAATTGTATATATTTAAGTACATTGAAATGTATATAGAGTCATCAGGCTTTGGTGGATTTACGCAAGAACAGGCGCAAATGGCACTCGAGAGAGAGAGAGATTGAAGATTTTAAAAAATGTACACAGCGGCCTCTCGTGGATTCGAAAAGATAAAAACTGCAAAAAAATACCTCCTACACTCTCAGAAATTAAGGTATGCAAGCTGTCACTGGGGTGGTAGCTTTTTAAAAGGTACACATTTGTACTTGAAGGATCCATTTTGGTACCTCAAAAGGATATATTAGTACCTACAAATTTTAAGAGGAACACTTTTGTACTTTTTAGGTACTAATATGTACCCTTGAGGTATTAATATGGACCTTTTAGGTTACAAATTTGTGCCTTTCGAAAAGGTACCACCCCAGTTACAGAACGCATACCTTTATTTCTAAGGGTGCTTTCACACCTACACTTTTGTTTCGGAACGTATCTCGTTTGCCCAGTTAGCGCGGTTCGATTGGCATATGTGAACAGGGCAATCGCGCTCTGTTCCGCGCCAAAGTAATCGCTCCGAGATCGCTTAAATGAGGTGGTCTCGGCTCGATTGAAACGAACCCTGGAGCGGTTCGATTGCAGTGAGAAAGCGATCCGATCCGAGTGCGGTTATATTAGTGTTTTATGGATATATAATAGTCTTACGGCTATATGAAGAGAGAATTATGAGTATGGCGGGAAGTTTCGCGAGTCTCCGGATGCCCGCAAACGAGTGATGATCTCCCGGTAATCTCGCGTCTCTCTCCCGGTCCTCAAATAGGCATCGTCGCGCACCCTTCTCACCCCTCCCCACCGTGTCTCTCCTCAGACACGTCACGCGAGCGCACCCTGTCAATCATCACCAAACCACTACCTCTCCTGACAGCTGAGCGGAAAGCTGCAAAATAAACCCTGACACTCTGACCAATGTAAGGAGAGTTTACTCGCACGTGACTTGTTTTAGCTCTTTTGGTACGATTAGAAACTTTGCAGTGTGAAAGCGAACCGCTCCAAGAGCAAAGAGCAACAATGTAACAATTTTAATCTCTGTTTCGGAACAACTGAATCGATTCACAGGTGTGAAAGCACCCTAAGAGTGTAGGACATATTTCACAGTCTCCAGAAATGTATATAGAGGTACGTTTTCAGAATGAGCCTGGGTTGCATTCTTACATGAGAATATTTTAACGTAATGGAGCCATTTCCACATGTTCGCAGTTTGCTTAATGAATGAGGTGACAAATCTTACCTCACTCTCAGTCCCCCCTATATGTTCTAGGCCTCGGATGACGTGACTATAATGGTGTGTTGAAAGGGCCGGTAGTGAGGAAATGTTCTTTCCCATGGCAGTCGTTGTAGAATAATAAATTATGAGTGAGTGAGACTAAACTTTCAAGTGTGTTTCATTAATTCAACGAGCAACACACAACGGGTCAGTGCCAGCGCTCGAAACCCACGAGGGGCCGAGTTTGTTTGGTTTGCACGCTTCAGTAACAGTTCACAACAATTTTGACAGAGTAAGAGACACTGGCCTCTGAACCTCTGCGGTCTGGCAATGATTTTACTCGAAGTGATTGATGCAAGTTGTCTGTGTGTTGCGATGTTGTAAGTGTGTGTCCTTTTCTCTGTTTGTCTTGGGTATTGTTGAAAGGGATAGTTTACCGAATATTCTGTTTGGCTTCCATTAATTTGAGCAATTGGAGGGAAATGTTTTAAAATCATGATGCTTTCTTCCATTCAGTAAAAAAAAAAGATGATGTCATATCAGAAAAGCATTTTAAATATGATTTTTTTTTCTCTCTGTGTAATCATATGATAGATTTAAGTTACAGACTAACATGCAATTTTTTTTACTTGTGAAAATGGTTTGGAGAGTCAGCAAGTAATGACAGAATTGTGTTCAGAAATCTAAAAAATATTAGCCTGGACCACAAAACCAGTCTTATGATGTATGCAGGGATGGACTTAACCAATTAATGAGGTAAGCGGTCGCTTATAAATAATAAATTATTTTCTAAAAATTAAATAAAGCATAGATTTTTATTGCACTTTGCATGGTGAGGGTCTAACAAATAATATTTTTAAATAATTACTACGTGTGCCAATGTGTCCCCCTCCCCAATCATGGATCAGTGGAACATGCCATTAATAAAGCAGATTTAAAAGCAGTTTAAGTTTTAACAACAAAATAGCTCATTTTGTATTTCAGTGAATTCATGTTAATGTCACATTGAGAAAACAAATCATTTAAATGTAGATTTAAATGTAGATTAAGGTAGAAAAGAAGAGGTGCTATAAATTACTAAATAAATAAATCAATCAATAAGGTGCATATTAGACCTGTTGAGCCCTATGGGTGGAATTATTTGGGTCCCCAAATCACTAAATTCAACCTTGGTGGCATTTTAAAAATAATTTTTATTAGCCAAAAATGCATTGCATTGGTCATAATAATAGTTTTTTTCTGCCAAAAAAAAGTTCAATGAAGACATTTTATACATTTCTGACCCTAAATGTATCAAAACTTTTTGATGAGAAATATGCATTTCTTAGCACTTAATTTGCACACTTTTAACCTCCCTCTGGGGTTCGGTACCGGCCTGTTACTTCATTTACTTCTGCATCCATACATTTTAAAGCTCTGAACTGGCCCAAAACCCCCATAAATAGTTCAATCATAAATCAGTTGAAACAGAATAACTTTTGCATAGATAATGAGAGAGACATTTTTTTCTTTTTTCTTATGACTGCTGACATGTACAGCAACCCAGATCACACAGAACCTAAATGATACACTTTCAAATTTGAGTTTACAAAATAAAATAAAAAAAACATTTTTTTTGAGGAAAAAAAGACAATTATTTTTCACTTTCAACAGTGTTTTATGAAAACTCAAAGGGGTTTTCTTTAAAATGACACTAAAATGTTGCATTTACACCTCTGCATGTGGATTTGGGAAGCTTTTAAAATTGGGTAGGCAAAATCCAGGCAGAAAGCCCAAAATTGCACTTGACTTTAAGAGATTAAAAGCAATTTTCTTAATATTTAGATTTTATGAACAACTCAGATTCCAGATTTTTACTGTTGTTTATCAGATATAGAGAGTTTTTTTTTTTTGTTTTTGTACAATATATTTATTACTTTTTTCAATTTGCATATCACAACAGATTACACAGTTACAGACTAATAATCATGAAGTCACAGCAAACGTTTTACACCCTTTACTCCCTCCCATCAACACATTCCCTTTAAAAAATAATAATAAAATAAATGAGAAAAAAATGATGTTTAAATTAGGTAAAGAGTGTTTCCTGAGTCTATGTTTAGGCCATGATACTCCCCTACTCCTTCTAAGCTTGTTCTTGTTGTAGTAGACTGCCAACATTTACATTGTACTTCAGGAAGTTTTTAAAAGGTCTCCAAATATCTTCAAACACATTTTGTTTTTTTTGTTTTTTTTGACAATGTGTGATCTTTTTTATTGACATATGCAACGCTATTTCTTTAATCAACTTTCCTATTCTAGGTTCATTTATATTTTTTTCCAATTAACAGCAATATTATGTTAAGCTTGTAAACTACACGTCTATCAATCTGACCTCTTTGCTTTGTAAAGGAGGTCTAAAAGAATATTTACCCAGGACAAAAATCTTAGGATTTAATAGTCATTTCTTTGATAAAATGTGGTCAATTATTTTAATAACACCTTGCCAAAAGAGTTTCACTTTTACACATTCCCATATACAGTGGTAAAGTGTACCTCTTACCTCCTTACACTTTATACAGGTATCTGGAATATTATCGTTAAACTTGTGCAATATAGCGGGAGCTATGTATGTTCGCATTAACCATTTGTACTGTACGAATTTCAGGCTACGATTGATTGTTAGTATCTGAGCTTTCCTGCATGTCTCAGTCCATAGAGAGCTTATTTATTAAGCATTCATGAGAGTAATGATCTCAATTTCCAAAAATGTTATTTCTGGTTTTGTGGTCCAGGGTCACAAATATGCAAGTGTCCAAAATGAAAACAGACAACAATTCTCAAAAAGTTTTTTAGCGAATATGCTGCTTTATTCAAAAGCTGAATTACCAAGGCAGCCCAAGGTAACAACATCAGGACTGTGATCCCTGAGATGACAACATTTGAACAATGACTCCAGATACTGGAATGTAACTTACAGCCTTTAGCGAAATTCAGAGCATTAAAAAACACGATAGGAATCATCAGAACCAGGTCTGATCCACAAGTGACCGAATGCAAATAATATCTAAACAATTATGTACAAATACAGTTGTTTTCAAATAGCACAGTACATAAATACTGCTTTAAAATAAGATATACAGGCTCACCCAATATGGGTCATTCCCAAAGAGAAACCGAAACTCTGTTAGGATCACTGTTGTTGCTCATGTCAAGCTCTCACTTAGCATGTTTTGTATAGTTGGCATAGTGATGTCCAACTGTGAAACTGTGGCTCTAGGCCAGACCACTCTGTGCAAAAGGGATCAGAGAACTCAGATCTGTGCTATAAACACGTCTTCAACTTTAGCTGCCATCTGTTTTAACAATGTACATTGTGTTGACAGTGGCCCTGGCGCCAATTCACAACAGTAAACGCCATTGCTATGAGACGCTTTACTTGAGCAACCAACAGTTTCTTTAAACCAAGCTGTGCAACTCCCACTTAGGTACATCTTTGAGCAAAAGCTAACAATAAAATATTTTAATAAATCATGCCAAAAATCTCTTCATATATATCTGCAAAGATTGTGTGAATGCATTGGCATTAAATAATATAAAGATCTTAACATTTAGGGCACTTGATACATTATTTCACACAGCTTTAAGATTTAAAATCACAATAAAATGCCCAGATTTTAGGGAGAAAAGTGCTCAATCCTCATATACTGCAGATTAAAACAACCTGCCAGCATGTTCGGAATATTTGCCTATTGCCAGCACAAAATGTCAAAATCAACTAAACAGCAATAATAATTATAATAACACTGACATTAAAGAAAGAAATTCACAAATAAAAAGGACCTTCATTTCATTAATTGTGTCCGGAGTCCTTTAGAGCAGTGTTTCTCAACCGCATTCCTAGAGGACCACCAACACAGCATGTTTCGGATGGTTCCTTAGTCTGTCACAGCATTACAGGTCTTTCATTCTCTGCTAATGAGCTGCTGATCTGAATCAGGTGTGTTTGGTTTGGGAGACATGTAAAATGTGCAATGCTGGTGGTCCTTCAGGAGCGTGGTTGAGAAACACTGCTTTAGATGATTAAAGCACCTACGTTACTGATTTTCTCAGAATATTTCTTTTGGAAATCAATCGTTAAATCAAACCTGAGGGATAAAAAAACGTCCTGAATGAGATTTGGAGAGAGAAATAATCAATATAAAGTATTTGCTAATTCCAATTTAAAAACTAAGCAAATAAAGCTGGCAAAAGGCTTGGGTATACTAGAAAGTTACATTCTATGAGAATTGCAAATGGGATACAAGCAACAGTAATGACGTAAAGCACAGTTGATTGCATGCGAAGCTTGGCGATGGAAGCGTCCTTCTGAAAGCCGGGCCCTGCGTCGTGTCTGAGTCGGACAGGAAGCTCAGGCACCAGGCAGGAAGGAACTGTTTAAAGGCGGGCCGCACAGCAGCCCAGAATAACCGCGAAAGGCCGTGCGCCACTGCAGAGTAAACGCAGCGGTCACACAGCCCAATACCACACTGGTCCCTCATGCCTTTCAGATACCGAGGCAGTGAGAGACGAGGATACAACAGAGGAGCCGGTCGCCTTAGTAGGCAACCTGAGGAGGGCACCAAGGAGTGTCTGGATACAGCAGACAGTGCACTGACTTGAACCTAAATGAGAACATAAAAATAACGGAGGTTAAATTAGTACATGTATGCAATATACATACACTGTAAAAATTCCCAGAATTTCTCAACGTTACTGTAATTTTTCCAAAGTAAATTACATTAGTGTCACTTTAAAGGATTTAACTGTTTAATCATACATATTCAGACTTTTATTGTAAAATTAAGGCATGTAATCCTGTAATCATGATTACAGCAAATTACTGTAAAAACCGCTATATCACATTAGTTGTAGGAATTCAAACACTAATAATATTTTATTCAACATAGAAATTAATACACGTTAGTTTTATGCTAGTACAGGCACCTTTTTTTGATATTATGAAATATTTACAGAATTACTGTTATTATGAAGTACCTCACAGTAATTTACTGTGAATTTACATGCAGTACTTTACTGTGAAAGTAATGCAATTATTAGCCAGTAATTTACGATGAATTTAAAGTCAAATATTTTACAGTGGACATCATCTAGAAATGGGGCATCCAAAGTGACAAGTCTACAATACTGACCAAACACACCTAAACCAGGTCTTCAGGCAAGTGTTGGGTGTCACCTCAAAAAGGTAATTAACTACTTATTATATTATTAAATTGTGTGAAAAATGTAAATTTTAACTTAATCCAGATAAATCTGAAAACCAAGACAATGAAAATTAAATGTAATTTTTAAAAGTCAAAACAGGACTTTGTTTAAAAAATATAATAAACTTCTTGAAATTTAAAGTTTTAATGCAAAATATCAGACTAAAGTAAACGCACAATTACTCAAATTACTAAATACAGCGGTTCTGCAGGTTTTACCAAGTCAAATTTATGACATTTTAAGACCATGAAGAATGAAATTTCAGCCTAATATAGGGCTAGATGCTAAATTTTAATTGATTTGCAATGATCTTTAATGGCCAAGCAGAAAAAAAAACTAATTAGTCATTAGCCACATATTTTAAATAGCTTGTCAAAACAAGCAAACCTTAGTTGTATACACATATTTTTGTTCAACACAACTTGAAAAACAACTTAAAAACTATATGTTTGCACAAAAGACTACAGTTATAAAATTAGTTATGAGTAGTTTTACTAAAAAGTTTTATTGAGATGTGTTGTTGGTGATCGGATGTGTTTTGGATTGATTGGGTAATTTTACATAACTGAAAGAAAATAAGACCTTTTTAAAATGATTTAAGACCTACAAGACAATATTTCAGTGGACTTAAGACTTTTTAAGACCCCGCATACACCCTGTAAATGATGCACAATTATTTAAACCTTTTATTTTCATGAAATAATTGTAACCTGTAATATTAAAAAATAATAAATGTAACTTATTTATCTCTGAAAAATAGGATTTATCTGCAGAATATATTCACATAACTAAAAAATACGATTATTCTGCTTTTCTGAATTGACTTTTACAGAACAATTGAATTTATGTACAATATTTAAGGCAAGTGTATTATAAGGAGCTGTAATTAACTGACTTAATAATGAAAAGTAATCTGTCTAGAGCAATTTGTGGTTAAAGCCTGTAGGTTGTTGGCCTATAGTTGTGTCCGGAAACCATCTTACCTGGATGGGTCCTCCTCAACAGAGAAAGCCCCTTTCATGTTGATGATATTCCTCTTGTTTTCAAACATTCCGTAACTCAATGTAATCTAGATGAAATTGTACAGAAAACTGCATTAGCACAACTGTAGAATATTTCACAGAACAGTGCACTTGTCAGTTTTTTCATTGAAGTTTCTTACCTGTTTGTGTACTTCTGATTTGGACACCTGTTGCAGGTTCTCTAAGTGCGAGTGGAACAAGCTACTTCGGGTCAAAGAGACCCCAAGAACTGACTCGATGATATAGCCAATGGTACAGTCATCAGGAAGACGGATCTTCTCAGCAGTGTTCATGAAATGGCCACCACTATTATATAAAGATTGAAGAAAGTCAACAAAGTCTGCTAATATCTTCAAACTAACATCACAATAGTTGAATGTTTTTTTCACCTTGCCCATGGACTCATCTTCAAAGCAAGCCCACGGCTGATACAGAAACCAGCTCCTCCAGTGGCAAACCAGAAATTCACAGGTCTCTGCAATGAAGAAACAAAAACCATTAGTTTCTATTCTCAATGATCCTTTTCAGTTTTAATACCAATATATGTAAAAATGTTTTGGTATACTTACCATTTTGTTGTCCCCAAGTCTTTCTGTAGCCTCAATTGGCCTGTCCAGGCTAGGTTTGCCAATGTACATGTCCTGAGTGTGAGGGTAGTTGGAGAGCAACTTCACAAGTGTCTTCGTGTTCACATAGTTATCATCATCCACATGACAGAACCACCTAATCCAGGAAGGGATATCATTAGAACATCCAATGTGATTCACTTTGATGCTAAAACAAGTACTTATGATGTAGCATTATTCATGCATGCTTACTTTTTTCCAGACTCAATGAACTTGTCATATTCAACAGCCATCTTGCAGGACAGAGCCTGGCGACTGTGGGCAGCAGAGCAGTTGGTGTTGATTGCATGGCTTCCTGTGTGGACAAGAGGACAGGTTCTGTCAATGATCATGTAATGCTCCTCTTATACGTCTCACTTGAGAAATGCCCATCATCTGAGAGGTCAGGTGACTTAATACCATCTTTCTCGAAATATGCCAGCCCCCCTTTAGCTAAGCACAAGATTTTTAAGAGGATTAGGAGGCTGCGTCCAAACTATGCACATATCAAAGAAAGAATGGCTGCTTCTTTCTAGCCTTGTGACTTTCGCTTGAGGAAGCTGGACTCACCAATTTTCTTCTTCAGCTCCTCATCCTCGCCGTCTGTGAAGATGTATGTCTGTGAAAACAAAGAGAAAGCCTAGTTAGCTTTTTCAACAGAGTCACACAAGTTCATCAGTGAATCACTGCACCATAGCAAAGACGAAACAGGAACTGACAAGCTCCAAACTGGAATCGTGTGTCTTCAAGAGCTATTTATCCCAAGCGGCTTGATTGGGAACCATTGTCTGGGTTTTACGCCATGGAAAACTTAGCAAGTTAAACAAGCCAAACTCTACCCCCCAAAATAAAGGCCTCTTGTTCTTGTTGTCAATTTCTCCATGGCAACTGCTCCGCACCCCAAAGCATCCCATGCCCAGAACAAAGCGGGGAGCAGACCACCCCACTTACCCCCATCCTCCCCCCAACCCTCCACCCCCATTCCACTGCCCCTGAACACCTCCCAAGTCTTTCCTTTCCTCGACCCTCTATCCACTTCAGACATGTTAAAACGTCCCAAAGAAAGAATGGCCAAGTCATTTGGAAAAAAGAAAGAAGCACCAGGTCCCATTCTCCCGGACATACTCAGAATGATGAATACATATTCACCACAGAGAATGTGCATTCACTGACGTCTGACCCCTCAAGGCTTTGTTAACATTAAAATAGACGGGGTGGGATTAGGAGCGCATTGTGGAAGATAAGACAGAGCAGGTGCGAGGCGGCAGCCCTAGCTCAAAGGAGCCATTGAGAGAAAGACACCACACGCCTCAGACAGACTGATGAAAAGGCGGCGTGCCCCTGGCCATGCACTGCCGTAAACCTGTTTGCTTTCCACCTCAGGTGAGACAGCACCTGCCACCCGCCGCTTTATCACAGCCACGTGTCTGAACAGGTCAACCTGCCCACGCCCAACTGGCCTTGAACATGTACACCTACACTACAAAAATGTTCTCTTATAAGCTTCAGCTGCTTTTGATCTTTATCTCAACAGTGGATTCACTTTGTGATGCTTTTTAAACGCGAGCATGCACGTGGACTCAACCCCCCTTTCCACAGTCACTTTTTTGACCGTTCAAACATTGCCAGATAATGTTTGATTGGTTTGCAGAACAAACTCTGAGCAGATGTTTAGCGCAGCACTCTGGGGCCAAGGCCCAATGCCTCTGTTTGTTCAGGGAGGGCTGGCGGTTGGGACGGGTAGAGGATCAGAGGCTGGCGCTATCTGCGCAGAGTTCCGCTGAAAGGGCAGACTAATCACGCAGGCAGCTGCCAAGGAAGGCTGGGCACTGACAGGGAGAGAAACCTCAGAACTGATTAGTGCATTGGAAATGTGTGTGTGTGTGTGTGTGTGGCCATTTGCCCCCAGCCCTGCTCCCTTTGCATCGAAACAATGAGGAGTGGGTAAAGACCTCACTGGGTAAATCCTAAATATGTTTGCCTCAATTTGCATACAGCTGCAGTGGTTAACTAAAGAGAGGCCTCTCGTGGCACATGGCTTTGTTTCTCAGTTTCCCTTTTATTGAAGATCTTGTGAGCCAAAATGACCCTTTTGTGGTCTCTTTCATAAATGTCAGGGCTTTTTTTTTCAAAAACGCACTTTTCCCAGCTTTCCCGGCACACACACAAAAAAGGATGGGGGTTTTCATTTGGTTGTTTGGAGATCTGATGAGTGGGCAAAGATTGCTAGGGCTTCCCACCCCACCAAAGGAAGGTTTGGCATTTAGGCCAGGCAGACCCTGGAGCCTGGCTGTCTGTCTCCTTCTACCCGGGAAGGATGTAGAGAGATGTTACTCCCTCTATTAAACACCACACATGCCTAATTTTGCTACCAGTGCCAATTAGAGACTAGATTCTTGCACTTGACTCATGCCACAACAGATCCTCACAGTTTCTACCAGCTTGTTTTCACCCTAGAAGAAAATCTACTTTGACAAAGGTGAGTAATTACGCAGTTACATTTCACAGACAGAAGTTACGAGCTTGGCCATGCTTATTCTACAAGTGTGCATTTGATCTGACTGCTATTTGGTAGCTGTCTGTGTAACTGGACACCGGATACTATAGCCGCGGGCCGCAGCACAGGCTGTTCTCTCATTGTTGTGAATTTCTCTCACTGGGGAAGCTGTATTGTTCCAGGGGGGAAATTAAGAGAAACAGCGGAAGCCAGAAGCTGTAGCGTGAACAATTCGAAATGAAGCAGATCTGAATGAAAAGAATAACACTATTCAAGAGTCCTGACTCATCAAGTCAAGACAATTACAAAGCATGCATTTTATAATCAGAAACAAGTACTCATGCAGAAACAGCTATGGGGATTCATTTAAAAACATCAACAGCAATAATAATGATGATAATTACAGTGTATTGACAAGAGTATGGGAGCTTCTAGCTGACTGTGACTAACTCTAAACAAAGACAAGACAGTTTCCCATCATGATGAGCCACAGGCTGCCATGAGTGTCAACAGCATGCACAGATTGGATCTACTCTCTGTGTTTACATGTAAACAGTCCAATACATCACCCGTCAGGCCAGCACCTGAAATAGGTGAGCAGGCTGAAACGATCCTTCTTACACAAATGTCTAACCCCTATTAACATGTTCGCAATATCAGTCACGCATCATCTCACTTGACATATGTGACAAAGTTCCCATGCTGTGGGTCTAACAATGCCTGGCCCAGCGAAACACTTGTCTGGTGCCAGCCATTGTGGCAAGTGGCCAAACAGTACACTGGAGTCCTTGGGATAATCCCCGGCCGTTCAGATGACAATAACTGGGATTTAACAACGTACTCAGGTGTTGCATGGATGAATGTTGAAATAATTTGAGAGCGGCCTTCCATGTCCACATGTTGAGACTCTGAGGGTTTGTATAGCTGGCATTAGAGCCATCTTTTGTTCTTTGAGACCCAGCCACCTGGCACTCATTCTCCAGAAACTCCCCCTTGTATTCTAGGCTGCAGTGGTCTTTTATGTCTGCACTGCTCCCCACCAGCTGCTGCTATTAATCCCTGCTGTTAACTCTCTCTTCTGTGGGTTAACTTCTATCAACTCCTGTACTGAACAAGCTCAGTATTAGTTTTCCAATCTCACCTTGAAGCCTGTAGAGTGGCTGTATCAGTTTAGCTGGACAGCAAAAGACAAATCTGAACTGACTTAATGTGTGCTCACGACATCTGATATGATTTCTTACATTCCACATGCTTTCATATTCTCACAAATGTCACAAACAATGTTCTTTATGCTCGGTTGCGGCAAGAATATAAAAGTGCTGCTATGGCTGAGCCATATTCAAATAGCATTAATAAAACCTACTCGTGTTTAAGGTGTGAAGGAAACTGATTGTGACAGAGCCCCGAGGCAAATTAAACTGACTTTTGTAAAAAAGTATAAGCGACTACTCTAGATGGTGGGTAAAATCACTTTGACTGCTCTGCGCTTGCTGCTGTCAAGGTGCGGAGAGTGCTTTTGTGCTGTCTGCAAAAGAGGCCTATTTCTCAGAGCTGTATTTTCATACTGAGTCAACTCGGCATGTTGCTGAAAAGCCTTTCCTTGCCTATAGATGCTGTCCCTTTGTGCCCCCCAGCATCTCCATAACGAAGACTCTCTTTTCCCACCGCTTGGGTAGCTTGACCCAGCCTCTGCTCCAGATCCCCGGTTCCCATGGAGAGTGGGAGACAAGGGGCTGGCAAAGCTTTTCTTTCCCCCTTCAGAAAGACGCTTTGTTAGCACTGAGAAGGGGACAGCTCTGAAGCTGCTGCTGTGATGCATCCTTAGGCCTGGAGTATTCACGGGGACACCCCAAACAATGGAGCAGGAGGGGAGCAGGGGGGACTTACAGCCACCCTGTGAGCAATACAACCATTGCCACAGACAGCACAGAGAGATTGTGAATCTGTGCATTTTATTTTTGTTTTTTTTAATATTTCAGGAATATATAAATGTATTTGATCACCTAATGACTACAAACATGACATTTTAATGGGTTTGTGATACTGCTTATGCTAAATAAAAACAAAAGTTATGAGCTAAAGTCTTTGTAGCAACACCACTAACCCAGTTGTCTTCAGCACAAAACCATAATTTCCACAGGTTAAGCAACTTTATTTTTAGAAAGAGGGAATAAGTGTTACAAAGAGGCTGTATAAAACAGCAAAGACTAAAATTATTTAAACACTTGAAATGCAAATATGGATAAATTCATAACTAAAACTGTTTTTTCTAACGCACACGATTTTTAAAATACTAAGCAAACCAAAATTTGCAACAAGATTTAGAAACAATATGTAACAGTGTATACCTGTTGCATGTTTCTGGAGATCCAGGTGTCCAGCAGTAGATCCAGTCTGGACCGGTGAAACTTTTTAGTGGTCTTCACTGCGATGAAGATGTCATCCGCGCTGATGTCCTCCGCAGGCGGCGCGTCTGTCGCCGCTCCGGGTGCCTCGCTGGGCTTATCCGCTTCCCTCCTGCTGCGGGTCAGCTTGGAAAAATAGGCAGAGAATCCTTTCTTTGCATTCTGCTCAGGCTGAGCTCCATCATCAGTCTCTGAATCTCCCAGACTCTGGAGAGAGCGCAACCCGACCTCGCTCTCGTTCTGCATCCCGTCCGCCTGAATCCGCTGATGCTGCGAGAGAAACAACAGAAACCCCAGACAGGTGACGGTGGCTCCCGCAAGAGAGACCACGACTTTTCCGCGATATGTTTTCAACATGTTCAATAAACTATGTTTTTTTATATACACAGCATTTATCTAAACCTCCCTCCAAAAGCCTATTCTAAAAAAACAAGCGTGTCATCCGACTGCTGCATAGTAGCGCTGAGAGTCTCCTCATTGTCACTCGGAGGGGCTTTTATAAACTGCCCACAGCTTTGGTTACGCCCAGTGGGCGGGGCGTTGATGGCTATTGTGCTGTGGGAACCGCGGAGAGACTATCAATAGGAGGACGCGTCAAAGGACAGCAGGCGAGGGACAAAGAGGGGGGAGGTGAAGAGCACGAACAGGAGTAAACATTTCCAAAAAAAAAAAAAAAAAGCATGCTTTTTAAAACTGTCTGTGTGTTTGTCTGTGCTGTTAACTGGTGTTAATTGCACATTATCAGGAGGAGCAGGGTGTGCAGATTTGTAAATATTTATGCAAAGTATGCTTCAAATGTTTTAGATGGACAAGACGATTTGTTGTCAAAATGTTTTATCCCTCTAAAACTAACCACGGCTGTCTGTAAAAATAGCACAAATTTTTATTCACTGTAACAAAATCCATATGTTTCTACACAAAATGCATATAATATTTAACTTTAAATATATATTTATAAATTTAATAAACACTCTGAAACTAAAAAAAGCGTTTATTGCTCTTCTAAAATATAGCATTGTGTTTAATCCACCTTTAAACATACTTTTTTTAATTTCTGTCATTATTTATTCAGTATAGAAAAAAGAACAATTAAATGCATGCTATTTTAAAGTATTTTTTTTTTCAAGCAATGCAGATTTTCCATCATCATTATATGTATATATAATATATAATATATATAATATATATTATATATATATATAATAACAAAATGTTATGTTTTCCTTTGCCTGCTTCTGGGTGAAATTTGACTGGGACATGTTTTCATATGTGTAAAAAACACTGCTACTGAACAAAATCTGCAGACATCACACCAAGTACCAGCCATTTTTAAATGTCAACATTCACATCAGGCTCACTATAATGGCGCGCTCCAGTCAATCCTCGGCAGCTGACCTTGTGGGGCCTTCAAACAACCGCGTGTTCCTTGTGCTTACTTAAAAATGGCGCCTCTTCTGCAATGAAGAGCCTGTAGAGCTGGGAGCACGACCCTGGCCGTGACTTCCAGCTGACAGCTCAGCAACTGCTGGTGACAGACTTAAACACTTTAGATCCTACTTCTAACCCTCTCAACAGCTTACTTGCAAAGCATGCCACAGCCAGACACTACAAGTAAGCCCCCACTGTTCAGACTGAACAGCTGAGAAGTTCTTAATATTTCTGTAAAAGAGGTCATTAACATATCATCAAGTATATAACAAGAAGTTTTACTTTACTCTTTAAGATGGTTCAAGACAAAGTGTGTAGGTTCAATATTGTCTCTTGACAGGCAGCATCTTTTGTTAACGTTCATCGTTTTTTTTTTCTTTATCAAATGTTTTTTTTTCACTTTTTCCACATTTATTTATGTTACAGCCTTATTCCAAAATGGATTAAATTCATTTATTTCCTTAATATTCTACACACAATAACCCATAATGACAATGTGAAAAAAAAGATTTTTTGAAATTGTTGCAAATTTATTGAAAATAAAAAACCTGAAAATTCGCGTATATAAGTATTCACAGCCTTTGCTCAGTACTTTGTTAATGCACCTTTGGCAACAATTACAGCCTTAAGTCTTTTTGAATATGATGCCACAAGCTTGACACACTTGTCTTTGGGAATTTTTGCCCATTCCTCTTTGCAGTACCTCTCAAGCTCTGTCAGGTTGGATGGGAAGGGACTGTGTACAGCCATTTTCAGATCTCTCCAGAAATGCTCAATAGGATTTAGGTCTGGACTCTGGCTGGGCCACTCAAGGGCATTCACAGAGTTGTTGTGAAGCCACTCTACTGATATTTTGGTATGTGCTTTTGGGTCATGCCTGGTTTGTGCTTTGACATGCACTGTCAACCCTGGGACCTTATATAGACAGGTGTATGCTTTTTCAAATCATGTCCAATCAACTGAATTTACCACAGGTGAACTCCAATTAAGCTGCTGAAACATCTCAAGAATGATCAGTGGAAACAGAATGTACCTGAGCTCAATTTAGAGCTTCACAGCAAAGGCTGTCAATACTTCTATACATGTGATTTTTCAGCTTTTTTATTTTTAATACATTTGCAACAATTTCAAAAAAATATTTTTTCACATTGTCATTATGGGGTATTGTGTGTAGAATTTTGAGGAAATAAATGAATTTTATTCATTTTGAAATAAGGCTGTTACATAAAAAAGCTATGAATACTTTCTTGATGCACTCTAAGTAACACTCAAGAAAAAGTGACTTGGAAGATATCATTAAAAACGCAAAATCTGAAGCATATGGCGCAAAAGCATTAGGGTGTGTCTGAATGTCCTTTTGCTAATTTAAGGACGAAAAATTATGGTTTGTACCCCAGCACATGGTCTAACAGGGTTGTTCTTATTCTCTTAATGAGCTAGGGGTAGGGCCAGACGGAATCTGCTGACATTTTTGCTATTTCTGCGCAGAATTTTGTTAAAAATCTGCGGATTTATGTAGAATGATTTTGGGAGTATTGTAACTAAAACCCTAATATATGCAATAAAAGTAATACCTTTTTAACTTGTCAAAATGCAAATCCAATTAGATTCACTTTATTTGGTAAACAAAGCAAGTCTCTAATATAATATATCTACTAAAAGACAGAAAATATTACTTTAAAACTTTATTGTAAATAAATCATATAAATTTTTTCAAATTAGTCAATAATGTTGCTAAAATTAATTAAAAAATGGAATAAATATAAATTTATAAACATTTACACAAATAAATAAACAGAATCAATGATGAGTTTAAAATCTGTGAAATTCTGTGCGCGCAGATTCAGTGTAGGCTTTAGGGGTGTGTTTTGAGCGTATATGCAATAAACCAATAGGCGTCTCATCTCACATTCCCTTTAGGAGTCAGTTGAGTCGCACCATGGCGCATTTGCTATTAACAAGTAAAAAACTAAATGCTTCACTAGCAAGAAAACAGTTAAGCAGACTATTTGTCTAATAGGATAAAGACTGAGCCTGCTCCATTCAGCCTCTTTACTTTACTTTTACTCTTTACTTCACTTGGTGGATAAGGAAAGGCTGGAAACTCGCTCCAATAAAGACATACATTAGTCTACATATTTAATTTCATTTGTTTCAAAACTATTTCTAAACTCAGTTTTAATTTCCAGCAAACAAACAAATAAACAATAATAACGAAGTGTGCTCAAAAAAGAGTTACATCCAAACACACGCCCATATGGTGATGCATACTTTTACAAAATCCGACAGGTGGACAAATCTAAACTTGTTTTTATTAAAACAAATATAAATATGCATATAATCAAATAATACTAACAATGATAACATTATACAAATCCAAATTGTCATCAATAAACTGAAAAAAAAATGTATTTACTATGTTAAAAAAAATGTGGCGCAAAATGTGGAAATTATAGTTGCGTTGGTGTGTAAATAGCAACAAATCGTGTCATACACATCTTGTGCCTTATAGCGCTAGGTGTATGATTGGGCACAAAAAGTTGTCCTCTTTAGACCAAGTGTGAATGTGATGTGTGAAGCCTTCCCTTGACTGACAGCATTATTTGTTCTTCTTCTTTTTTGATAAAATGATTAAAGACATTTTGGAGGATATCATTAAGAATATAACAAAAAGTTTTGAAATTCTGCAGTTCTACGACAAAGTGGGAAGGATCAAACTTTCTTTTAGCAAACAGCATCTTTTGTTAATGTCTTTCCCTTTTTTGATTAAAAAGATAATCAACACTTGAGAAATGGTCATTTAGAGCAAATCTGAATATAACAAAGTTTTGCTCCTTTATATATTCTACAGGTTCAAGACATGAAAGTTCAAACTTTCCAGTGCTGCTACAGAGAGATTTTGTCTTTTGTTAATCTTTTGATGTAGCCTACACAAAAACTTTGTTAAAACAAGTATAAGAAACCAGGCAGAGGGGTCAACCTCGACTGGCCTCTTTTCTTTTTTAGGATCAGCGCCCTTTTTTTCTCTGGAAAGGAGGAACACTTCAGCAAGGTTTCTCAGACAATCTGTGCAATGAAAAGCAAGACTAAACCACACAATGCTAAAGTTCCGCTTATATCCCAGATTCCTGCCAGTCACCCCCTCCTCCTCCTCTCACAACTAACAAAAAAAAAGGAGAGAAAAAAATCTTTTCTTGCAACCTCTCTATCATTCTCCAAAAAAAAAGCCCCCGTCTGCCCTCCATACCACATCCCGGATCCTTCCCCATCAGAAGACATTACCGCTGAATTCCAATTAAATGAAATCTCCCATTCGAGTGGAACCCGTTTCACCACAAGAATGCCCATAGATCCCACTAATAAACGTAACAACGCTGCAACCCCATTACCGCTATCCCACTATGACATATGGAACTGAATGATGGAGAATCTCTAAGGAATGGATATGATTACATCTGTGCTATTTATAGTTGTACAAAGCAGAGGTACAACATTGCAATGCGTGTGGCATCCTTGCTAAATAAGACTAGATTTGAATATCCCCCTTTCCCGCCTGCCAGAACACAAGCTCTCAAGGCTTGGCGCAACTGTTTGATTTGGGATTTGACTGTTTGCGCAGGGTAAACAAAGCAATTTCAGCATGTTAGTTGTATTTGAGGACAGAGTTGTCTTATCTGACCGTTTAGTTTAAACAGTTCGCTTGATGCAAACTGACTTGCTTTGATCTTAATACCCTCCATGCACCACAAGTACTAACATAGAAACTCTGGGTAATGAGAGCGGTCTGTTCGGAGTGGTGAAACGCCGTCATGTTGATAAAGGCACATCCTTCCCTCATCCGTTCTGTATTTCATTTTTATTTCATCTTTGTCTTTTCCTTTCCCTCCAACCATTGTGCAGATGCTTTGATGATGGAGGGTAAATTCACAACAGCTGTATGTTAGGATGACGGCTATGTGGCGTCCCACTGTATCGTTGTACAATGGGTATGTATGCCCTGTGTGCTGATGGTTAGCGGTTCTCTGTCGGTCTCCTGTTTATTGTTCTGATTCACATAATGAACCATTTAGCTGTATTCATGTGGAGTTACTGTAGTACATCTTTAGGTGGTCTGTTTGATTTTTTTTTTTTTGGGGGGGGGGGGGTAATTTCTTTCTTTTGGTCAGCTCTGAAATAAAACGTTCAAATACTGAATACAATAAATGACATACAGTCATCTCTTCGCTCAACCAAACGGAGAAAAAATGTCTCTTTCAGATGGAGGTCATGGCCGTTTGGCGTATTTAATGGAGATCTGTGAAATGTTCGACTGAATCATTCAGGCACCAAGTTCTGCCAAGTCCGAGTCTGTCCTTGGAGCTTCAATGTCTCACTGTCTT
This sequence comes from Danio rerio, assembly GCF_052040795.2. Taxonomy (NCBI): domain Eukaryota; kingdom Metazoa; phylum Chordata; class Actinopteri; order Cypriniformes; family Danionidae; genus Danio; species Danio rerio. The sequence continues at coordinate 41,630,926 of NC_141023.1, read as the reverse complement.
GTTTCTTTCTTTCGTTCTTTTTCTCCAAAGCTCTTGGATGAAAGATGGCCCTGGATATCATGCACAGTGATACAATGAAACTATATTCGCCCCATTTGGGTGGAATCTATTTCAGTTGATGGAAAAAGTATCTACTCTGTCCAGATAACGAGAAAACATTCTTTATTTATTTGTCTTTTTTGGGGCTATAAATCCTGCAGAGCATATCCTCTACACTTGTGTCCCGAGCAGAGAAATATAATGCAGCTTCTGAGGGGCCGCGGAGTCCCCTGGCTCTCACTTCTGGTGTGACCTGTAATCCTATCAATGCTAGCACAGCCATGCTGGGAGAATAAACAGAGCTATTGGCTTCTGCCACTGCCCTTTTTATAGACTTTGTCCTTCTCTCATACAGAGCCTTGGAATAAATATTCGTGAACGTGAAAATGCTCTCAGATGACTTGGGTTTGCGCCCTTTTTTCCAACAACTTTAACAAATAAACATTGCCTGCTTTCTCAGGGCTCATCCAAGCCTTTGATTCACAAGTCGTCCTCGCCAGATTCTGCAATGCTTCAGAAGAGACTTAATTTTGTTATTCTGAGAATTGGGGATTGTTAGAGTGTCATTTATTGCAGATGTTGGGTCCATGTCACAGCGCCAGCTGCTGTTGGTGTAACTTGTGCTTTGTTTCCACCATGTCAAATGGATTATGAGAAATTTAGCAATGGATTAGATGGCCATTCTGTAGCATTTGGGGGTCAGATTGCACCCCAGGCAAGTCCAGGCTTGTCCTCAACCACAAATGCTTAATGTATGTTGTGTTACAGCATTACACAAGTCATGCGGCGAGGTTTTCTTTCAAAGTTCTATCAAATAAATACTGACACATAACACAGTCATGAGGATCGCTTTAATTAATTGCTCATCATCTCCATAATTTACTGGATAATTAGTTTGGAACCGCAATATAAAGAGCATTGGAACCATGTGTAGGATTTACATACAAGAAGCAGAAGTAAATCATCTCCCAAACCTGTCGACAGTAATATTTTGTGGCTGATTAGAGTTTGAGGAAGAAGTGGGAGGTGTATTGTTGGGAATGAACCCGCTTGGCTCTTTTTGTATAGCTCTGGAACAGTGGAGCTGGGACAAGGACGCTGCTGTTTGTGGGTGAATCAGGCTCCGGATCACTCAGCCTCTTTGAAAGAGTTCTCTTCAACCTATACCCTTCCCCTTTTGTGGCCTGCCACTACCTTGCTGAGCGGGACAATGAGCCAACCATTGAAAACTGAGACATGTTTCTGTGCTGCCCGGAGCCCATTAAGCTCTAAAGCTCTACTGTAGGTCTCTCTCATCAGGCCTCTATTCTCATTCTAATAGCTTGCTGCATGCCAATAGGGCTGCCTGAAGCACCCATCGCATTCCTGTCACAAAAACAAGAGTGGGTTTAAGTTGTCAGATTTTACCACCTTTGGTTTTTGAGAACACTGCCAGTTGTAATGATGTAACCTCATGTAGTAATTTGGATAGTCCTTTCTCATGAATGCTCCAATCTAGCGAAGCTGTTGTTTACAATTCCAGCTTTTATTTATTTTTCCCCTAAATAGTTGCAATGTATCTTAGACTTTTTTTTGGTATCAGGCACTGAGATGTTGAACAGTTTCCTTTGTTTTCATTGACAACAATGGGAAATTGCAGATATGGGTTTAAGGGTGGGGTGACCACTATTGAGGTGAATTACCTTTTCTCCAGCCCATTTTGGTTATTCAAATGCTAAACGACTTTTGGGAATGCTGTGATGGCTCCTCTGGGAGAATATCAGGAGATCTCATTATTTGGATCTCCTGGTGCTTTCAATGGTAATTACTGGTGAGATAAGCTGTTGATATTCAAATATTAACCTGGATGAATAGATGTGACGGGAACTGTAGTGTATTTGTTTAATGTAGTTAGCCTCATTATGTGTATTTACATGCCTTTAAAGGTTTCCAATTGACTGAAACTTCTTAAAATGTCACATGCACACCCCTTATTAACATTAACCATGGTTTATTACAGTATAGTGTACTAACTCTATGTGTATGTTTGTTTTTTGGCACATTGATTACTAGTTGTATAACCAGTTTTGTTACAATCACCATACTATACTATGGTTAATGTAGCAAAATGTTGGCGAAATGTGGTTATCACAGTTTTAACTACAAAAAACATGTTTTAGTTTTATATATTATCAAATCATGGTTAATTACTATAAGGGAAATTAGGGTGGAAAAAGGGCAGAGTACAGGTTGTACAGTCAGACCACATTTTAAAACAATAAGCATTACAAATGAACCAACTTTGTAATTGTTCAAAAATACGTCCATCATACAATACACAAATTTAGCTGACTTTTTAAAATCTAATTAGTTGCACCTAGAGTCGACGCCTCCAAAATTCAAATGGGGAAACAATACTGGCAAATGTTGAAGCTAAGTCACATTAGTTTGTTTTGGTTGCACATCAGGAAAGCAGACCATGTTTTTGCACTGTAACTTCCCTTGTTCAGAATTATATTTTTGATTACACACTGCTACTAAAGAGCCAGTACAGAAGACTGTAGCTCAATGATGGCCCATTTACACCTGATATTATGATGCATTTCATCAATCAATGAGAGTAAATACAGACGTAAATGGGATCTGATGTTTTGATCCTGCTGTAGATGGCTTCCAGAGGTTGTAGAAAATACATCTGATTGGATTACTTTTGCATAGTGTAAGCACTGATGTATTTAAATGCATACAAATGGCATCAAAAGAGTTTCAACTCTCTGCCGATTAAACTAATACTGCATTTAAGTCCTCCTGGGACCATTTGTACAATGTAGTGCAAGTAGAGTAAAAGTATCTGTTGTAAATACTATTGAAAGTATGAGTAAAAAGTAGCCAAATTACGCTGGGAAAGGTTGGTGCGTTTACATGCAGTTTGTGAGGGATGTGTAAACGTAACATTCTGTAGTGCATTCATTGATCCTCCTATATTCGTTCATTCCTTCCAACCTTTCTTACATTTTTGTTTGTTCTGTCCTTCATTCATTCATTTGTTCATTCCTTCGTTCTTTTTTTTTCTTCCTTTGTTTTTTTCCTTCATTCCTCCCTTCATTCATTCGCTCATTTATTTGTTTGTTCATATTTTTGTTCTTTCCTTCTTTAGGTTCTTTGTTCATTCATTCATTCATTCATTCATTCATTCGTTTGTTCCTTCCTTCCATAATTTGTTCAGTCCTACCTCGAATCCTTCATTCGTTCATTTGGTCCTTCCTTTGTTTCTCTCTTCATTCGTTCATTCATTCATTCATTCATTCATTCATTCATTCATTCATTCATTCATTCATTCATATTTAATTTCCTTCCTTCAGTAGGTGCTTTGTTTGTTTGTTTGTTTGTTTATTTGTTCCTTCGTTCATTCGTTTGTTCCTTCCTTCCGTCCTTCCTTCCTACCTTCTTTCTTCCAAACTTAGTTTGTTCAGTCCTTCCTTGAATCCTTCCTTCATTCATTTTTTCCTTTTTTCTGCATTAGTTTGGTCCTTCCTTCATTCAACCCTTCCTTCCATTCTTCATTCATTCCATTTAGTGATTGTTAAAGGCAGTTTGATGATTTCAGTAATCATACAGTCACCATCTTTCACTTTTCATTCAGTCCTTGAATCATTGCATGTAACGCTTTTGGACATATTCTTGGACATTTTTAATGCTTCTAAAAGTTTGTGCATTTATAAAGGGCTGATGTATTGAGGTTGTTTAGTGTGAAGTGGTTTACCTTCTATGTGCGATTTGATCGGACAGGAATCGCAGGACTGATTTTTCTACTTTAGCCAATTACTACAGACAAGAAAGAAATAAAGTAGTGACTGCAGGTTGAAGGAAATAAGTGGAGTAAAAGTAACAATACTGCGCTACAAATGTAATCAAGGGAAGTACACATTTGAAAAATACTTAGTAAAGTAAAATTCCTGAGAAAAACTACTCGATTACAATAATTGGAGTATTTGTTATTTGTTACTTTACACTGTGATGTTACACACACCACTGTCCGTTTGTCAGTTGATAAGTTATAATAACAACATTGTGTGACATTGTGCATTCAAATCATTATTATCAACACAAGATGGCATTTTACATGCTTTTGATAAGTTACAATAACATAGCAGCGTTTGGTAACTCTGCCTATACAGAAAACGAAGAGCAGTTGTGACTGACAACATGACTTCGCATCCATACATTCCGTCTACTGATCAATATATATATATATATATATATATATATATTGAAAAGTAAGTATTGAAATGTAATTATGCAAATTCTTTATTGTAGATAAGTTATTTCACCATGTTTCTCACTGAGATGCCCCCATCTCAAAAATTATGAGTTTCCCCCATCATAATAAGGACTTTGTGATGTGTATTCAACTCTTAAATTCACTTTATTCGTCATGACCTGGATGCATCATAATACATTATTGTTATGGGATGAACTGTGAGAAAGTGCACAAAGCAAGGTGTTCATACTTTGCGGTGTTGTACTATAACACACAGATAGCGATCAAAATCATAGTTCTTTTCATTCCCTTGTTTTCCCCCATGATAACACGTCTCTCAACTGACAGCTCTCAGCTGGTGTGTATCAACAGTTGGGTGTGAAATCACAGCACAGGCTTTAGGATGTGAATTTGATGCACAAAGCCGTTGTGACATGGAAGTGTGTAAGTTAAACACCATAAAACACTGTTTCAGATTGATGATGAAGGCCACACCAGTCATAGCTGCAAGTGCGAAAGTCATTGCCCAAAGTGTCAAAAGCCTCAACACCGCTAAGTGGTCGACAACTTCAAACACAAAACCCCTGTAGACTCTCATTAACTGCAACAAGCTCCAAAATGAATTCTTGATCTGTTTGTTTTCCTGTCTATTTGTCCTCCCTAACAAGAACCACATGTTGCCCAGTTTCAGCCTAGAGTTTCCAAAACTGCAGATCTCCAGAGGAAAGCAGTCTGTGTGTTTTTCAGTGGTCCTGTTTTATTGCTTAGTTCATAAAAACTAGAGTAATAACCGAGACTGCTCTATTGTGCTAATTGCTGTCTGCACTGTCCTGTTATCTAGACCGGTTCATTTGCATAACTGCTGACCCCCACTCGTGTCCTACTTCCAGCCTTCCCCCATTTCCACTCTCGTCCCATCATAACTTCACCTTTGACCCAGGCCTGTTATCCTGAGAACCTGCTAATGAATGACTGCCTTACAGCCCTGTGAGACACAGAACATCCACTTTAGATTAATTGAGGTTGCAGTTTATGTGAGGACATGCGGTGGATTTGGAAGAGAAGTGAGAACAGCGTCCCGGGACAGTACCAATTAACACAGTCAAGACCCAGAGAGCTTGATTTAGTTTGTTTGTTGTGTTCCTTTTTTTTGCCAATGTCCTCTTGTTTTTGTCTTGTGTCAGCGATGTTAAGTTTCGGACAGGCTTTGTGATGTGAAGTATCTGTGTGGTCACAGGGGACGTCATCCTCCAATGTGGGACAAGGAAACTATTGGGAAGCGAAACTGTAGGCAAAACGTCTGTGGAGGGGTAGGATGACAGAGAGCGCTGCAGTGTGAGAATCTCACGGGGAAGCAGCACAAAGTGCTGAGCAGGAGACAGTGAGTGCGCTGGGAAAACGCTGAGACTCTCTTTGTGTGCGTGTGATGCTAATCGCGGTTCACCCACCGAGGGAGAGGCGTGAGACGTGGGAAAAATAGCACGGACTGATAGGGCTGGCTGATGAGCTCACTTGTCCTAAATTTTCGGTCTCATCGGACTTAGGGTAGATAACGTGTGATTTGCCAGCTTCAGCGGTAATCCTTGGTTCAACAGAGCTCTGAGAAAATAATATTACAGACATCAGAGGAATTAGTGTGTGACTTGCTAGTCTGATTTACAGTTTTGTGGGTAATACATTATGTAATGTACTTTTTTCACATGTGAGGAAGAGTAACTGGTTGCTTGTTAAAGACACAACATAATATCTAAGTAAAAATGCTTGTTTTATTTTATTTATTATTTTCCATGCTGACATAGATGTCATATTAGTGGTTACACACATTTCTTACTTTATATTATTTTATTAATTACTATATAAATTAAATTAAATTAAATTAAATTAAATTTTATTTTATTTTATTTTATTTTATTTTTAATTTTATTTAATTTTATTTAATTTTATTTTATTTTATTTTAAATTTTCCTTGCTGAAAGAAATGTCATACTTGCAAAGAAATAATTTATAGATTTTATCAGGAACACATTTAATTGATCTAAAGTATCAGAGTACAGTTCGAAAATTTTTCAATAATAAAAAAATAGTAATAATATAATAATAATAATAATAATAATAATAATAATAATAATAGTAGTAGTAAATATACCTTGTGCAATCTTGTACCCATGCACATACAGTTCTGTAGTTCACCATTGTTATTTCGGTTGTCAAGTACATGTGTAGACTTGAAGTATGACTTGAAGACCCGAATTATGAAGTAATTCGGGCATGACGTCATTGTTTTTATAAAATAAAATTTCATAGTTTACACGGAGGCAACACTTAAACTTTCAAGGCTTATGCTGCTGTTGATGCGTAAACAAACTGTCAAAACATTTAACAAGTTTTCTGATTTCAGTCTCACTTTATATTAAGCGACCTTACTTATGTGCTCACATTACATTAACCATTGGCTACAATGCACGTTTTTACATTATGCTTTTATATCTATCTGTAATTACTTTTATTATACAGTATAATAATACAATATAAACACAATAAGTACATTGCACTTATTTTTTGAAGTACCAGTGAATACCACCTCAAAACTGAGACTGATAACTGTTATTTTAAAGATGATAACAGTTTCATAATATTAATGTTTCATCATTGTATGCTCAGTCAAATACAGTTTGTATGAAAGCATGAGAGTCATCCTTCAGAAACACTTACAGAAACATTTAAATAACACAGAATCATCACTGTTGAGTGTAATGCTATGTTTTAAAATAAATGTCAGTTGAATCCTGTTGTACTTACTAGTCACTGCAGGCCAAATGACAGGAGCGAGTTGCTGATTTGTGCTCAGAATGTGTTGATTTGAGGTTTGTGTATGACATACCACAACACGCAGTCCTTTTTATCCGTTTAAAGAGTGGTAACATGAAAATACTCCAGAAAATGTTTATTGCTGTTTTCTAACACAGTAGGACTGAAATAGTCAAATTTCATGTTTAGCCTCAAAATAACATGCAAAGTGTGGGAAATTTTACCTCAGGGTCAGTTCTCTTCTCACAGATTACTGTTGTTGTAATGTTACATAGAGATTGTGAGTTGATTTGTAAGTTTTTTTTCTGTTAAGTCACTAGACCAGTTTTTACAATACTGTTTTGAACTGAAATGACAAAGCTCTTCTTTGCATTTTGGGTTTTGATTTACACAACAATGGCCTGAAGGCCTGAAAGTGCAAACTGTTGAAAACAGTTTGAAAACGACACCGTTATCCTCTCTACATAAATGCAATAGAGTGAAACCTGTGATGTCAAGAGAATGTGTATTTCATGTTCTGTCTTTAAACATGAGCAAGTACTTAATAGCTAAAGCATCAAAGCTGGACTGCAGGACTGCATTTGTGCTGGTGTTTTCGCTGTGATATCGCTATTGGTCTACTAATGACTAACAGTCTAGCATGCATAATAAAGCACTTCTAGTCATTTTCAATGTTGTGCAAACATGTTTTTGGTTTAGAGCAGCTGCAGCCACCGTCTACCTATTACATTTACACTGAGTCACTGGAGAACAAAAGTAGATCATACATTTCTTGGGGGGTCGGAGGCTCACTCTATACAAAGTCTCTTTAGTGGACTGTATTCTATAGTCTTTTACTGTACCCTAACAACAAGAGCAGAAGTGTAAATACTGATGGAAAACATTATTTATATTAGTGCCTTAAATATGAATAAAGTACACTTAGAGGAATTGTTACATTAACATGGGCAGGATATATTATCATAGTTATGTTTTACTCAATACACAGAAACTGTGACTTTCAAACTAAACTGAACAGTATCATTAATTTTATTTCATTTTATTTCACTGAAAATATTGTTAATTTTTCTTAAATTACCCTCTTAAATTGTAATGCATTTATTATATTGCAGCCATTTGCTAAAATCCGTTCAGTCTTTTCCTCATTAATATACACAATATTGATATACACATTGTTCTGTCATATACATTTTTTACAGATTTATTAACAAAAGAAAACTGAAATATCACATGGTCCTAAGTATTAAGACACTTCACGGTGGCATTCATATATTTAACTCAGGTGCTGTCCATTTCTTCTGATCATCATTTAAATAAAATCAATCCTTTAGTGAACTTAAATGATTTTAGCAAATGGCTGCAATATAACAAAGAGTGAAAAAGTTTAGGGGTTCTGAGTACTTTCTGTACCCCCTATATATATAGCAGGGACACATTAAGCCACATCCATTTCACCCTGCAGCCCAGCACCAGTTATTCACTGGTGCTAAGCCTGGTCAGGACTTGGATGGGAGACCACATGGGAAAACTAGGTTGCTGTTGGAAGGGGTGTTAGTGAGGCCAGCAAGAGTGCTAAACCTGTGGAATGTGTGAGTCCTAATGCTCTAGTATAGTGAAAAGGACATTATACTGTCAGTGAGTGCCGTCTTTCGCATGAAATGTTAAACCGAGGTCCTGACTTTCTGTGATCAGTAAAAATCCCATGGCACTTCTCGTAAGGATGTAACCAATGACTGTAAAAAATATGGACGACGCGACAGCCCTTTTTCCCATTGAACGCCTTGAGGGCAAAACGCCTGCTTGACGGGCACAAACTGTCGCAAAAGACTGCTGAAATTGGAGCCAGACATGCGCAGAAGGATTGTCTGATGGAGCCAGAGGAGGAGCTGCGAAAATGAGCAGAGTCGAGCTTCCAATCAAACGCTTTATGTAAAATCAACTACGCCCCCCGAACTTCTCAGCATGCGTTTGCTGTCATATCAACACAAATGGATGTAATAACGTTAACAAATATGAGGGTTTTATATATTCAATCGCGCCAGCTCCAGGCCGCAGCGCATAACTTACTCGCGGCGTCGCGGGCTGATTCCGGCTCGCATGCGGCAGCGCCTGCTCGCTCGGCCGCCGCATCTGGCTCGATTGACTCGGGCTGGAATTGGGTAGTGAGTCCAGGCATCCGGAGTAGGTCCAGCAGAGGTAACATTAGTCAGTCTGAGCTCTAAGAGATAAGTCTCCGGCAGGCGAGAATCTAGCTGGAACTGTGTTTTGCTATCTGGGTGGCTAGGCGTGTATCAGCAAACTAATAAAGCCCGAAAAAAGCCCTGAACTTAGCGAATAAACAGTGTTCCACCAGGATCATGTATGTCAGAAACTATAGTTTACTGCTGAACTCATTTTGTCATGGTAAAATAACACAGAAATCGAATAATAACATTTCAGTCTACTTCAGTCTCCTGCCGAAGCTCAGACGCCGCGCTTTGAGAAACTGTCAATCACAGCTGTCAATCACGATGACACGCCCAGCATTAAATTACTGCTAAAAACAAACTGTTTACAAAAATGAAGATCTGCACCTATTTCAGCACAATAACCAGTGCCTTAATCGACCAGAACTATCTTTCGGGACATTTTATTGCAAGTGTAATATTTTTTTTTTATTTGGGCTCAAGTCTCCTTCATTAACACGGAGGAGGCGGGCTTTATGACTTGTACTGCAGCCAGCCCCCAGGGGGCGATCTAACGGCCGAAACCTTCACTCAAACGTAGGCTTGCGGCACACTTGGATGTAACCTGTACTGTACATGTGTTAGCTGTCCTGGCTAAATTCCCTTTATCAGCCCTTGCCCATCATGGCCACCCAATCATCCCCATTCACCGAATTGGCTCTTTCACTGTCTCTGCACTCCAGCTATAGCTGTTGTGTGGTGAGTCATTGGCGCTGCTGTCCTGTGGCTGCTGTCGCATCATCCAAGTGGATGCTGCACACTGGTGCAGGTGTGGATAGACCTCCCTCATGATTGTGAAGCGCTTTGGGTGTATGGCCATACACAATAAATGCGCTATATAAATACACATTACATTACATTACATTACAAATGTAAACTGAACCGTACAATTTGTGAACTTACTAGAACTACAGCAACATTCTAGCAGTATTCTGCTGCCTCCCTGATATAGGTGATTCTGGAATTGTAGGTAACAATGGCGTGTCCAAGTTAAACCCTCTATTATTTTTTAATTCAAAATTTTATGAAACAGCTTTAAATAACAACACAAATTATATCAAGTGATGCCCAGAAATAGTGTTTGTTTATTTATGGACATTTAATCTTTAATTTTTGACAGTCTCTTCATCCTGAATTAAATGTAAACTACATTTAGCTTCTTGTCTCCTTAAATAATTAAGTCTATTTTACTATTTATTTGTGTGTTTACTCTATGAAGATTTAAATGACTGCATCTATTTTCTGTAGAATCCGTAATTTCTGTAATAAAAAAAAGTCCTGTTTGTGTTTGTCCCTACATTCTGGTCAACTCTGCTACATCAGTTAGAAAAAAAGGCATGGAAATCTTTAAAGCACTCATAGAAAAAGCATGTTTCTTGCTGCAAGTGATGTCACTTCCTCTGGCGGGAAACTCTGAAAGGCACTGAGGCAAATCATTATACAGGGTGATTTAAAAAGAATACCACAACTTTGAAAATATGTATTAAATCAAAGTAACATGATGGAACCTTGGGTAGTTAATCAATGGAAGAGTATTAAAGTTTTTTGAGTAGCAAACATGGTTCATATGTTCAATAAGACCCCCTTTTCTTTGTAGAGTTGTCCATTTTCAAAGTTGTGGTATTTTTTTAAACCCTGTACTTTGCTCAAGAATTTGTACACAATGTATTGCTACACTAATAGTAAATTAATTATGTCAACTTTGTTATATTAATATTTCAATGAATATCTCTGTCACAACCAGCGATCGCTTCCCAGAGGATCGCTGGTTCTCACATGAACTCTCAGGACTACATTTCCGCATTCCCCAGGACTTCACATTCATACATGCACTGCTCCCAAACACGCACGCCTGCTCACTCATGTATCCTGATTACAAGCACCAGCTAAACCTTGTTCACAGACTGATTTGATTCCCTTCATAAGCCACTCATTCACACTTCCAGTTTGCCGAGTCTTGTTTTCCCTGAGTTACATTACAACGCGTTTCCCTGTCTTGTTTCTCCGTGTATCGATCCTAGCCTAGTACCCTTGTTATCCTATTTAGCCGCCTGCCTTTTGACCTTTAGCCTGTTTGACGTTTATGATTCTGGACTGCCTATATATACCTGTTTGCACCTGATGACCACTGCTTGCCTGACTTTTGAATAAACTGCATATTGGATCTTACCTCCTGTTGTCTCCTGTCACTCCACCCCAGTCGTGGATACAATCTCAATCTGTTTTTAAAACGAGACTCTATTACTGTCTACTCTGTTAGTTGCTTGAAAAACAGCATTATGATAAATTGATAATTGATAACTTCATCAAATATTTCCTACAACATTTAATAGTTTCACATTAATGAACATCAAAAATGGATTCAGTTTACTGTAAATTATATATTTATTGTATATTATTTCAGTTTAAGGAAAAGTAATACAAATGTTTAACATAGCCACAATTCTAGAGTCAAATGTAGAATGTGTCCAACAAAATGAAATACTTTTGTTTGATTTATTTATTTTTGTATCCCTTTACTGTTCATCCATGGCTTTGATCTGCAATAGCCCTATAGAAAAAAAATCACTTGACTTTTTTCCTAGATGCATCAAATTTATTATGTTTCCCACGCTTTGGTCTGATTTTAGTGTGTTCTCCAGGTAAGAAGCTCAAGAGCTGGTCTGGGGCCCCTCTGTGTCACCATTATGACCTGCCCAGAGTCCCCATAAGCTCATAAAGGTCCCAGGCCTCGCACTATCCCGATACCCGATCCGCTTCCCCAGTGATTCAGGCTTTACAACCCCCTGACTTCCCTTCCCTCAAGGCTTCAGGATGAACCAGTGGCCCCCATGCAGTCAATCTGTCTGTGGTACAGTAACCGCTTAGCTTTTGAAGCCCTGTTTGACTAATTCTCCCCATCAACAGAGGGCCAAACACATCCCCTCAACCCTGCTGCTGCTCCATCCTTGTACACAGAGCACGAGAAAGCATGACAGATGGGTGGGCCATTCGAGGTCAGTAATCCAGCCAATCTGTAATCATACACTTCTCGTATAATCCATTTTAGATTTCACAGTTTTGCCTGCTTTTATTTTCCACTTCGCAGCCGGCATCTTTGGTTTCAGTCCCTAGTGGCATCTATGTCCACGTTTTGGGTGCTTGATTTATTGAAGTTTGACCGTTATGGGATGAAATCACTGAAGAAGAGGATCAAGTAAACAAGACAAGTTACTGTAAGGTAATCTTTTAGTCTGTGTTTTGTAATGTAGCCAGTTGAAAGGAACATGGTTGAAAGGTGCATGGTTATATACTGTGTTTTACATGAAGGGTTGCTCTTCCTGTTTGGGAAACTTTCATTAGTAATTGCTAAAGCAAATCATATCATATACACCTACACTGTAAAACACAAGTCACCTTCATTAAATGGAATGAGTGTAAGGAACTCAAAATTGACTGAAAGTTAATTCTACTCATTTGAAAAAAAGAGTTTTGAACTCAGTGTTAAAGGTAATAAGTTCATTAAATACCTCATTACTTCAACTTAAATGGAGTAAGTTCACAGTACTCATATAGATCAGACTCAAATGGGTTGTTGCAATCGGTTTCCTCAAACAGTTTGAGTTACCTTAACTTATTGGGTTTTACTGTACTCAGTTGGTTTGAGTTCTCTTCATTTATCGATTTTTTCTGTGCTCAAATTGCTTCATTCCTCAAATGGAACAAGTTCACAGTACTCTATAGGATTAGTTTTTAAACTTAAATGGTTTGTTGCAATAAGTTACCCTCAAACGGTTTGAGTTACCTTAACTTATTGGGTTTTACAGTGAAGTTAAAATGAGTGATTGTGCTTTGGCTTTGTAAGGATGCAATAGTGTGGCTTTTATGTGGTGGTCCATGGGGGGCCGGAGGAGTTGCATCCTCTCAATGAGAAGCAGATGTGACGGTGTGGTTGTTAAATGACTTTACAGCCATGTGAGACATACGCCTAGAACATCACACAAAGAGTGCCAGGCCACGATTATCACCAACTGCAAACATGGGTTCTTATGCATTCATTCGTCTATTTTCATGAAATCTTTACGTCATGGGGGCTTTGTGCAGTGACTCATATTTTGGGGTGAAATGAGGTTGTAGATTGTAGCTGTCAACACTCCTTCGGTCATCAACCACGATTCAGTTCAAGCTCAGTTCGTTTATCTTGGTCCAGGTTCATTCAAAGCAGCGAAGATTAAATATTTTTCTTTTTTAAATCCAATATTTTTATGTAAGAGTTTTTCCAAATATGTTATTTTTATATAATAATATAATTTTACTGGACTTTTCTGACCTTGTTTAAACAAATACATGAAAAACCAATACATAAACCACACATCAAAACTAAACAAGCTGACATATCTATACTTCCACTGCAAATATATTCACTACCAAAGAGCATAGAATCACCAAGAGGTGACACTCTACTGCGATTTGGGAAAAACTCCAATAGAACCACAGCATGATAATAGTCAGTAAAATAAACTATTAAAAGTGCTGATGATTGTGATAGTAAGTGTTGTATTGTCGTCTTTTAGGTTGTGTCTCAGCTTTAATGCATTTTTTTAAATAAATACAAAACAAAGCAGCATCTTGCCATCGCGACAGCAATAGGATCCAATGGACAGCCGATCGCTTTCACTCCAAAATGGTGGAATCCGGGGCTGTTGCTGGGTGCTGCTGTTGCAATGGAACGCTCTATTGAGTGTCGCCTTTTGGTGATTCTTAGCTCTTTGTCACTACCCTTCAGAAATATATTATAGTTTTAATATATATATATATATATATATATATATATATATATATATATATATATATATATATATATATATATATATATATATATATATTTTTTTTTTTTTGAAAAATAATTGAGTCAACTGAACAATTGAGTTTTTATATTTTATTAGGCAAATTAAATTAAGTATATTTATTACATTTATTTAACATTAATACTTTGAAAATATACAAAATCTGAAATTAGTGCATTCTATTGTATTTGCAACCTAAAAAACTCTTTTGCTTCATTCTATAAACTATTGATACATTTTTTTTCTATCAAATGAAATAAAAAATTTGTAATTTAGAGCATTTAATGAATAAAATGCATTCTGTCAAAAAAACAAAAATGTGAAATACTTTCAGACATGTTTATTTTAATTTTTGACAACACAATACAATGCCTTAAGTAGGAAATTAATATATATTCATAAAAAAATAACTTTTTTATCACAAAACCAAAGGATTCTTTAAGAGCTCCTTTCATTTGTTCCATTTCATTTGTTCCATGACTGTTTTTAAAACATGGATCTGACGATAAAGCTGAATTTTCAGCAGTATTAACTTTCGCTACTTTTTTATTTTTTTGATTTTGTGCTAGATTCTGTGATGAAAAGACAGTTCAAAACAACTGTGTTTATTAACACTTTTTCATACACACTGTGAATTATCTGTTAAGCATTAGCAAACAGTTAATTCCTTATTTATTAAGCATTAACTCTACATTAACATATGTTAGTAAGCAAACCATCTAAAATGCTGTATTTTTGACATGTATAATGAGCTTAATGATTGTATTTTCATATTTTGATAATGATTTTTTTCATTACTAAATTAAGTATGGCATCGTTTACAAACCAATTATTTAAGAGAAGTCGGTGGTAGAATTTTCATAATTTGAAAGTGAATGATTAATAAACTAATCAAATGAACATTTATTTATCTTATTATTCAGAGTATAGTAATAGTTACTCTCTCTGTTAATAAATGCTTTATTAACTTCATCCAGTTTTGTGACCTAATCTAAAGTGAGGACTATTTATGCTTTTTAAATCCCTTATAAATGAAAATTAAAGGCTGCGTCATCTTCTAAACAGGAAA
Organism: Danio rerio; assembly: GCF_052040795.2. Taxonomy (NCBI): domain Eukaryota; kingdom Metazoa; phylum Chordata; class Actinopteri; order Cypriniformes; family Danionidae; genus Danio; species Danio rerio. The sequence goes on along the minus strand of NC_141023.1, from coordinate 41,615,719 downwards.
AAAGAAAATTAACAACTTTATTCATTTCTATTCATTTGAAGATACACAAATGAAACTGCATCAAATGAAAATGTTTGCAATCTTAAATAAAATTACTGTGCAGTTTAAACTTTGCTAAATAACCTTAAACGTTGTATCTTAATATATTGTTAAATTATTATATTGCTGTTGTTTTATCCAATTCTATGCTGTATTTTGACACTCCTGTTATTCAGCAATGTTTACATTTTACAGTAGTTTTACTTTTCAGATAGGAATTGCAAAGATGTGTTGTTAATTTGACACTGAGCATTTATTCATTTAATCTGGGGTCACCACAGCGGAATGAACCACCAACTTATCCAGCGCATGTTTTACGCAGAGGATGCCCTTCCAGCTGCATGCCATCACTGGGAAACATCCATACACACATATACAGTGCACTACGGACAATTTAGCTACCCAATTCACCTGTATCGCATGTCTTTGGACTTGTGGAAGAAAAAGAAGCACCTAGAGGAGACTCACATGTACACAGGGAGAACATGCAAACTCCACACAGAAACGTCAACTGACCCAGCTAAGGCTCGAACCAGTGACCTTCTTGCTGTGAGGCAAACATGCTACCCACTGCACCACCGTGCTGCCCCACTGAGCATTTAATTGTCATTTATTAAGGATTTATGAAGTATAAATAGTCCTCACTTTAGATTAGGTCACAAAACTGCATGAAGATAAGCTAATAAAGCATTTATTAACAGAAATAATGAACTATTAGCATATGCCTGAATAAAAATAATATGTAAATGTTGATTTCAATAGTTTATTAGCCATATATATGTGCATTCTGTATGATCTTAAAAAACTCTTAAATACAAATAATTTTCAAATAATGTCATACCCAAATGTCATGATAAATTAATCAGTAACAAAGTGGTAAGGTACAATCATTAAGCTCATTTTAAATGTGCTTATCAGTCAAGAGTAGAGCATTTATAAATGCAGTTTTAAACTGCTTAACATCTGGTAATGTAGCGTTAATGCTTAACAAACAATGAATTCACTATTTGCTAATGCTTAATTGATGATTCATAGTGTGTAGTTATGATAGTGTTACTTTGTGTTGTTGCTCTATAATATTGATAAATAATAGTATTATTCCTTTTGAATACATAATCCCATATGTATTTCACATGAAATGCTTGATAAACAAATGTGTACATAAATGTATGTGTATATAAACATAACGGCTCTAAACTAAATATAGGAACACTCTTGATAATTTTTTCTACAATTATAAATACAAATTTCTATCTTGAAAACTTTGAGCAGCATCCTAAATGTGTGAGATCATGGGGGAATTGTCAAGCATTTACATTTACTTTTCTAAAGTTATCCCTAACCAATTCTAAAGGGATCTTGAATCCCTCCATTCACTATTTTTTCTTGAACTGCTTATCCTCTGAGCAATACTTTACAACAATACATGTTGGATGCATGGATAGAGTCAAAAACACTCCCAAAAAGCCATACCAGCTGTTAGCCACAGATTTAGTGTGTTTATCATATATACAGACCCCCCAGACCCCCTGTCTCTGCTCAGCTGACTGGATCTTCTGCTCTATTTGGCTCAATCCCAGAGTCAGTAGTAAACATGTTTCTACCTCTCGGGGTCACAGAGTTGCGCTTCTCTGGTGGGAGGACAGCGTTGGATGTCCCAGCATTCATTATTCTCAATGCGACCCGACAGCCTTCAGTAAGACCCTTGAAAAGGCTTTTAGAGGGTGGCAGAGCAGGCACGAACAACCTTTTAATTAAACAGGAGCCCTGTTGTTTAGTTTTTGTCCACTTAACATTATCACATCCCATCTCTTCAAAATAATGATTACTGCTGCTTGTTCCAACTAGCTGCTTAAAATGAGTTGAAACATCACAATTCTTGTCATTTCTTTGGGTAATTCATTTGTTTTATGTTCAGTTTACTTACATTTGTCCACCATTAAGTTAACTTGAGCATTTTGTGTCGGGACAGCATGAAGGAATTGTGGTGGTCCAACTACCTGGTTAGGGGATTAGTAGATCCCAGCATGTTTTGCGTGGGATTAAATTAAGAGAGGAAAATGTTGACAATAAAAGTAATCTTAGGTGTTTAAAGTTAATTAAAAGACTTGTTAGAGATTAATCTTCACTTTAGTTTCAAGATTTAGAAGAGTTTCATGTGATGCTTTGAGTTTTAAGATTACCTTGCAGAAGCACCCATGTTTTTGGTATTGGCAGTTTAATTAGCAAAAATGGGATCTGTTACTTTGCTTAGAGAGCAACAACTGTCCTAAAATGAGTTCTGAAATTAGTCTTAATCAACTGTCTATGTATCTCATGAAATATGCTTAAAATGTCTCTTAGTTCATGTAGGATAACCTCAAGAGACTCTAAAATGTACAACACATAATAGTCACACATGAGATTATCAGACCTTTGAGTTTAAGTTAAATAAACATACAAATGTATTTAAACTTTTATATAATAAAATCATGTTGGACCAACTCAATTGCATTTAATTGTGTAAATGTTTTTGTTAGTTGGTGTACAAATGTATTGGATGGAAATCCTGCCCTCAATTAAACTGAGCTCCTCCAATGAGTTATTTTTTATTTATTTTTTAGTTTTGTGAGTGTGTTCGCAGCACTCTTTCCTTAACAAAGATACTCTGGGTTTAGTTATAAATCAGTGAAGATTTTTTTTATACTACAGATTTGTTTATTGTAAATAAAAAAACAAACAAAAAATTACATTGTTCAAAAAGGTTATGCTTTTTTTAACAACAACTAACGTCAATCTGTGTAGCAACAGACAGTTTTACATCATAATAACCCTAAAGCCACAAAAAATAAAGACAATTAATTTAGCTGTAAAAAATATCGGTTAATTAACAGTTTCAGTATTTTGTGATTCACAAAGGTTTTCTGTTTATTTGCGGTTGTGAATTACATTATGGGACTTTGATCTCTCCTCAGTAAAATTTTGATGTTAAAATTCCACTTTACAGTTTAACAAAGTGACTTTTATTGACATTTTAGGAGTTTGAAATAATATAATGTATAAGAAATAATATATAAAGAAAAATAAGCCTGTAAAATAACAGAAAATGTACTGCCAGTTTATTACAAGGTTTCTGTACCATAATATTTAACACCAACCCTGACAACATATCACTTTAACCTATTAAAAATGTCAATAAAAGAAAGATTAAGATCCCATAATTCATTCATTTTCTTGTCGGCTTAGTCCCTTAATTAATCCGGGGTTGCCACAGCGGAATGAACTGCCAACTTATCCAGCACGTTTTTACGCAGCGGATGCCCTTCCAGCCGCAACCCATCCCTGGGAAACATCCACACACACACTCATTCACACACACTCACACACTACGGACAATTTAGCCTACCCAATTCACCTGTACCGCATGTCTTTGGACTGTGGGGAAACCAGAGCACCCGGAGGAAACCCACGCGAACGCAGGGAGAACATGCAAACTCCACACAAAAACGCCAACTGAGCCGAGGCTTGAACCAGCATCCTTCTTGCTGCGAGGCGACAGCACTACCTACTGTGCCACTGCGTCGCCTCAAGGTCCCATAATACAATTCACAATCATATAAATGGATGAAGAATAAAACATCAATCACAAAATCCGGAAAACTACTTATTTACAAATGTTATATATGATCTTAAATCATAAGATCAACTGAAGACCATAGAATACACAAGACATGCCACTCTGATCTTTTTGAATTGTGAAAAGTGTAACGGTCAATATGGTGAATAAAGCTCCGCCTTCTAGTACAGGAGCAAATCATTGATCACTTGGCGAATAAAGCACACCTTGTAGTACAGGAACCAAACATCGATCGCTATTGACTGACGATACTCTGGGGCAGGGGCTCGGACCAGACGTAAGTTTCTGCAGATTTTGTGCGATTTGAATGTTTAGAAATGAAACTAAAGACACAGTTGTTTAATTTTATTGATAATTCCTAATATAAACTCAATCGTAAGCTTGGCAAACAGTTTTGTGGAATTTAATGTTTCCCCATTCAGACAGAATTCCCGAGCACACTGCCCGAGAGGCAATTCAAAGATGGCTGCCGAGAGAAATGACTTGCCTTAAAGGGACTTTGGATCAACCAGATTGATATGAAATAAACTATAGCAATGCCTTATTATTAACAATAAAGTCTTGTTTGCAAATTGTACTTTGTGACACCTCATAGCAAGAAGGCTGCTGGTTCCAGTCATGGCTGGGCCACTTGGCTTTTTTGTCTAGAGTTTGCATTTTCTCCCCATGTTTGCGTGGGTTTCCTCCCAATGCTCCGGTCTCCCTCACAGTCAAGACATGCATTTTATGTGGTACAGGTGAATTGAATAAGCTAAACTGACCATGGTGTATGAGCGTGTGTGTGAATGTGAGAGTTTATGGGTGTTTCTCAGTACTGGGTTGCGGCTGGAAGGGGATCACATTTGCTGAAATAGTTGCTGGTTCTTTCCATCATGGTGTCCCCTGATTTATAAAGCACTGAGCCAAAGGAAAATTAATAAATAAATAATTTGTGATTTCGCTTTTTATGTGGTTTAAATGTGGCCCCCATTGCGTATCCAAATGCATCCTTGTTGAATAAACTCTTTAATTTCTTTATTAAAATGAAAAAAACAACAGTATATTGGATACATTGTGGAGGTTTCGTTGAGCCAGAGGAGGCTGATCAGCTTTGCCAAACTCATACAGTGAGCGTGAGAAAGGCCTGCATTTTCACAGGTTACAGGGAATTCTGATTTCCCAAGAGAGGAATCACAGAGCAGGTTAATGCAGCACATTTGGGCTCATTTAAGCAACTGCTGTAAGCATATTGAGCTGTTCACTAGACAAACCGAGAGGCGCAAATGAGCTCTAAAAGGTGTTGAGTTTTGACACAAACTCCTTTGAGTCTGGCCATTACATTTCTGCTCATTAAAGCTAAAAAAATAAAAAGAATCCTTTATTTTTTTTCTCCTGATGACAGAGGTTCACTTTTCATAATGTTTTGCTCATAGTGTTTTTCTTGTTTTCTGTCTGTTTCAGTGTGGTAAATAGGCGCCTGTAGGTCAGCTGGTCTTCTTTTTATGTTCTGCCATAAAACTTCTTTTTATTATTTGACCACAAATATTTTTGTGGTGAGACATCAGGAGTGTAATTCCGACCACATCTACAGCATCTGACTGGGCTAAACAGCAGGGTATCTTGAGTGTCCTGTTTTATGCTTTGAACGATTAAGAAATTTAAAGGGACAGTTCTCCCATTTGTTTTCTTCTGTTGAACACAAAATAAGACACTTTGACAAATGTTCAAAACCAGTGGCCATTGACTTCCATATTATTTTTTTCTACCATGGAAGTCGAAGCCAGTTTCTAACATTTCTCAAAATGATACACATCCAGAGAAAAAGAGTGTTTTACTCTATAACTATTTTATACCATTTAAAAAATAATCACATTCTTTCATTCATTCATTCATTCATTCATTCATTCATTCATTCATTAATTTTTACTCGGCTAAAGGTTAATTTATACTTCTGCGTCAAGTGATCGGCACGACCCACGGCGCAAGCCTTGTACGTAGTCATGCATTTATACTTCCATGTGCTATTTGTGTTGCTCTGCTGTAACACTTCCGAAACGCTAGCTGGCAGTAGGTTTTTCATGTGCCTTTGTGTCGTGTTTCTTTGCTGGTGTTTTGTTTTTTCCTAAACGCTACCTTAAAATACAAGTAGCTAAAACTTGCTCATTGAGAGGCAAGAACCGGCAGACATGCAACAACTTTAATCAAAGATAAACACAAAACAAAACTTTCCATCTGGAGCTCCCTTACAGGACTCCACACTTGTAAACACGCGCACCAACGGATTCACGGAGAAGGGTATAAACGGGGGTTGAATCCAGCTCCAAGAAGGTGGGACTTGAGCTTCAAGTGAGTGGGCCCTTGAGCTCCAGGTGTGCTGTACAAACCTAGAATTTCTATTTATTTAATGTCTTGTACATGACACGGAGTCTAAGGGTGCTTTCACACCTACACTTTTGTTTCGGATTGTGTCTCGTTTGCCCAGTTAGCGCGGTTCGATTGGCATATGTGAACAGGGCAATCGCGCTCTGTTCCGCGCCAAAGTAATCGCTCCGAGATCGCTTGAATGAGGTGGTCTCGGCTCGATTGAAACGAACCCTGGAGCGGTTCGATTGCAGTGAGAAAGTGATCCGATCCAAACGCGGTTATATCACAGTGTTTTATGGATATGTAATAGGCTTACGGCTATATGAAGAGAGAATTATGAGTAGGGCGGGAAGTTTCGCGAGTCTCCGGATGCCCGCAAACGAGAGATGATCTCCGGGTAATCTCGCGTCTCTCTCCCAGTCCTCAAATAGGCATCGTCGCGCACCCTTCTCACCCCTCCCCACCATGTCTCTCCTCAGACACGTCACGCGCGCGCACCCTGTCAATCACCACCAAACCACCACCTCTCCTGACAGCTGAGCGGGACGCTGCAAAATAAACCCTGACACTCTGACTAATGTAAGGAGAGTTTCCCCGCACGTGACTTGTTTTAGCTCTTTTGGTCCGATTAGAAACTTTGCAGTGTGAAAGCGAACCGCTCCAAGAGCAAAGAGCAACAATGTAACAATTTTAATCTCTGTTTCGGAACAACTGAATCGATTCACAGGTGTGAAAGCACCCTAATGTTGTGCTTTATTAACGTCTACACCTACCCCAACCCTAAACCCAACCTGACAGTAACCTGTTGGGTTTTATTAACGTCTATACCACCTAAACCCAACTTGACAGTAACCTGTGTTGTATTAATATCTGCTCCACCTACACCACCTAAACCCAACCTACTTGTGGTTCAAGTCCCTCCCACTTGAAGGTCACCCAGCCTGCTTGTTGTGCAATCCCTCCCACTTGGAGGTCTCCGGGCTGCCGTGATACCTACTTGAGTTTATGCAGCTCTCGGCCGCGCCCACACTGGTCAAAGCTACCAAGCCGACCAATCACAGAGCTTGCGCTACACAACATTGCGACATGTCGTTACATTTTTTGAGAGCCACGACGTGGGCTATGTGACCGCACGAAGGCTACACCACAGCATACGTATGCGCTTGATGCAGAAGTATAAATCAGCCTTTAGTTCCTTTATCATCAGGGGCTGCCATAGCAGAATGAACCACTAACTCATACAGCTTATGTTTTACGCAGCTGATGCCTTTCCAGCCACAGCCTAGCACTGGGAAACACCCATACACTTTCACATTCACACGCTCATACACTAGGGCCAATTTAGTTTATTCAATTCACCTATAGGAGAACATGCAAACTCCACACAGAAAATGCCAAATGACAAAGCCAAGACTTGAACCAGCGACCTTCTCGCTGTGAGGCAACAGTGGTAACCACTTAACCACCATGCCGCCCCTAAGAATAATCACAGTTAACAAGTTAATGCTTGCTTTTCCAACAACAAAATTAATAAGTTGCTCTTTCTCTGCTTTTTTGTTAGCTTGAAACCAGAAATAAACCAGATACATGCTACCAGAAATAGTAGATATATTTTCATTTTGTAACCTTAAAATCAATTGATCGATTATGAGAGAGAGAGAGAGAGAGAGAGAGAGAGAGAGAGAATGGTGGAGTACTTTTTTATTTTTGTTTTAATTCATAGGTAATAATATACCTTTAAGTCAAAATAATACCTTTAAGTCATCTAGTTTCTTCTGAAAGTTGTTTGATTTGATTTTCATCGCTTTGTTCGTTTAGGTCCACCATCACCAGAACAGCATTGACCAGGTGTTATTTACAGTACTAAGCCTCTGTATTGTAAAGATAAATGAAAGCCTTTTGGGGTTCCACTTCGACTGATTTACGTCTGTGAATAGAAACATTCTTCACAGAATGAATGTCCGCAGCTGATAACTGTGTCATCTGATCTGTCCATGTTTCATTTTGTGGTCACTTTGATTTTTCAGAGTGCTTGTGGCAGAATAAACATTCCTCACTCACATGATGCCCACAGAAAGACAACCCTTGTCCTTGAGTTCAGTGTGCTCACTGCTGTCACTGAGTTTATATCAAAACTGTCAAGCAAATCTGAATTATTTTTACTAAAAATTGTAAATGCAAAAAGAAAGAACATCATTATGGAAATTTTAATCTTTGCGAATGAAATTTTATGGAGATTTTAGGTAACATAAAATTCTACTTTTAAAAACCCAATAAGTTTATCTTTACACTTAAGAATAATAACAATAAATAGTAGCTGTATTATTATTATTATTATTATTATTATTATTATTATTATTATTATTATTATTATTAATGATTTTAACATATTCGTTGTAAGTAAATTAATGAATATGTTTCATTTATAAGAGATTTTTTAAAAAGGTTACACATTTTTTATAGCTATATTAGATTAACAGTCATTTAGATATGTTTTTACTGTGGTAATAACGACAACAATAATGATGATAATAATAGTAACAATAAAGTATGTGCATTAGACATTTAATTTGCTGGTTATTTTAGGTAAATACATTTTATTTTTAAAAACAAGACTAATAATAATAATAATAATAATAATAATAATAATAATAATAATAAATGTATAATAAATATTTTCTGCATTTTTGGTAAATATTAGTAAATTGGTCAAATTGATTCTCTTCACAGCAGCAGCAACAACAACAGTAAAATTTATAAACATTACTTATTTATAATAATATTTATAATATTTTTAAACAGTAATATTTAAAATATGTGCTGTATTTGTGAAATAAGGTTGCATGATTACTTTTGGAAGGAAATTCTAATAAAATTCTACATACATTGGGGGAAAAAGTTTTGTTTGTTTTATTTGCATAGCGCATTTTAAAAAACAGGCTTTACGCAACACAACACACATTAAACACAACACATACATCTAAAATTGTATCTACAAATAAATAACTTTCTGGAATATGACATGAACAAATATTTTATATTTATTATTTATTATAACTTGAGGATAAATAAAAACTAAATTGTAAAATGTTACCTAGCAAAGTGAAAACGGGGCAGTTGCCATGCTTTTATTTTTAATTCCTGCCATTTATTGTCTTCCATCTCGTCTAGAACACCTAGCTAAATCATACACTGTAAATAAAGATCTTCTGCATTTACATTTAACATGATTTTTTAAGTTGAAACAACTTGAAGTTATTTGTTAATTCAACATTCAAACAGGTTGTTTCAGCTAGTCTGTAAGATTTTAAACTAAGTCTGTAAATTTGAGCGTAATTTAAAATTTACAATTACCCTGTAAGGACATTTATTATGTAAGTTATGTATAATTGTTAAATTGAAAAGTAAAATTTTGAATAAAATGTGACAATTGGTTTTCAGTGCTTTTAAAAATCAAGAAATCTGCTCAATCAAGTTCATTGAACTCAAATGTTAGTAAAAATAACTTTTTTACTTTTAACTTAAAAATAACTTTTTAAAAGCTATACTATGCAAGCTCTGCTTACATGAAAATGTAAGTTAACCTATTAAAATGAAGCTTTTTAAGTTTATGTTACTCAAAATATGTAGTTGGGTCAGCTATTTAACTCTTTCAACTACACATTTTAAGTTGAAAATACATTGAGTAAGTAAATAAACCTTAACTGAATAAAATAAAATAAAATAAAAGATAACTAATTATAAGCGGAGCTTATTTTTTTCTTTACTTTTATTACAGAGTAGACTACACCGTAAAAGAAAGATGAAGAATTCAGTAAGAAGAAAAAGTCAAAAGTAAAAAAAGATTCAATGATCCTTGCTGAAAGAATGATCTACACTGCTATCCTTCAAACAACAACTAAAAACCCATGTCTTCAGAGAACATCTGAACACCGGTGAATAATACCAAAATCACATATGGAAAAACTTTATCTCTCTCTCTTCTTCTTTCCCTCTCCCTCAAAAAAAAAACTCCTACTCAAGCACTAAATTCTCTGAGCACAAACATATTACTTTGAATAACTAGCACTTCTTGTATGTATTGGCTCTTCTTGTTGAATCGCTGAATACCTCCTCAACTGTAAGTCTTTTAGACAAAAGCGTCTGATAACTAAATGTAAATGTAGACTACCAAAAAGCCTACTGTAAAGATTCAAGGGACTCCAAGAGCCTGGGTGCGCATATACAGAAGTTATGGAATAATGCCAAACACATGTCCTTTCATCCACAAGAACAAGCTCTCTCTCACTCACACACGCACAGCACCTGTTACCCTCAACATACACCCTCATTCCACACAGTCTTTGGCCTCTTGAAGCCACTTGATCTGAAGTATGAGCCTTATGCAAGATCTCTCAACTCTGAGGAAATCCCTCAAACACCTCCTGTCCCGTCCGGATTAGCTGGGGTAACCTCATGTCCCGGACTGTGTATCAGACCTGCTATTAATAAGCAGTAATGGTGTCCAGTCGAGCCGGCAACAGCCACTTGCTCCACATCTCTTTCCCACAACCCTCAGGCACCTCAGAGGAAGTCATCCATGGCTAAATGTGCCTCCTTAATCAAAGGCTGAATGTAGAAGTTGTCCTGGAGGTTGGCGACAGTGATCGCAGCATTAGCGGAGCACATGCTCCCCTTTCAGGGCCCGACAATGAAGGCCATTGTGTTGCTCCAGATCTGTCCATTCTGATTTAGGATGGAGCTCCAGCAGAGACAATGCATGAGCGCTGGAGACACAACATGTCCTTATGAGTGAACCAGAAGAGAAATAGGACTATTACTGTTGTGCTACATGGATTCAGACTAACATAACCGATCTCACGAGGAAACGTAACTATTTTTTGCATTTTCAGCACCCAATTTGTATTTGATTTGTGTGTAAAGTACAATTTTACAAAAGGAGGCATGCCCTCATAACCCCCCAAAAATGAGGGGTAATGCTAAGGTGAAGGGTTAAGGGGTAGAATTGGGATTGGGCCTACATATTAAATATATACAAGGCTGCTACAAGGTTTATAGATGGTAATGTTTGTTCTACATTTGGATCTCAATTCCCAATTCTAACCCTAACCTTAACTCAAGCTGTCAAATTTGACCCTGGATCAGAAAATCTGTCATTAGTGTCAATTTTTGAAGATACAGTGGTCCCTTGCTATAACTCGGTTCACTTTTCGCGACCTCACATTTTTTCTACAGCTCATTGTGTTCTGCATCCTCACTGGCTGTAGACCACTGTCAAGCAATCTCCTCTGTGCCGTGTCTCCTGTACAGTGCAGAATGTGTTCAGCTTGCCAAATTGACACAAATCTTTGATCGCTAGCAGTGTGACTCTGACGGGCTGTAGGCTACTGTATGTTTGCAAGTTTCCTCCCTACAGTGTTGGCAAAATGTTTTGCACTGTCAAAGGCACCTGTGGTGGCATCCAAAAGAGGAAGATGCTAACCATCACACAAAAAGCTGAACTTCTGGATATGCTAAATGAAGGTAGATGTTACGTGGCTGTAGAGCGCCATTAGGGAATAAATAAATGAAGATCAAATGGTTTCATTCTATAATGCTGGACTTATTTTTCTACAAAGGTTTGAACTTTGAGAGTGTTTAAACAAGAGACGATTGTGTGAAAATGTTAATGCCTGTCTGATAAATGTGTATAAAGTGTGTAGTGAGGGGTTTTACAGCCTTAAAACATCTATAATAATTGTAAAAAAATAAAGCTGACTACTTCACGGATTTCACAGGATATTTTTAGAACGCAACTCCTGCAAATAACAATATTTGGTGACAAATCACAAATTATTTTGACACATAACTTGGGAAAATAATTAGAAAATTGTTCAAACATTCAACAATACACTTTGGGAAAACTGACTCCCCTTTTGTTATGTTGGTGGCTGTTTTACTCTATTGACTTCCATTATAATGACATTTTTTAATTGCAAATGAGAGCATATAATCATGCATTCTTGTTTGTTGCTGGTATTTGTTGAGAAGAGATACAATTTTACAATTTTAAATTTTTACTGTTGCTCATCAGTTACAGTACAAAAAAACGTGGTTTCTTCCTTCTAGACTGCAGGTCTAAAGTTTTGAGTCAGTATAAGTTTTTTAAAATGTTTTAAATAAGCTTGTCCTGTTCACTGAGGCTGCATTTATTTAATCAAAAATACAGTACAAATTGTAAAATTGTAAAATGTTATTGTACTTCAAAATAACTGTTTAAAAGTACTTTACAATTAATTTAATAATTATATCCAGTAGTTTTAAAGATGATTTTTCAGCTTCATTATTCCAGTCTTCAAAGTCACATGATCCTTCAGAAATCACTCTAATATTTATTATTATTATTATTATTATTATTATTATTATTATTATTATTATTATTATTATTATTATTATTATCGTAATAGTAATACAGTCAGTAATGACTGGAATAATCATTTCATTTGAAAGTACATACAATAAGTAATAAATAAATATTTAATAAATAAGTATTTAGCATTTTGTTTTTACATTTAATAAATCGTCACATTGGAATCATAAGGTCTGCGTTCTGAATGATTTTGAAATATTTAAAAGTTTTAAAGTTTTTTCATTCCATAGCAAACAGTATGTGTGTAACAATTGTCTTTTAATTAAAAAGTCTTAAAATGTAAACAACTTATGAAAAAACATCCCATAATGTACATAAGTTGTCAATTAATAAGAGTATGTCAATGACTCAAGTTTGACAAAGAAGCCAGATAGAACCTGATCATTCTAATGTGAGGAAATGCCACCTTGATGAACAGAATCATTTTCTTAAAAAACAACATGGAAAAAACAACCCCAGACTTTTGACCGGTAGTATATATGTGTGTATGTGTGTACGTGTGTGAGAGAGACCTTTGTGTACTTGCTTTAGTATGTCTGAGAAAATCAAATTAGCAGCTCAGTTCTCAGAAAATAGTAAATGTATTTAAGCACACACACTATAATCTGCTGTTTTACTAGAAATTCATATTAAAACCAGAAACTTTCTTTTTGCACAGGCCTTTCCAATAGGGCAATGATTGTCAAAATGAGAACTCTGACCTCTTTCCAGCAGTGAAAACCACCAACAGTCAAGAATGCATGATTATGTTGGTGTCATTGCTTTGTAATCAAAAAAATGTATTATAATGGAAGTCTAAAACAGCCACCAACATAACAAAAGAGCAGTCATGCTGAACAGTACACAAGGGTTAAACATCATCTTAAAGTTATATGGCAGACAATTTTAGCTTGTATTCAATCTCATATGAATTATTGATATAAAAATAAATGATTTAATATATAAAAAACTACATTTTTGATAAGGAAAAATTTAATTTTGGTATCAACAATCAAAGTTTTGATATTATATTGTATTGTTTAGATCAAAATAATATTTTTGAAATAAAAGATAAATATCCTAAGAATGAATAAATGTCAAAACAGCTTTTTTTAGTTCACACTTTATTCTGATGGTTTGTTAAATTTAAGTTAGATTGCATCTACATGCCAAATAATTCTCATTAGATTATATAGACTTAGGTTGGGGTTAGTGTAAGTTGACATGCTCTTGCAAAGTTTCTTATAGTCAGTTAAATGTCTGTTGAAGGAGCAGTATCAGGAGATATTAAGCAGACAGCCTACTAATCCTCAAATGGACCATCAAAATAAAGTTTGGCCTTTTTAAAAAAAAATTGTACACTAACAACAAATTTTTGCCAAATTTGACATTAGCTTGAGTTGCAAGCACTGTGGCAGAATTGTGAATTGAGATCCAGATGTAGAAATAAATCCTATACAATTATACCAAGACAATCTCATGGCAGTTCATAAGTTTTTTTAATTAAGTGGCTACTTCCTATTAATTTGTATGATCTCATTCATACAATTTAGTACGATTTGCTTATCTCCAGTGAATGGTGGGGTTGTGAGTCATGCTTTCCTTGTGAGATATAAACACTATCAAACCTTCACATTTTAGTGTACTTTTTCTAACATATAAAGATCTAGGGCTCTGTCCTATTCAGAACACACACCGTTAATTGTGAAAATATCACTCAAATTGTCATGTTTTAGCTTCGACAAGACATAGGGGCCTTAAAGCTAAACATTTTAATAGCATGGTGTGTTCAATTGTTTTAGTAATTACTAGCTAATAACAGGAGGAGGTTTTCATAATTAGCTGACCCATTTAGAAAACACAAATGCTGTTATTTTATCTATATTATTGAAGATTTACATATCACAGCTTTATAACAGACTTAACTGCTAAAATTGTCATGCAGCTAACTACTGCCAGGGCTGCAAATAGAAACTTAGAATAGCATGAGATGAACCGCAACAGATTGTTCCTCAAAGCCTTCATATAAATAGCGCTTTCTTTACAAAAAAGACAGACCTCCCTGAAAGTCATTGTGTAGTTTAGATCATGTGCTGTATATGAGATATGACAAATGAGGCATGTTTCCCTGCACTGGAGCTCAGTTCAGCAATGAAAAACACATCGCTCACAGCACAAACTTTCCACTAAGAGTGCTTTTCTTTATGCTGAGACGGATTGTTTTTGAAATGAGCCGGACTCCAGTGTGGCATTAGCTGATTTTATTGACTTTGAGAAAGCGCGATTCACTTATCACCATTTGTAATGCCACTCTGTTTTCCTTGTGCTGTCAAAAAGTGGTTAGTATAATCATGTTAGTTTGACAGTCAAGAGGCCGGTCGTGTTTGCCGGATCTGTGGTCTGATAAATGCTAACCGTTCGCTGACCTCACAGTCAAATTCATCTTAATTGCTGAATCAGGAAGCAAAACAGGCCTCCTGTGATGCTTCAGTTCGCGAATTAGCACATTTACGGATGCTGACGTTTGGAGAAGGACAAATTCAGATACTGGAGCTGTTAAGTGCATCAGTCTAAAACTGATTTAAAACAGTTAAGAGAAGTTGAAGTGTCAGCTGAAACACATTAAAGGGATAGTTCACCCAAAGTTGAAATTGTACTCTATACTTTCTCAATTGACCCTTTGCTAAGCCACACCCAAAAACCGCCACCCACCAATCGTGGCTTAGCAACCGTAACTATGCAGAGGGGCTCTGTCAAGCTTTTGAGCGAGGGAAACAAGCCAAAGCATTGTTGCATATGGATTGTGCAAATCTGACTCCCAGTATCTGAAAAGTTTGGACAGGGTGGTGGATTTTTTTCCCTTTTCAAAACCTAAAGCCCAAGGGGAGAAATACCAGCGTGGATCAAGCTGTGTGAGGGGCGCTAAAGGAATGGAGTTAAGTTGGTTTTGTTTTGATATTCCTGACACATTCCGTAATAGACGGCAATAACTCACACACATCTTACCCTATACAGATCTAAACTGTGTTTCTTACAAAAATACAAAGCAGGTTATGTTTCCCAGCTGTCTTTTTCTCTTTTTTTTTCACTCGATATAATGAACTGCTCCGTTTAAGCCCATGCCATAAAAGCCATACTAATAACAATCATATTTTCATCTGTTTCAAGCTAAGAAAATTTGAAATTACATCAACAGAACAAAACCAAGATGCGATCACAAACTGGGCACTTGCGATCAATATACTTTACGAGTTAATATTTGTAGGTCTTTTGAAGATTTAGTCATTGGTGATGATGTTATACCGGTCTGCTTTTTTCTGCTTTTTATTTGGTGTCTGATTAGTATTTGCTGGTATGGAAAATCTGTTTGTTCACTTCTGCTATTTATACTTTGATTTGCATTTAAATTTATTTCTTTATTCCACTTGTTCTTTATTCCACTAGAATAGAAACTGGATTAAGAGCACACAAAAATAATGACAGATATTGTTACTGTACATTGGATCAATAATGTTAATGTTTGGTATAAATCCATCAATTTCTAGCTGCTCTTTATATGACTGAATCCCTGCCGGTTAGTAACGCTATATTTCATTGCACAACAATTAATCGATAAGACTTTTTGGCTAAAAATAGAGAAATCACGATTTAGCTTGTTATTATTAGATTATTTTTAAATTTCCCCTATCCTGCTGTGCATGAAATAAGCTGTTGAATGGTCAGCGTATTCAATTATTTTCTAGTTGGTTACCTATTATGTCGTGAATATACCCCTGAAATGCATACTGCAGTCCTTTTTTTGTCTGGCTTTCTCGGATATCTCACGTGTTCGCCAAAAATGACTAACTATATCCCTGGGAATGTCTGACACTGGTGCATACATATTGTAATAGACGTGCCAGGCAAGAAAGCTTGACAGGTGTAGCAACAGGAACTAAGGAGGGCAGGGCTTCGCGAAGGGTCAATTACAAGTATTGAAAAAATTGTTATGAGTTATATATATTAGTATATATACTATATTATACTATACTATATTATATTACTAATATATATATATTAGGGGTGTCAAAATTAATTGTTTCTTTGGTGCACCAAGATGCAGACGTGGACAATTCGGTATCAATTCAGTAATAATCATAACCGGTTATTATGTGCTGACGTCATTTATCTCCTATGCTCTCTGTCGCGAGGGAGGTGAGCGCGAGTATTTACAACACTCAGCCAACTCAGGGCCGGTCCGTGGCATAGGCACCATAGGCAAATTCTAAGGCCGCTGTATATCCAGGAGGGCTCCAGAAATGAGCGCGATTCAGTTGGTTTTGTTTTCGATATTCTTGATCTAAAGTGTGTTTCCTACAAAAAGACAAAGCTGGTTATGTTTCACAGCTGTCTTTCTTTTTTTTCGCTCCACACTACGAGCACTGCTCCGTTTAAGCCCTCACAATATGTGTTTAGCTGGAATAGCTCGCGCGGAGAGGAGCTCTCAGCAAGGGACCGTCGGAAAAGTGTTTATTTTTTTCCGTTTTTTTTTTTCGTTTTTTTTGCTCCGCTCTTCGCAAGCTCTCCCTGTTGCGAGGGCTTAAGTGTGTGTGTGTGTGTGTGTGTGTGTGTGTGTGTGTGTGTGTGTGTGTGTGTGTGTGTGTGTGTGTGTGTGTGTGTGTGTGTGTTTGTTTCTTTGGTGCTGTCTATATTTGTGTTTGAATGAGAGAGTGTGGTGCTGTGTCTGTGTGTTTATACAGACAGCTTGTTATAGCCTCTCCTCTAAAATATAACACTGTATATGGGAAGCATCGTCAATGCACCGTGATGCACCGAAATATCGAATTGAACCGAATCGAAGGCATGATAATCATAACCGAACCGAACCGTGAGACCAGTATAGGTTCACACCTCTAATATATATATATATATATATATATAAATATATATATATATATATATATATATATATATATATATATATATATATATATATATATATATATATATATATATACATATATATATATATATGTGTGTGTGTGTGTGTGTGTGTGTGTGTGTGTGTGTGTGTGTGTGTGTGTGTGTGTAAAATATCTTATTTTGTTGAACACAAAATAAGATATTTTAAAGAAAGTTGAAAACCTGTAAACATTAACTTTCATAGTAGGTAAACAAATACCATTAAAGTCCATTGTTAGAGGTTTCAAACATTTTTCTAAACATTTAATGTGAAAATCAAGACCCCTAAAAGGTATTGAGATGTCTTATACACATTTTTACAAGGTCTTAAATTTTGTTCAAGCATTGTCCAAAGTGTTTGACTTAAATATAGCATAAATACATTTATTTTCCTCCTAATATTAACAACACTGTGCGTGATCCACGCGACTGGTTTGAGCCAGGGCACGTCCAGCCAAGCTCCTCCATCTGGGTGATGCCACATAATTTGTGACAAATGCAGGAAAGGTGATGTGACACTCTCCATGTGTAGCGAAACTATGTAGCGAAACAGACGGCAAAATGGAAAAATGTAAGTTTAGCAGTGGCTGAAGCCTGTTGCTGAAAACAACTGTGTAATACAGTATTAACAACTGTTTGTTAAGGTAAAGGTTTGATATTGATTAGAACTTGAAGTGGAGATGAGGTCTTAAAATATTCTGAGAAGCTCTTTAAAGGGATACTGAGACCAGATCTGTGTGAGTAAGTAAACAGTTTATTGCAGAATGATGTAAACAGGAATATATGAAATGCAGGGTAAGTCGCTATCTTGCAGATAGTGAGTTGTGGAGCTGTGATGGAGTGAACTGGCGACTAAAGACGATGGAGACAGACAGGTTTGGGAGACACACAACCAGGAGGGAATTACACTAGGAAGAGACAAGGAGACCGTGTGGGTACACTCGGAACAGACAAAATAAGTATAACTTGGAAATAACCGGAATAGACTGACCATAGGAATGTCCTTCTCAATGTGGGGATGACGTGCATATGCGCTTGATGATTAGTATTAAGGGGACAGGGATCTTGCTGATTGCAGTGACAGAGAACAGGGTGAATCATGTGACCTGGCTGTGACAATGTTCTACACAGAAAATATTAAATGAAGACCAAATTTACTTGCACTTATGTGGTTCCAATCATTGTTTATGTTTCGACTGCATATAAAAGAATGATGGAAACCAGTTGCTATTGACAGATACAGTATAGTAAGAAAATCTATTGCCATCATTCTTAAAACTTAGGTTAAACAGAAAAAAAAGTCTGAAGAATTGTAATGAAGTATGTTTACTTTTTTTGTGAACTGTCTCTTTAAATCAGGTGTTTGATGAGACCTTTTTTCAAAATCTCAAGCAATCCAATGTTTTGTTTTTCTTGGTTGATCTCCCGTTAGAATAACTTCATGGCATTCGACATGTTCTTGGTTTTGTATCAATGATTCAAGCTGGCACTCCAAGCCTCTGATTCCCAACTGTCTTACATCATCGTTCCTATTCCTGCATTGAGCCTATCGAATGAAAACCCTCCTGCCAGACCTTGTTATCTCGCATTATGTTCAACAACTGCCTAAATCCATTTTAAATTTAGTGCATGTGGTAAAATGAAGGTGTTTATTCACCTTTTTTGAGACTGGATATTACAGCAAAAAATGTTTTATTACTTAATAGTACTTAAAATAATGATTTAAAGTCATTGCTTTTGAAATGCTTTTTTAAAACAACACGAGTAAAAGTAAATAATGAGTTTTTTATTTTTTGGGGGGTGAAATATCCTTTTAACTGAAGCGGCATCCGTTACACAAAGCATTGTAGAGTGTAAAGAAAGTAAAAGTGATTAGCATTGTCTTGTTTTGTTTAATTGTGGCTGTTTACAGTGTGTCATGGCAGACATGTTAAAGCAGAGGATCTGTGCTTTAAGAAGGCGTATAAAGCTCTTTTCTTTCTGTCTGTATGTGATTAGGCTCAGTATCAGGCTGGTTAAGGGAGCTCTTTCTTTTGGGAGAGAAGGCGTCTTTTAGGGGCTGTGCTGGAGTGGTGCTTCTCCTTTCTCTCGTGCGGCGGGAGCCTATTTTGATTTAAATGAAGGCTATCTATCAGAGGGTGGGACGTTTCTTTCAGGTCTGAAGAAAGGAGACCTGTTTGCGAGCTGTACGGACATGCACACAGCAGATGTGTTAAAGAAAGCGCAGCCTGTCACTACAGACACTGAATAAGCTTTTTTCCCTTTACTTGAGAACAGCTTTATGCTAATTTCCCAGCAGACGGTTAGGGAACTTGGATGCTGTTTTGGCTTTTAAGTTTGTGGTGAATGTAGTCATGACACAACTTAACCACAGTGACTAACTTTTCCCCTCATGCTTTTACTGCAAACTGGCAGCGAGAGCGTGATGTGCCAGTAAAGACCAAAGGGGAATAGAGGTCTCGCTTCTCCACAGTCTCATCTTCAAACGTCTGATGTTATCAAACTCTCAGCTGAAGCAATAAAATATAATGCCAGAAGATGGATCATGCTTATTAAAACTGAATCATATGACTCCCTATGATTTTGCAGATGTTGGATGAAACTTAAAAAATACATATGAACAAACAATAATAAAAAATCCATCAGTGTTATAAGGTGTAAAATCAGTGCAACAATTATGTTTAGTAATAGTTTTGTAATAACTAAATATTACTACATTATCATTTATTCATGCAAGCATAATGATGAAAAATAAGTAGTAAAAAAGTACACACACACACACACACACACACACACACACACACACACACACACACACACACATATATATATATATATATATATATATATATATATATATATATATATATATATATATATATATATATATATATATATATATATGTGTGTGTGTGTGTGTGTACTTTTTCAATTCATGTGAATAATTTGTTGGTTAGTATTATCAGCAGTAGTGTATAAGTAAATACAAAATATATGTTTAAAAATGTATAATTTATAATTAATATATGTACAAAATTTAATTAATTAATTTTTTTTTTCATTTGTTCACTTTTTCTTCTTTTCCACACACTAAAAAATGTTGTTTCAACTTAATAAAGTGTCTTAGTGTTTGTGCTAGCTTAAATTTATAAGTTTACTTAAAAAGTGAAGTTGTCTTAACTTAGGTTAAAGTTAACAGAACCTGACAATACAAGTGTAATGAAGGTGATCTAAGTATAGTTAACTTAAGTAGATAAGCTGTTGTAATCAAGAATGCTGTTGATAGGACTTTAAAATTCAAGTGTAATGGACACGATTTAAGTTATTAAAGTTGACTCTCTCATTCACACAAAAAAACTAATGTCAATTTGGTTTATTCAATTCAAATATACTGCACGTCTTTAGGGAAACCAGAGCACCACCATGCAAACACATGGAGAACATGCAAACTCCACACAGAAATGCCTTCTGGCCCAGCTGGGACTCGAACCAGCAACCTTCTTGCTGTGAGGCGACATTGACATGTTACTTACCTTAAAATAAAGTCTGCAAACACAAATTTCACCAAAGAAACAGGCATCTGAGAAGAACCTCCAACAAACACACCACAACATTACAATGAGAAAATGGCAGTCAGTGTTGCCAAATATACTTGTAATAAAAAATGTTTTTAGGAAAAATCCCTCCTAGACACAAAAAATTCTAAAAACTAAAAACAAGTAGGTGCGGTGGCAGGCCTTTTACACAGATCTTCCAACTACCTATGGTGTTATTTTAATGACAAATGTCGTGAGCACAGTATTACAAGTCGAGATCACATTTATGTAATACGAGCATGTGAATCTCTTTGCTTGAGCGCCAATTTCCTCTGTTCTTACACAAAACTTCTTGCATGCCCTCAAATATACACTGCTTAAGTGTGATTTAGTGCGTTAATGTAACAAGCATGTCTCCAACATTTATTAGATTTGCTAGGAATATAACTTAACTGAAAGCTGCATAATTTTTGCTAGCCTCATGCATCATGCACCAGATAGACCAGGGGTGGCCAACCCTGTTCCTGGAGAGCCACCTTCCTGGAGATTTCACTTGCTACCCATATCAAACACACCTGAACCAATTAATTAGGACCTGAACACCACGTGATAATTACAGGCAGTTGTGTTTGATATGGGTTGCAACTAAAATCTGCAGGAAGGTGGCTCTCCAGGAACAGGGTTGGCCACCCCTGAGATAGACAGTCAGTCAGTCAGCATGTCACCTTAAAGGGTTAAACAAATAACACACAGCACTACTACGATTACAGAAATGTTTGCGATGTTTGAATTCACTTACCTTATAATACGCTTTGGTGTGATTATAACCCTCTATTAAAAAAACAACGACGGAATGTTTAGAATGAGAATGTAGCCGTAGCGAGATGAATGTGGGCATGTGCCCAGCCATGGAAGAATAAATTTAGTAGAAACATATATATATATATATATATATATATATATATATATATATATATATATATATATATATATATATATATATATATATATATATATATATATATATATATATATATATATATGTGTATACACACACACACACACACACAATTCCAAAACCCATACATATACCATTTTAAAGTGAATTTATTTCATGAAAGATTAATTAATTTTCATTTGCACGTATTTCTACTATTTTAGGCTCAGATGTTTAAATTGATCTAATGTAAATGACTTTAGCTGACCATTTGTTTAACACTTTACAAAAACAGTACATGAACAATGATGTGTTAATATGTAAACTGAACATCACTTTATTATGACCTAATGATGAGCTAATGCATGTGCTAATCATGAACTAATGGTTACTAATTAATGGTTACTTTAATTACTTAGTACATGTTGTAAATTAATGTATTAATTATCATTTATGTTTAAGCTAAATGTAACCAATATGAATTCGAGCTCTTAATGTATAATGTCATGACTTTAGCGTGACATTTAATGTATGCTGTCCCTATGCACGTCTGTCTAGAGCGTTTACACTGAATAACAATAGAAAAGTGTTCTGTCGACATCAATATGAACAGTTTACACACAGGAGTTCATGAGTAGGTAAGGATGAGTTAATGATGATAACCATTAATTACTCAAACTCATGTGACTCAACTTGTAGTTGAAGTTCATGATTAGCGTATGCATTAACTCGTCATTAATTCATAATAAAGTAATATTTATTTTACATATTAATACACCATTATTCATGTTCTGCTATTGTCAAGTGTTACCAAATTTTGATATATATGTTGTCAACACAAAACATTCGCTTTTATAAAAACCTACAAGACTGTATTTTATTCATGCTTATCTTCTCTTCCCAAGTGAGCCACTAACACACACTCCAAAAAAAGACTACCGTATCATAGTTAAGTATCAATAAAAACATCTTTGGCATTTGCTCATCTCTGTAGCCATGAATGCACCCAGCCAGTCACACACAAGCCTTATATTCTCATCACCAGTGGCTCACTGCCATCGCTCTGACCAATCTCTCTTCATTGGCCCATGACTTTGGCAGCACCTACAAATTCAGAAGAGCCTGTCCTCTTTGTATGATGACGTGTCCCAGGATAAGATCTATAGCTCATCTCCCAGTATGGTGCTCAGAGTGACAGGAAAAGAGTGAAAAGGATGACTGATAGTGTGTGCATCAAGCCCAGGGGTAAACAAAAGAGGCTTGGCTTGAAGAGCCCGGGGCGAGCCATCTGCCAGAGTCAGTGAGAGCCGCTATTGTCCGTCATAGAGGAATGTTCAGACAGATTGAAGAGGGTTTGCATGGGTCATTCCTACAGGGACGTCAGCATGAGCAACAGGGGTCACACTCTTTCCATGCAGCAGATGCGGCCTGTGTTTTCAGCTTCACGTACCAAGATGAACCACAAAGCCTGCAGAAACGAGTCTATTTTGTTCATCAGGGCGGTCCATGTAATGTTAAAAGTAAAGCCCACAGTACATGTACACTAATCTGTGCACAGTTCGTGCATTTATGTGCAGCAGGATGCTTTGAACCATGCACATTTGAATTGTACTTGCATTGCTTAGTTTGATTTTGAACAAGGACAATGTTTCTCAGATGTAAAAGCCATGAAAAAAGGTTAGGCCTCTTCTCTAAAGTAAGACTTGGTTCCCCTAAAAGATGTTCCTGTAACTCAAATATATCCTGTTAGGTGAAAACAACAACCAAGAACATGTACTGTAGTTTGTCATTGTAGCTGTTATTGTATTGTGCTGGGTTAAACCCTGCTCTGAAGTAGGACCTAATTTAGTTCCCAAAGGATCTTTTACTCGTATAAGTAAAATAGTTCCTGTGTGGAGGACAAACCAAATAAGTACTTGTACTGTAGTTTGTCATTGTGGTTCCCATTGTGCTGGGTTAGACCCTGCTATAAATTAGGAGCTAATTTAGTTCCCCATAAGATGTTCCTATAAGTAGCTAAAATAGTTCCTTTGAGGAGAAAACACCAAATAAGTACTTGTACTGTAATTTGTCATTGTGGTTCCTATCGTGCTGGGTTAGACCCTGTTCTGAAGTAGGAGCTATATTAATTCCCCAAAAATGTTTCTATAAGTAAAATAGTTCCTGTGGGTAGGAAAGACTAAATAAGTACTCATACTGTAATTTGTCATTGTGGTTCCTATCGTACTGGGTTAGAACCTGCTTGCAGTGGGAGCTAATTTAGTTCCCCAAAAGATGTTCCTATAAGTAGCTAAAATAGTTCCTGTGAGGAGGAAACACCAAATAAGTACTTGTACTGTAATTTGTCATTGTGGCTCCTATCATGCTGGGTTAGACCCTGCTCTGAAGTAGGAGCTAATTTAGTTCCCCAAAAGATGTTTCTATAAGTAAAATAGTTCCTGTGAGGAGGAAAGACTAAATAAGTACTTGTACTGTAATTTGTCATTGTGGTTCCTTCCGTGCTGTGTAAACCCTGCTCTGAAGTAGGAGCTATTTTAGTTCCCCAAAAGATGTTCCTATAAGTAAAATAGTTCCTGTGAAGAGGAAACCCCAAATAAGTACTTGTACTGTAATTTGTCATTGTGGCTCCTATCATGCTGGGTTAGACGCTGAAGATCTAATTTTACATTTTTGTCAAATTATATGCTAAATTCATTTTCATTTCCAGTTCCTACTGATAGTTATAGTAGTTATAACCAACGATGTGAAGTAACAAATACTTTGTTACTGTACTTGCGCAAATTTGTATGGTATCAGTAATTTACTTTCTGAGAAATTACTTTTAATCATTTCATTTTACAAAATATCTGTACTTTCTCCTCTTTACATTTTTAAACCAGGCGCATTATTTTCAATGTGTTTAGTGACACGACCTATATTATTTCTTGACATTGGGCAATTTGAACACAAGTAAGACATCATGCAGTTTTGAAATGAAGGTTTATATTATTAAGGGAGAACAAAATACAAAACTACACAGCTCTGAGTTGAAAAGTTTGCCCCCTTAATCTATTAAGCCACCTTTAGCAGTAACAACTGAAATCGAGTGTTTTCAAAAACTTGCGATAAGTCTCTTAAAATGCTGTCGATGAAATCTGGCCCACTCATCTATGCAGAATTCAGCTGAAGTACCACATTTTTAAGGTCATTACCGGTTGACCAAAGTGGCCTGTCCTGACCTGAATCCAGTTGAGATGCTGTGGCATGACCTTATAAAGGTGTTTCATGCTTGAAAACCATTCAATGTTGGAGAATTACAACAATTGTGTAAAGATGAGTGGGACAAAATTTCTCCACAGTGTTGTAACTGGCTAATTACCCAACCAATTATTAGGTTTAGGGGAAAACACTTTTTTCACATAGGGTCGTAAAGTTTTGTCTTTTGTTTTCTCTTAATAATACAAACCTTTATTTCAAAACTGTCAGTAGAGGGCAAACACTTTTTCACACTACTGCATATACACATATGTGGCAGTACAATCATGTTTATAAATACGTACATATGCATATGCCAGTAAAATGCATGTTCATATATGGGAGTAAAAAAATATATACATACACATATTTTCCAGTAAGTACTCAAACATAAGTATCTATACTTGTACTTGGGTAAAGAATGTGGGTTCTTCTTCCATTTCAAATTATAACTATGTGCACTGCCTTTATGGTTCCATGATAAAACCTTTGACTTAAAGTCAATCTTTCCACTGCGCTCAAAGATTTTTTCATTCCTCACAAAAAGAGAAAAATAATATGTAAAGGAATTTTTTTTCCCTTAAAATAAGTAAAATAATTTGCCAATGCACGTTAGATTTGAATAAAGATTATTTTTTTATACCCCATTGACACATTTGTTTTAAAGAGGTGGTTCAATGTGTTATTTCAAGGTTTGGTTGTGTTCCTAAGCAATGTGTGCTCATGCTTCATTTGTAGAAAATAAAAACTGTCATATTTCCTAGTTCCTTTAAAAGAGCCTTCCTCAAGAGGCTCTGATTGGTCAGCTAACATAATGTGCGGTGATTCGTGGATCGGCTTCATGTCACCGGGAAGCTTCATGCTTCTACTAGCACGAACTGTGTGCTAGTATTGTCTTTCACATATATTTGAAATAAGCATGTGTAAGTAATATGAAATGTTCACATCTCTTTTGCGAGTTTGTTATTTGACATGTAGAACGCAGGTAAAGCGGCCACATAAAGAGACACTGCAGCGCTGGTGAAGAGATGATTACAGGGGTTTGATGGATGAATTTGAATTTGTAGCTAAACTGTTTGCGGTGCCAAGCAGTGTTTCCGGTTGTTAACATCCTTGTTTATCGTCCTCGCTACAACATACCATTAACGCTAAAAACTGTACATGTAATAGATAAATTTTAACAAATAAAAATACGTACAGGTTATGGCTCACAATCCACAACTTCTTCTATCATGGTTGGAACTGCTCCTTCTTTGAGGAGTTTTTAGTCGAATCCAGCACTGAACTGAGAGAGATTCTGGAAGCTGTCCTGTGTCAAATGCTAGCTATATATTTTTCATAATTCTCTGAAACATAATTAAAATGAATCTAAAAGCACTTCTCTCTTTGTGTTATGTGCTTTGGAAACCTAAATACAGAAACAGAACAAGCTCTGTGGAAATAGCAGCGTTTGGACAGCATTTTAACTTTCTTTTCTATAACATTACAGCGCCTCTGGCCATGCCCCTTTGCTGCTGTGTGTGTGTGCACATAACCTGACGAGTTTATGTTTTCATTAACTCGGATGTATTTTTTTGTAGTCCCCAAACTTCGTTTGCTGTAAGCATTGCTAAGCTAACTTTGTAAAAGCCAATGTCTCCCTTTGCACTGAACTTTGAGTGTTTTACATTCAGAGATGTTGTTTATGTTGACACAGCTACATTACACATCGAATAAAGTTTGAAACATGACATTAAAGTGGACCACCTCTTTAAAGAAAACCCCACTTTATTTTGAAATGTTATTTCTGAAAACAAGAACTTCTTTGCACTTGTTTAGAAAATGTTTCTTGATTTAAGTATTGCTAAATATTTGGATTAAAAACCAAACAAAAACTCTAAATAAGAAAATAATTTTTTCCAGTTACAAGGTTCTTTGAGAAACCAAAAAAGCTTGTTCAGTGCAAAAACAATCCGCTTTCACATCCATTATTTTCAAGAGTGTGCAGTGCACAAAATTAACCATTAATGTCAGAAGCGCTTTATTATTCTGCTTTGACTTAGGCCACCAATGTGGTAGATCAAAGCAGCTAAAAATGTAATCCTCTTACAGTCGTCGTTCATTTCAAAGACTTTCCTTTAGAATGACTTGTGCTGTTTTCAGTACTTTGGTCTTTAGTTTGCACATCCTGAAAATGAGAGCACAAATTGCATTCTGTGTAATGTGGTCGACGAGCTGTTCTCCATTGCTGGCAGTGCCTCTGATATCCAGACGAATGAGAAAGCATGTGAACAAGCCCACTTTTGAGTTATTAGTTGCTGAGTTTGACACGGCCAATGGAAAGTTCTCCTCCAATGAAGAGACAAAGGCGAAGGGTCACGATTGGATGACAGCGGCTGCAGTCAAGCAAAGCAGCAGTAATGTGTGCGTGCTTGAAGGAGGACCTCTGACCCTCTCAGCAGGTGTGAGTGACCGAGCTTTCATGGGAGAGGTGAGCGGGGCATGTGGGACGTGCCCAGAGAGGGACAGATGTTGTATGGGGAAAGGCCCCAGGGGAAAGTGTGGCGCTATGGTGGGACAATCGTACAATAGAGAAGAGCTTGCACAAAACCGCGCCGCACAAACTGACCTGTGTCTATGGTAACTGGTTGCCTTGACAGCGAGAGTGAATGCTCTTGGAGACTAGCGCTATTAGGGCTTCCAGCTCTACATAGTTTCATAAACTCTAGTCAGAAATAAGAGCTTACAAGCTGTCAAAACTAAAATCTATTATGTGTTTAAAAGACCTGGCTGATGAATGTAATTATGATTTCCAAGTGGGACGCTGCCATTAAAAATTTAAATGAATAAAATACTGCAATAATAAAATACCTATCTGGACACTGAGGACATATTTCAACATGAGCGTTACAATGAGTAAGATTTTTTTTTTACTAGAAAATTAATGTTGTTTTTTTCCAACGTCTAAAATTTCACATATATCCTATAGTTTAGGTTTTATTCATTTGATATAAAATGTAAAACAACAATAGACATAAATATGTCAAATTTTTGCTACTTGAATTTTGTTCTGATTTTTACATATTTCAGGTCTCATTTTTAGTATAACTTTTTTAGTATTGGTTCTATTTTCGTGCTGAAAAAAACAGCATATCCTGGTAAGGTATGTTTTGATGCTGTTATGCTGGACTTGCTAGTTTCAATGCTGGTTTTGCTGCTCTTGATGCTGGTCCAGCAAAACCAGCATTAAAACCAGCAAGAACAGCATTGGAACCAGCATCAAGACCAGCAAAACTAGCAAGACCAGCATCGAGACCAGCAAAACCAGCATTAAAACCAGCATGACCAGCATCCAGACCAGCAAAACCAGCATTAAAACCAGCAAGACTGGCATTAAAACCAGCAAAACCAACATCCAGACCAGCAAAACCAGCATTAAAACCAACAAGACCAGCATCCAGACCACCATCGAGACTAACAAAATCAGCAAGACCAGCATCCAGACCAGCAAAGCCAGCATTAAAACCAGCAAAACCAGCATTGAAACCAGCTAGACCAGCATCGAGACCAACAAAACCAGCATTGATGCCAGCAAGACCAGCATCAAGACCAGCAAAACCTGCATCGAGACCAGCAAAACCAGCATTACAACCAGCAAGATCAGCATCAAGACCGGCAAAATAGCATCGAGACCAGCAAAACCAGCATTTAAACCAGCATCAAGACCAGCAAAACCAGCATTAAAACCAGCATTGAGACCAGCAACACCAGCATTAAAACCAGCAAGACCAGCAACAAAACTAGCAAAACCAGCATCGAGACCCACAAAACCAGCATTAAAACCAGCAAGACCAGCAACGAAACTAGCAAAACCAGCATCGAGACCCACAAAACCAGCATTAAAACCAGCAAAACCAGTATCGAGACTGGCAAAAAGCATTAAAACCAGCTAGACCAGCATTAAAACCAGGAAGACCAGCAAAATCAGCATTGAAAACACCAAAACCAGCATTCAAACGAGCAACACCTGCATTAAAACCAGCTCGACCAGCAACAAGACCACTATCAAGACTGGAAAAACCAGCAACACCAGCATTGAGACCAGCAAAGCCAGCATTAAAACCAGCAAGACCAGCATTGAAACCAGCAAAACCAGCATTGATTCCAGCAAGACCACCATTGAGACCAGCAAAACCAGCATCAAGACCAGCCAAACCAGCATTAAAACCAGCAAGACCAGCATCGAGACTGGCAAAACCAGCATTAAAACCAGCTAGACCAGCACTGAAACCAGCAAGACCAGCATACCAGCATCAGAACATACCTTATCTCTATATGTTGTTTTTTTTTTTTTTAGCAGGGTTATTCATTAAAAAACATTAAACAAATGGAATAACTAATATATTACATTAATATTTTTTTGCCATTTTTGTTGCTGTTTTAGAGTTTAAAAGAAAAAAAAAAGGTTTTGTGGCACAATAGCTTGGTGGTTAGCACTGTTGCCTCACAGCAAGAAGTTTAATGGTTCGAATCCCTGCCTTGGTCAGTTGGCATTACTGTGTGGAGTTTGCATGTTCTCCCAGTGTTCATGTGGGTTTTCTTCGGGTGCTCCAGTTTCATCCACAAACCCAAAGACATGCGCTGAATATGGAGCAACTAAATTGGCCTTGATCAATCAATCAATCAATCAATCAATCAATCAATCAATCAATCAATCAATCAATCAATCAATCAATCTTAAAACCTGGTGCTCTTACCATTCACACTGTAATTTTTGTGTTTAAATCTAAAGACACAAAACAAAGAAAACAGTGTACAGAACAACCAAACTGAATGCACTCATTATATATGCATGCTTGTGGTGTTATTTTTATCAGTTGAGAACTCGTGAAGAGCCTATAAAATGTCTAAAAGAGGCAAAACAGTACCATGAATTCCGCTCTAAACCACGCTTCTGTGTTGCACTGTAAAGGTCATTACTGTGACATTGAAGAGAAAAACAAGATTTCTGTTCTTTTAATTCTGTCAAATCTTGTAGCGTCATGTCTTGTTTTTGGCCGTCCTGCTTTAATTTTTTTAGCTGAACCTCATTGGAGTTCAAATGAACTGCAGTAAAAAAAAAAAAAATCACAGTTCATTTTAATATCGTCAAACCAAGTATGAGCACACCCTTGACTTCCATTGACTCCATTGACTTTACTGATCCAAGCACACTTTTCTTCTCTTTTATTTTTTTACATTCCAACTATTACACTCTTAACTTCCCTTTAGAGATCTGCGTGGGACTAAATTTTCAATCCCGCTCCCGTCCGCACCAGGTTTTAGCCCGAACCCGATCGCTCCCACTTACGTTCAGCATTCGTTGTCCCGCTGCCCCACCCGCTCCATTTAATACCCGCTGCGCATGTTCCTGCTAATGGGCGAGGGGAGAACAAAACCGAAAACCACCCACCTATACAGCGTCCAGACAGCCTATAACATACGCGTGCTCTCTCGCTCGGGAGTCGGGAGCAACATTGTTAGACCTCCCGCTCCCGTCCAAAAATACACCTGTTACCGACCGCTACCGCGCTTTATTCAGAAATGTATTCCCGCGCCGAAAGAAATCTGGTCGGGTCACGCAGCCCACTAGAATTTTGTTGTTTCAACTCATTATAAATAAATAGCTTGAACAAACTGCAATATACATTTTTTTAAATGAAGCGATTAGTTGACTTCACTTTAAAAAGAGAGTAAACTCATTGCCTTATAATTATTAAGTAAAAAATGATGTGCATAATTATACAAGTTAAGTTTAGTCAAGGCGGTTCATTCCGCTGTGGTGACCCCAGATTAATAAATGAACAAAGCCAAAAAGAAAATGAATGAATGAATGAATGAATGAATGAATTAATTAATTAATGACTGACTGACTGACTGAATGAAGTTTAGTCAATGTGTTTACTGAATTTATTAAGTAAATCAACTTGTTGCTTTTAAGGCAATGAGTTTACTCACTATTTAAAGTAACTAATGGGATATATGCCAAGCTAGTGTGTTTCCCATACTTAAAAACTTCCGGTGACCTGTTATTGTGAGTTTTTTCCATTTTATACGTTCCTTTTACAGCATCGACGTTGTAATGTCATTAAAATACAATCAGTTAAACAGACTTTGGCATTCATTTAGTTGCTCAAGCTTAAAACGAGAGAGAAAGCCGTTTGGTCCAACACAATCTCACGGCAATTCGTAACTTTTTCATTTAGTGGCTAATTCGTATGACTTCGTACGATTTAATTCGTACAATTTAGTACGATTTGCTTATCCCCCAATGACGGTTGGTGTTAGGGGTGGGGTCAGGTGCCACGCCTCCTTTTTAAAATCGTACCATTTCGTACGACTGAACTCGTACGAATTCGTACGAATTAGCCACTAAACTGGCAAAACGTAAAATACTTACGTTTTCTCGTGAGATCAGGCTGGTTTGGTCGCACGCGCCCATCAGAATTGGCAGTGTAGCACAGAAGCTCCATTGAATATACTGGGGTCAAATAAATGCTCATATTATAAAGACATGGTGGGGAAAATGTAATTCAATGCAGTGCTTCTTGTACAATCTCAGACCCACTTTATATCGGATATCACTCAGCCAGTGGAGATCGCTGATTTTTAAAGAAAACTGACCTTAAACGCGCTGATTTTGTATTGGCATTCAGTTCACCGGAAACGATTAACCCAGGTTACTGGCAAATTAAAAGTCCTATTAGCATGCTTCGGAATATACCCTATTGCTTTTTTACAGTGTACATTACATCTTTTACCATTACAGTTTTTTACAATGGCTATGACACT
Organism: Danio rerio; assembly: GCF_052040795.2. Taxonomy (NCBI): domain Eukaryota; kingdom Metazoa; phylum Chordata; class Actinopteri; order Cypriniformes; family Danionidae; genus Danio; species Danio rerio. The sequence continues at coordinate 41,583,875 of NC_141023.1, read as the reverse complement.
TTTTTCAATACATTTAACAAGTTTGCTAAACTCTTAACGCAGCAACACACCTAAAATACACAATTGGCAAAACAGTTAATTTTATGCTCAAAATCAAACATTATAAACTAAACCTCTAAACTACTTTTCAAAATACAATAATAAACGAACACACTACACCATGTCTAACAAAACACTGCAATCATGTTTCAAAATGAAATTATTGTTCAAAACACAAACACATGTTCTCTTCCAACATAAACATTCAGTCAATCAGAACACACTGACAATAAAAACACTATCATCAGCTGACATTACAGAAACTCCATTAGTTTATGTGTCAGCTCTGCCCTTATATTTGAAGTCTCGTTACAGTTTTGTTTTGTTGGGTTAAGTAAATGCATGGATTATCTTTCGTTTACGGCAAAAATTCTATACAAAACGAAGAAAAAAAATTGCTATATAAAATTTACAGTTTATGTAAAAAAAATACAGACACAGAATTACTGCAGTACAGAATGTTTTTTGCAGAAGGACATCACTGCAAACAGAAAAAGCACCACAATTATAATAAAATAACAAAGTAATCTTCTATTCTGCCCGGTCTTTTGCCACATGTTCTCATCCACATTATACTTGATATCTTCTGTGGCCCGGCACGGTAACTGTGGCCCTTTGGCCTATTATGTTTTTCCTACGGCGACATCCCCAGCCTTGTCGACATTGAAAATTTCATGTGGTACTTGATTGGCCTTTAACTTCATGACTCTCTGAAAGTAATTAGACACAGTGTATGCAAATGCTGTACTGTATATGTACTGTATGTACTAATGAACTCCAGGTTTAAAGAGTAGTTTACTGCAAAACACACTGTGTATAGTACAGTAATGACTGTATTGCATAATCTTACATGGACGTATTGGTGACAGAGTTCTTTGATGCGCTCACTGTTCCTTTCAAAAACCTCAAGAGTCCTCTATTAGAACATATGATCATGTGATTGGAAAAACCAAAACAAGACATGAGTGTGCTTTCTAGATGGGAATCAGCTTTATTTTTTTTTTCAGTTGCCAATGAGAAACAGCATATTGCAGTTATATAAATAAATAAAGATATATATATATATATATATATATATATATATATATATATATATATATATATATATATATATATATATATATATATATATATATATATATATATACATTTATTTATTTATTTATATAACCGCAATATGCTGTTTCTCATTGGCAATTTAATAAAATACAGGGAATAAACTTGTGTTTCAATTCACAATTAGAACAGCTGTTTACTTTGACTTTATCCTATATAATTTCTCTTTAGAACATGGTGTTATCTGTTCTGACATACTGTGTTAAAGCATTTGTAAATTTGACTGTAAAATTACATAGTTTTGTTCTTGGTTGTGCTTGTGTGTAAAAGAAGTTAAAGCATTTTAAATTTGTGTTAACTGGATGCATTTTCTGTCAAAACAACAAGAAATGTGTTAATTGTATAGCCCACGAAGACGGATGTTGTGCTAACTGTGTTAAGAGTTTAGGAAACTTGTTAAATGTATTGATAAAAGTGTCATAGCAATTGTAAAAAACTGTAATACTCTTTCAATAGTTTAAGGATGTGCCTGTATTTCTGCTTAAAATAATTTGGCTTAACATCAAAACTTTCCCTGTGGTCTGTTTAACATATTAAGGAGCTGATGAGCGCTGTGCTGGTGGGCTAATGGCACTTGTGGCAGACAGCAGGCCAGTCTGAGAGGAGACGGGGCCCTGCTGGGGGCCTGCAGCACTAAACTCACCCTCTGAAATCACTGGCATGGCTTTACATAAGGAGCCAAGGAATTCACTGGCCACAAAAAAGCCCAACTCCAAAACCACAGGGAGCCGCACACACAAGATAAAGATGAAAAAGCTGCATGTTCTTAGAACTTTTTCAGTGCTGGCCAGATATTTCCTAAGTTGTGCTTAGTTAGTGTCCATCATTAATTATAAGATCTACTGAGACTGCAACCAAGAAAAGTATGACGTGACACATCCACAGCTTGAGTTTGTGCAGATATTGATTCTGACTTGGTTAAAACAATCAGAAATCCCACAAGAGCTCAAAAATTCCATAACTCAATGCCAAATATGTCATGATTCAGAAGCAACAAACAAACGCAGAAGACCGAGGATAACATGCAAACTGCCTTTTGGCAGAAGTCATTGACACAAATCACAGAGGAGAGTCTGGATAACTTCCGAATGTTTTATTACAATGCTTGAAAGTTCTTTGGAAAAGGGAAAACGGGGTCAGGGATACATATTATTATTTTTTTAGTATATTAATCATTGAAGTAATTGAAAATAGTACTGTGATTGAAGACCGAGAGCTGATGTGCTCAAGTTAACAGTACAGTGCTGCTGATGTGGAGCAAAACCAATACAAGAGTGCTTTCAGATTGACTAATAACCAAATTAATACAAAATATGCACGGTAAAAAGTCATTCTGTGGCCTTGTATATTTCATAAAATTTAATATGTACACATTATTTTTAGAAAATTAATTACCTGATTTTTTAAAATGTGAAATTACTTAAAAATGTCTGTAATCAAACCTAATAAATTCTACTATAGGAATTTAGCTATTATTTTTAGATAATTTCAAAAGGAGAAAATATTTATAAAATCCAACATGTCAGTGGCTAATGTCAGAATGTCTAGCCAAGGAAAGGCTGCCCTCACCGGATATACACGAGTTATGTGCGCCCTTTATCACCTGGAGGTCAACGTCTCCACAATTGTCAAAGGATTTTATTCTTACTTTTAAAGTCAGATATTTGTCATATTTTCACTGGTTAAAAAAAAACAAAAAAAAAAACAATATTGCGATTTGCATTGGTTCTGTTCAGTACATAAGATGTTTTTATTATATTGTTGTTAATGTTTTGTGGCTCCACGCTAATGAACAGGATCCACTAATTTGTGCTAAATTTAAAATAAAAAAAATTTACTCAATCCATACTTGTTGATTTTAATTAATAATATTGCTTGTAATCTGTTCCCTCAATGTTATTGAGTAGAGCTAGGGTATTTTTTTTTTTTTGGAGCTGAGGACCAGGGTCCAGAAATTTTATGCTAGATCTAAATAAAAACAGTGAGTAGTTTTCATTAACATTGTGTTGTTTTTTCTTTTCTGTTTTTTCAGTTTACTGTGTACTGTGTGCAGTTACTCATTTGAATAGACTAATTTTCATTCATTCTTTTTCTTGTTAGCTTAGTCCCTTTATTAACCGGGGTCGCAACAGTAGAATGAATCGTCAACTTATCCAGCACATTTTTATGCAGCGGATGCCCTTCCAGCCGCAACCCACCTCAGGGAAACATCCACACACACATTCACACACACACTCATACACTACGGACAATTTAGCCGACCCAATTCACCTGTACCGCATGTCTTTGGACTGTGGGGGAAACCAGAGCACCGGGAGGATACCCACATGAACGCAGGGAGAACATGCAAACTCCACACAGAAACGCTGACTGAGCCGAGGATCAGACCACCGACCCAGCAACCTTCTTGCTGTGAGGCGACAGCACTACCTACTGCATCACTGCGTCGCCTAGACTAATTTTAACAAAGCTAATTTAATTAATTGTTACTTAATCCATATTTGTTGAATTTAATTGATAATATTGCTTATAATCTGTTACCTCAATTTTATTAAGTATATATAAGGTATTGTTTTTTTTTTTTCACAGTGTGCTCCATTAGAATAAAGATATGGCAGTAAATGCATCTTTGAGCCCATCTCCAGATCTGGCAGTGGCACTTTTAGCTTAGCTTAGCATAAATGATTGAATCGGATTAGACTATTAGCAAAAATCATAGAATATAACAATCAAGGAACTTTACTGATGTACAAGGACTGCAGAAGGTGCAATTATATTAAAGAAACTGAAAATCTCGCAATCAAGACATTTGTGAGGAAACTTTTTAGAACAGAATTCTGACACTGCTGTAACCAAGGTACAGCAGTAAATTACTCCAGAACAAATTAACCTATAGAAAATAGCAACTTTTCATTTTTTCATCTAGTATCACTGTCTGCACCTTCAGGGGACCAAAATTGTACATTCAAAAATGTGCAGTAGACATCGTTTGAACGTGTTTTTTTGAATCAACTGTTTAACTTAGTAGTAAGTGGCATAGGACATTATCTCAAAATGAAAGGTGAATGGTATGAAAATAAGAATTGGCCATTTGTAATTCATTATAGACAGTTAATTTAGCTAAAATGCATAATACGTGAAACAGATATTGTGTGTTTTCTCCAGGTGCTCTAGTTCCTCCAACAGTCCAAAGACATGAGCTCGGAGATACTTGAGCCCAGGGCTGCCGCCTGGTCACGTAGCATGAGAGGGGGTTTGAGATCCTGAGAGCTCCCCCTGGTATTAAAGGAAAGGGGGAGATGGGGTGGATGTTTTTTCTCCTCAATAACAGAGATAAGGAAGGTAGGATGAATGGGCTTATTTATTGGAGGCTAGAATTCATCTGATTGGACTAGCAATGATTAATGATGCGAGGCCAGCTGCGATCAATCATATCACGTGCTCCTCTTGAAATTAGTTTATAAAACTTAATTTATTCAATTCGCCTATAACGCATGTCTTTGGACTTTGGGGAAACCGGAGCGCCTGGAGGAAACTCATGCAAATACAGGGTGAACAAAGCATAAAAATGCCAACTGGCCTTGTCGGGTCTCCAACCATTGACCTTCTTGCGACAGAGCTAACCACTGAGGCACTGCGCTGCAATGAAAATAACATAAAAACCTTTTTGCCTTATTTTTTTTTTTACAGTGTACAAATATTGCTCTACAAATACTAGTTCAAAACATACGCATCGGGACAGAGACATGATCAATTAAGGCAAGCAGTAAATCATGAACTGAAGCAGAAAAACAGGCAGTATTTTGAGAACGCTCAACAAATGCCATTGTTTGGTTTGTCATGGTTCTCGGCTGGTGTATGTGGTGCTTGATTATTTGGAGCACATCTGTCAAGGCTGTTGATGCATGAAGTTAGCTGAGCCTTTGGTCAAAGAGTTTAGCAAAGCATTGGTCCAGCCTCTGAATAGACCAGGACAAGTCTTGAACTTTAAGGACTGAGTGAAAAGCCCAGGTCAAGTAAAAAAAAAAAAAACTTCAACCCTAAATGAGCCGGCCAGCTTTAGTATGGATTGATTTCAACAGATCTCAGACTTACAAAATACTCTTTCTCTAGATATATGAATTATTAGCACACAAACAAATATAGTTAAGCCTAAATTGAAGAATCATTTGTCAGAATTCAATTTGTTTATAGCTTTGAACAGCAGAGATTTAACAAACAACATAGTAACCTTAAAGGGATGGTTTAACCAAAATCTAAACTACCATAATTTACTCAATCAAAAATTATTTATAAGAATGTGGGTAACCAAACTGTTGCTGGTCTCATTTGACTTACACAGAACAAATACTATCAATATCAATGGTTATCAGCTAATCTATGGCCATATCTTCCCATGATATGGCTATAGATTAGCCATATCATGGATAACATGTAACTACATAAATTACATGTAAAAAAAATCTAAGCAAACTGATGTGCTGATTTAGACTAAATGAATACATTTTGATTATTTAAATAATAATAATAATAAATAAATGATTATTTCAATGAAATCAAATATATTCATGTAGTCATCATTCATTTATGACTGACAGATATGCACCACCTTAAGTTTATAATCTATTTATGTTTCTTATGTTAAAACAATTCAAAAACATAAATATTAAATAGTTAAGGTCTCAGTATTTTGAGTGCAGTCACTTATTTCTTTCATAGAGGCAAAGACGTAGACAGTCAGTGCTTACTGGTTTTCTTGGTGGTCTAAGAGATCTGTGTGGATTAAACGGCTCAAAAGATAAATTCCTTCTTTGTTCTCTTTTGAAGCAAATAAGCTGCTGCCTGAGGCAAACCATGTCCTTTAACAAGAAAAGAAAAAAAAGGTTACACATTTTCTCAATTTTATTCACAAAGTAATGATGTTCAGCAAAAAAAAAACGGGCAGAAAATGGTCAGTTTTATATGGAAAAACTGAATGACTAGTTGCTGTTAACTATAGAAACTCTATAAAGTTGTGTGGATTACGTTTGCCTTTAAATGATCAATTCTCACTTCACAAAAGAAAATTATGGATGACAGGATGAAATTGAATTCCTGTGTCTGGATTCTGAAGGTTGACTTCAGCCAGAGGTCAAAAGCAGCTTCACTGCAGCATTTTTTAAAAATGTTATCCTATGGACGTTGAACTTTTTTTTTTTAAATGGGAATCAGTCAGAGGTCATATGGGCCTCTTTTATATGCTGCAAGTGGCAGCTGTAGCCAGTGGGTCTGTTATCTGACACACTTCAGGCCTCTTTTATAAACTTCACCCTGCTTTAATGGGGAGTGTGCTCACATGTGTTGTTTTTCACAGCTAAATCACCCAAACTGACAGTGGAGGAGTGTGAATGCGTAAAGGCATTTAGGTAATTCAGACTAAATCAGAGAACAAATGGGTGTGATGTTTAATTAAAATCAGGCCAAAAAATAGACTATGATTTTACTACAAATTAAATAAAAAAATTCCAGGTTATTGTAGGTAACCCACAACAATAGTACCTAGTTTATTAATGGCTATTGTAGCAAAACTGTAGCAAAACTTTTAAAATGGTACCAAAATCAATAGTTACTATATTTTTTATATAATAAAAGTATTTGATTTGTCAAAACAAATTTTGTTTAGAGTATGTTTCAGGCTTTCAGATTTTTTTTCTGGCTGATTAACACCTAATAAATACTATAGACTGATTTCACGCAGCCGCCATTTTCAAAAGCGAAATCGAGGCTGTGGTGGGAAGAAACCCGGAAGTATCATTGGGAGTTACATATGAATGTTGTGTAACTGGCTATATATCTTATCAGCGAAGAGAAAGAGACACAAATTTTTCATTTCACCACCTTCCGAGTGACCCGAAGGTCCGTTCTGAATGAACGGTGAATATAAAAAGGAATATCAGAGCTCATTTTCAGCTAAGATAAGGAAAATGGCACTAGTTAGCTAACGTTTCTTTCCCAAACACACATTTTAGATTCCATTTATCAAACTCGAGTTAATGAACAGATTTTTTCATTATATTAGACTCGTCACGACACTGAATTAAAAGAAAAAACTTCAATTATCCGTTAACATTTAAGGCACTGTTGATGGCTTTTTCAAAACAGCGCTTATTGGCCATTGTGTTCACGTGTTCAACAGAAATGATTGTGATTGGTCGAGAAGGTCATCAGTTCACCCTCCGCTGTTTACCGAGCACAAACACAGACGAGTGATCCGCTTGATGACTCGACTGATCTTCATGGCTGCTTCGTGCTCCAGTCTCCGTGTATCTGTGTTTGCACTGGGTGAAGAGCAGTAAACTGAGTGCAAACCAAACACAGATACATGGAGACTGAATCACGAAGCAGCCATGAAGTTCAGTCTAATCATCCGCGCTCAACAGCGCTTACATGATACCGGGAAATAGCAGGTATTAAAACTCCAGTACCGGACGGGACAACACTGTTACAGACAACACGAGGGTGTGCAGCAGAGGACTGTTTTATCATTCACCGGGTTACATAGGCTGAAGCAGGAAAGCGTCCTCACGATGTTTAACTGCTGCCATGAACTGAAGCCTAGGAGGACACTTAAGCATGTCACTGAGATTGTGATGTTGTTTGATGCCAAATTACTTTTAATTGTTTCAAATAAATTTACTGAATGATATTAAAGTGATGTTTACACTATTTCTGCATTTTAAAATCTGGAGGTTTGTAGTACACGGTATGTTACTGTAATGTTGCTGGTCCTTTACATTTGGGTTTCTTCCCAATGCAGCTTCCCTTTGGTTTTTTATAATGGCAGCCACGTGAAATAAGCGTATTGGTTGATGGTGATTTAATGATGATGTAATACATGGCTGTGATTTTAAGGCTCCGCCTTGAATTATATGGAAACCTTCGGTTCGCTTCCTTTTTATAGTTCATCTCAGATGTCTGTAAAAAAAAAAAAAAACACAGAAGAGCTGCTTAGTAGTAGGCATCACAGTGACACAGTGGGTAGCATGATCGCCTCACAGCAAGAAGGTCGATGGTTTAAGTCCCGGCTGGGGTAGTTGGCATTTCTGTGTGTAGTTTGCATGTTTTTCCCGTGTTTGCGTGGGTTTCCTCTTGGTGCTCTGGTTTCCCTCACAATCCAAAGACATGCAATACATTTAAAATGAATAAGCTATTTTGGCCGTTTTGTATGGGCGTTAAAGAGTGTTTATGAATGTTGCCCAGCTTTGGGTTGCGGCTGGAAAGGCATCCACTGCATAAAACATATGCTGGATAAGCTTGCGATTCATTCGGCTGTGGTGACCCCTGATTAATAAAGGGATTGAGGCAAAAAGAAAGTAAATGAATGAATGTTAGCACTAACGCTAAAAAATGTTCAACTAAAAATGAGACCTGAAATCAGAACAAAATTAAATTGTTAAAAAATGGGACATAATTAAGTCTATTGTTGTTTTACATTTGATATCAATTGTGTAAGCTAGAATACTAATAGTAAGAATACTAATCTAATTATAATCAAAAGCAACCCTTAAAACAGTTCTTCCTCATTTACCAATATAAAACTCATGCTCGTGCAAGTTTTAGTGGTTTAATTGTATTTTCACATATTGAGAGAAAAACTTCAGCATGTGCTGTATGAATATGTACATTTTGCTATTTCAGATATTTTTTATCAAACTAAATGAACCCTTTCATGTTATTTTTCATATATTAACCTAGATTCAATAAGAGAGTTCTGTAATTCATTTATTACTAGAAACATTTACAAATTATACTGGTATTTTAATTAAAGAGCTTTGTTGAGCAGTTGACTTTCCTACCAATAATAATAATTTAATTAGAGAGCTCAATAAATGATTTTCTTACAAATACAAACTTTTTAATTTATTTTCAATCATTTCAACTAGAGAGCTCTGCAATCAAACATATTTTTTGATGTTATTATTTTTATAATATTTTTATAATAATCTTATTATAAATTATATTATTAAATATTATTATAATTTTCATTATAAATACTATAAAACTGTGCAATTGCATTTTTACAAGGAACAATTGAATTAGACAGCTCTCTCACTGAAATTGTTAGTGGTACAAATGCTCTCTAACTGGATTTTTTGAGAGCTGTCTGATTATTACTAGTCAAAATTCAGCTGGAGCTTTGTAAAATTAAAATGAATGAAAGTCAATGAAGATGTAAATCTAGTAAAATTCATAAGAAGAACAATTTTACTATGAAGAATTGATTTAAACAGCTCTCTGAATGCCATAGCTACTATATAAATGAATTCTATTTTAAATGAAATGTCAACGGCTGGAAGGGCATCCGTGCTTAAAAACTAGCTGGATAAGTTGGCGGTTCATTCCGCTGTGGCGACCCCAGATTAATAAAGGGACTAAGCCGACAAGAAAATGAATGAATGAATGAATGAATGTCAACGATTTATTCCAAAATAGATTACAATCACACCTAAAGTTTTGTATCCACTCTATTTCAATAAAAACCTTATGATAACACATACTAACACTTTGTAAAATAGGTTTTGAATGGCCAGTCCGCACATTGCATGATAGATTATTAACAGCTCGAGGGATCACATGTTCAGTCATTCATAAACTATCTACTTGCATGTATACCAGACAAGCCTAGATAAGACAATCAATCAAGCTTCACCATGTTTTTAGTTGTAAGCCAAGATTAACACAGAGACTTTATCTCAGAGCGAGGGGCCATATTTTGGGAGGAGGTTTTTTTCCTTTCAGTCGGCAAGAGGCTGATAATCAGGGCAGAGTCATCCTCCTTTGACATCTTGTCATAGGCTTCTGAATGAAAAAACATCCATTTCCCTTCAGGTTAGGGTGTCCACAGGAAGCGCTGTGTTTTCATATCAACCTGGCCAGCCACTGCGCCTCTGACCCGAGGAATGTGGACGTGTTTAAGTTTCCAGGAAGACCCCTGATCACAAAAACACCCAGCCGTTCCCCCGGATTCCACCCTCGTTTCCCTTTCGGGCTGGGACGTGGAGGTCTCCGATGTCAAAGAAACATTCCTCATTCGCTTCCTACAGAGCAACAATCATCAGCTCTGAAGATCACTTAGATTGCATGACTGTCAGGAGTTATGATGTGAGCTGTTGTTTTCTCACACATATTTTTTGGGGGGTAAGAGATAAATAAAAGAACTTTCTTCACTGGCATATAACTGGAGCTCTTACAAGTCAAATTTATTTAGCTGTCTGATTGTAATTACTATTCATCTGAATTTCCTTGTAGAGCTTTGTCATTAAAAATAAATGAAGTTCAGAGGAGACTATCGTGAAAATTCATTTGTAGAGCTCTCTAATGGTAAATGAAATTATTAGGGATGGGATGAATCACTGATTTGCTTGGTGCATTTCTAAAAATAAGGTTAACGGTGTGATGCATTGTTACACTGGATACAAATTGGAATTTAAATTGCAAATGTATCATTCATAACATACTTGAATGTTTAAAAACTTTGCAATGCTATTATTTAGATGACTAATATTCTATTTCTCTAGTTCTCGTGCATATTCTGTCACCACTGCTGCACGAAAATACTATAGAAATGTAAAGTAAATACTACAGTGAAGTATTACTACTTATGCCCAAACCCAATTCTACACCTTAGCCCTTGTGTTCACGTGAAGGGGTAGGGGTGTCCAAATTGTCTTTAGCTTTAAGCCGTAAGGCTAAGGGGAAGGGCTAGATAACCCTTAAAACTGAGATTTTCAGCACCACACTCGAAAGCAAGGGAGACAAAAATCTACGGCAGCATGGCTGCACACAGAAGTCAGGAGATGCACAAATTAGTATTTTTTGTCATTAAAATAAATTTTTACAACAAACAAGCATATGCTTTAATATATTCATGACCGCGTTTGTGTTTTACCGTCACGCTTTTTTTTTAAATACTAAAATAAAAATGCTAAATTTCACCATCTATAATCCATAATAATACCTCCTGTATAGTAAGGTTTTTTTTTTGTATTGTTTATTTGTTTTTCCCCCTCTTGTCAGACTTTTTTTATGCGAAAAGTGAGAATATGGAACCACAGTACATTATAAAGAAAAAAACAAACATTTTAAAAAAAGAAAACAACATCAAAAAAAGAAAAACAAAAACAAACAGAAAGGGTGTATACATCACACTTTAAAGAAAAGGAGTATATAATTTACAAATTTTGGTTGTTTTTAAAGCCTTTATTGTAAATGTGTTAAAATAGTTTCAAAATGATACTGCAATTTTGTAAGCAAATGAAAAAAGAAAGGTTTTTGGTTTGAAAATTTACATTTATGCATATAAAATGTTGTTACTCCTGTATAGCAGTCCCACAACATTCTGTCACTCGATGACACTCAATTACCCTGTCAACAAAAGTCTAGTGGCTGGGAATGACCTTCGTACAGTGTCTGGTATGATGTTAATGATGTTTTTGTGTGTTTACATAGATAAATATGGCCACCGTGTTACAGTTACAAGCTTATTGCCAAATTATATCGTTATGATAACATGATATATGCCTTCAGTGATCTCCTCAAGATAAATACCAAAAAATTACGCAACTGGAATAACTACAGTCATGATCATTGATCTAAGTAAGTAAGAAAGAGATCGCGATGACATATGAGGACGTGTGCAGGTGTTGTAGTGCTGTCCCATTTCTTAGGGGTAAATTTTGTAGCCCTTCCCTATTAACAAATTACCCAATTGCTGTTTTCTACAATTGTGTGATATATCTTATACTACAACTCAGCACTATTTACTAAAAAATGTTGAATTAATGTTTACAACAGCATTTATTACTGTATATAAGTTTAATGTATCTATTACTACAGTGTGCTTCATTAACAAAGTGCTTTAATACTACTTTATAACATATAATACAATATAATACACTTTAATATATATATATATATATATATATATATATATATATATATATATATATATATATATATATATATATATAGATATATATATATGAGCAATATCACACAAGTAGCAGTGCAATATGGCTGTATATCGGTCGATATACAGCCATATTGCACTGCTACTCGTGTGATATTGCGTTTATACAACAGTTTGACGGCATAATTGTGTATATAAAAACAAAATCAAACATGGAAAGTCTCAAAAACCCTTTTGTATGAGGAACTACTTTCTTCCGGATTCAAATCATAAGCTGACAGTTAAACAGTTGAGCGTGCTTCTTTTAAACTTTAGATCTGTAGTGTCTACTTTTTGCTGGCTGTATGTGGGTGGAGTAATACACAAAGGGTAAAGAGGCTGTAGGAGTTCTGATATTGCAGAATATTGCACGGCTATGCCAATCAGATTTGAGAACCAGACAGAACAGTTGTATAAATATATATATAAAATGATTAATTATTACTAAAATTATTATAAATTACGATATTATATAATATAGTATTCTTTTATGTGGGGACTATTGCCTAATCCTGACTTAGTCTGTGAAACCAGGGCCAAAAGAACAAAAGCTGATGGCAACACATACTATGTGTTCATAAAATCAGTTTAAATGGCCAGTCCAGAATGCCATGAGGTTTCTGATGTCAAAGAAACATTCATGATTCACTTCCTATAGCTCAACAATAATCAACTCTGAGACTGAAGTTAACTTATACTGCAGGGCTGTCAGGAGTTTTGGTGTGGGATGTTGTTTTTGCACATGTAAGTGCTTCATCGTCTACGGTGCAGATTCCCACCATTGTCCACAGTTTTTCATAGGCTGTTATGGGAGTTATTTATCACGGCCCTACTGTCTCTTGGACTGCTTACATGGAGGCTCAAACGTATCTGTTTGAAGCATGAATCCTTTTTGGCAAAGTATTAAAGGCCTTGAAGGAGTCAGTGGGCTGACTGTTGTTATCATCACAACATTCAACACACCATGCTATGACATTACTACTTGGGAGAAAGTAACATTTTGCAAGCTCAGTAGAAAAGCTGGGAAGGTTTGTGCGTTGTTTTGTTAAGAAACGTGATGCTACTAACTGGCATGACACTTTTAGGACTTTTCAGAGAACATAGCTAATTTTTATAACCAGCAGCTGTTTTTTCCATGATATGGAATAATTAAGAGAGTGGAATATTCTTTTCTAAGTCTTTGTGTAAAACTTTTAATTATTATTACTATGAAAACTAGGGCGACACGATGGCTTAGGCCAGGCAAGTTTATTGATATAGCACATTTCATGCACTGTGGCGAATGAAAGTGTTTTACATAAACAGGAATAAAAGAGACAAGTATAAATAAATGAAAAACAAATAATATAAAAACAGATGAAAACAGCGTAAAGGCATATTCCAAAACACCGGTATATCATATTTTCTCATTTTACTCTGGGATTTCCCTATTTTGGTGATCAATTCCAACTTTCTTCTGGAAGTAAATCGCACAGCCCCTGATTTGTACCCATCCCGGAAGTAAATTGCGTAAAATATGCCAATAAAAAAGATATATTTTCAAATGTTTATTTTATTTTTAGAAAATACAGTGAAGGTGTTTTAACATTAGAAAACAAATCTGAAAAAATGATATCATGTATATACTGTATGCATTATGTAAATATGCAAATTATGTATCAGGTGTTTTTTTTTTGTTTTATATGTTTTTAGATTATTTTAGAGCAACACAAATATTAGCATTTTTCTAAAACCCATACCTTATAAAGCAGGTTAGGGTAATTAGGCAAGTTATTGTATAATGATGGTTTGTTCTGTAGACTATCAAATAAAATATATAGCATGAAGGGGCTAATAATTTCGACCTTAAAATGGTTTTTAACAAATTAAAAACTGTTTTAATTCTAGCCTAAATAAAACAAATAACACTTTCTCCAGAAGAAAAAAATGTTATCAGACATACTGTAAAAGTTTCTTTGCTCTGTTAAACATAACTTGTGAAATATTCAAATAAGAAATACAAATTCAAAGGGGGGCTAATAATTCTGACTTCAACTGTACATACATACTGACTTCAGCATACATACACAGATATATACATACATACATACATACATACATACATACATACATACATACATACATACATACATACAAACATACATACATACATACATACATACATACATACATACATACATACATACATACATACATACATACATACATACATACATACATACATACATACATACATAAATCCTGAGCAATCAAAATTTCGCAAGTCAACACAATTTCAGAACAAACTATATTTATGTCCTTAATGTAGATTCCTTATCTCATTGTGCACGTTTTGCCAATGCGTGTTATTCCAAAGGAAAGAAATTGTTTGTCTTAGCAATCTTTGCAGTTCTGATGAATGCCCACTTTTCAAGATGCAAATAATTGCCTGCAGATAAAATCAAGTCCTGCCCTACACTTTGTTTTCCTCACTGAATATCCTGTTTCACTTGGACATACATTACATTGTAGAAGCAAAATGTTTTCTAAATGTGCTTGCATGAGTGACTGTGGCAGTTTTAGGTAGTTCTCCATCAGAGAAAACAGTGAAAGGCATTCATAACTGAGAATAAGAGTGATCTCAGTTCTTCCCCTTAACATCAGGCTTGTTTTGCTATGCTCTGTGTGGGAACATGGCGTAAGTTTATTAGTGCACGCTTTGATCCGATAGAGTCTTACTGTCTGTCTCTTGCAGTGGAGTGATCAAACAGAGCAAGCAGTGTCAGCGAGAGCCTCCTCTGCTCGTCCACTTCCCTCTCCATGGGTGGGACTCCCTCAGGCCTCCAGTACCATACACACCATCTCTCACACTCAACCTTCGCCTTGTTCCTCTAATCACACCAAGTGTGAACTCTAACTTTTCTGGGTTGGGCCCACATGGCGAGTGGTGTGGAATCGGGGCTGAAGATTTTATCAGGCCTCTGTGCCGCAGATACTGAGGGAAAGCTTGTCAGTTTGTTTCAGTTGGGCTCCTGCCATATCAGATAGAGAGCTGCGTTTTTTGGACAGGAAATGAAAAATAACCACACAAAATACTTAAAAGCACTGATTAATAAAGTGAAAATTGCCATCTAGGCTGAGACCTCAGTTGAAAGTGGCTTATTTGTGCGCCGACGTATCATAGCAATCTCAATAAATGGAGCAGTTGAAGATAAACAAATCGTTAATTCCCGTTGGTGGTTTGATAAGTGCACTTTCCTAAAATACTCATGGCAACTGTTTAGATAGACATACTTTATGTTGATGGTGCACTTTAGACATTCTAATAACTATAAGTAACTTTGCAACCGCATGTCAGGCTGTTGTACGCTAGTCAAGATGTGTCAAACTAGTTTTAGCTGTATTTCCCATGTCAGCGTTAGTTAAATTATTTCAGTGTCAGTTTGGCTGATTCAGCATATTGAAACAGAGTCAGACCATCAGTTTGAGAGCGATTGCTCTGATTGGATGTTCAGAGTAACAAAAAATTCAGCTCATGAGAATGTAGGTGAATTTAGTGAAGATTTCAGTGCAGTGTACATTCTAATTTGGTTGAAGCACTTCTTTTTAATCAAGACGCTGGCTAATCGAAGAGATGATATAAGCCCATTTCATACATACAGACCTTTGTGGAAAATTACCGGCAATTTTCTGGAAAGGTCTATATGTGTAAACAGGCCCTTTTTGAAAGTACTGTTAAAATCATTCTGGTCATTTTCTGGAAAGAGAAGTTGTAACATTACTGGTAGTTTGCCGTAATGCTGCTCTGTGTGAAGGCAGAAGGAAAATTGCAGGAAAGAGCGCATTCACGCTTAGACGTGAGCTGACATGAAATGTCAACTCCAGCCAATCAGAACATTCAGACGCTTTCACATTTTCACTGTTTATGAAAATAAAAACTTTTGAATATTTTTCCAGACACATTTAGTTGCTACCTGTTAGTCAGATAATGTTTCTCTGTTGCGTATTAATGCCAACTGTTTGAAAAATGATCGATAAACTGCTTACGCTAAACCGCTGTTTGTTTACCTTCAAGCTCTGCCTTAGTTGCTTGACTCGTGCACACATGAAGAAGTGCTCTAGTGAGCACCAACACACACACACACACGCCTGTCAACCCTCCTGTTTTTCCCAGGATCGTCCCTGATTTTACAGTTCTATCCTGCTGTCATCCTGTAACGGTATGTTCCTGTATTTCTCTCGGATTTTCAGTCTTTCTCTGAGGTGTGTCAATAAACATTAAAAAGCCGTTCCTCCCTATACGAAACCCATATTGTTGAACCACCAGGGCCCACCTCTTGCTCTTAAATGTGAATCTGCTCTGTGCTTTTATTTTATTCAGGCTTGAAAACACTTAGAAATAGATATTAAAATGGTAGGATTACCTTTCCTTTTCATCACAGGTGCTGTCGCCCCTCCTATGCAATCCTCAAAACAATCATATAGCGGTGCATGCCTGTCTGCTGATGCACTTCACAGTAAAAAATAGAGGCTGTTTTCCAAACCGATTCTGTACATGAGATTTGAAGCAGAGCGAAAATGTATGTTTATATATGTATGTATGTATGTTTGAATGTATGTATGTATGTATGTATGTATGTATGTATGTATGTATGTATGTATGCATGTATGTATGTATATACAGAGGATGGCACTTTCCATTGCATCTGCAAATAGATACCAATCATCACACAACTCAGACAGAAAATAAATGGATGCCAAGACAGTAATGTGATTGGTTATGGAAGGTACATAACATCCAATGGTATACCCAAGCATACTTCACCATTAGTTAGTACTGGAAAAAACAATAGGACCTGAATTTAAAGTATTCCAAAAAAGAGTAGGTACAAATTATTCAAATGACCTACTGTGAGTGTGCATTTTAAGCATATTTAAATATATCATGAGGCCACATAAGAGGATTTTAGAATGAAAGTCTTCTTGTGATCTTGTGAAAGTTGTGGATGCATCTGAATCTGAATTTCATTCATATACTCAATTCTCAAACTAAAGAACTTACTTTTTTTAAAAATCATGTAGTGTTCAAATTCAAATTTAGTGCCTACTAACCAACTATCAGTGTGCTATTAAGACACACCACATCACTGGTTTAACACACAATCAAGATGCTAGACTAATCAAGTTTTTTTTTTTTTTTAATTCACTGGAAACTTAAAGTTGTGTTGTAAATAAACTCTTCGGAATCTCCTTCAACATTTAGAATGGACACCCCTGGTTTAGGGTGAGTACAATAATTTTCAGAGTTACAGTTACTAAAATGTCTGTTGGTGGAGAATCAAAATAAACTGTTAGCAGATATTAGGCAGACCATCTAATAATACTTTAATGATGACTATATAGTTGTAAAGTTACTAACAGTCAACAAAATGTCTTAAGGGGACCATTAAAATAAAATGTTTCCAGACATTCTGCTAAGCACAGCTGAAAACCTTGTTAGCATTTATCTGAAGCACTAGTTTAGTCATAGTGAGAATCAGCACTAAGAATTTAGTGTTCCCTCAGCAGGAAATGTGTTTGCATCAATGCACATAGTGGGAAACTGACACAGTGCTGCTGAAAGGATCAGTGTTTATGTTGTGGCCGCTCAGCAGTGAAGCCAATAGCGTCGGTGGCTCCGGATCCGCACCATGAGTCAGTTTTTCCACTCGATAGCCACTGAGCAAACAGATCAGCGCTGCTGGACACAGATATGCAGAGAGCACAGGATGTGCTGTTGTGGAACATCCAGGGGATTTTTCTCTGTTTCCATTGGTATGCCTCATTAAATTCCCGCTGTGCTTGTGTGTTTAATGCTGGTCTGAAGGATGAGTTAAAGCTTGATTGTGTTTGTTGGGGAAGATTTGTGTGTAGGAGCCACAGTGTGGTTCCTTTTTCTTCTTGTGCCTTGGTTATCAGTAGTGGGATGACAGACAGAAGCACTGTGACACACACCCCTTCAACAAAAGTATATTAAGAGTTTTTATTATATATAAAAAATGTTATGCTTTGCTTAAATTCCTGTTTTATCACTGTTAAAAAAATCTTTTGAATATTACTAAAGGTCACATTTCATGAACATATTTTGTACATTTTCGAGGCAGTGGCGCAATAGGTAGTGCTGTCGCCACACAGCAAGATGGTCGCTGGGTAGCTGGTTCGAACCTCGGCTCAGTTGGTGTTTCTGTGTGGAGTTTGCATGTTCTCCCTGCCTTCGTGTGGGTTTCCTCCGGGTGCTCCGGTTTCCCCCCCAGTCCAAAGACATGTGGTACAGGTGAATTGGGTCGGCTAAATTGTCCGTAGTGTATGAGTGTGTGTGTGTGAATGTGTGTGTGGATGTTTCCCAGAGATAGGTTGCGGCTGGAAGGGCATCAAACTTCATCAAGCATAAAAACTTGCTGGATAAGTTGGCGGTTCATTCCGCTGTGGCGACCCCGGATTAATAAAGGGACTAAATGCTGATTTATACTTCTGCGTCAAACGCTGGCGTATGCTATGGCGCTGTAGCATAGCCCTTTCGCTGTGGCTACCGCCGTCACTGACGTGCACCTCTCAAAAAATGTAACTACACGTCGCAACAAGTAGCGCAAGCTCTGTGATTGGTCGGCTTGGTAGCGCTGACGAGTCTGGGCGGGACCGAGAGCCGCGCGAATGGCGCGAGCGATTGTTTACAAGTGTGGAGTCCCGTGAAGGAGCTCCGGATGGAAAGTTTTGTTCTGTGTTTACCTCATGGTTAAAGTTGTTGCACGTCCGCCGGTTCCTGCCTCAAAATGAGCGAGTTTGAGTCACTTGTACATCCAGGAAGTGTTCAGAATAGCAAAACAGAAGCGAAGAATCTCGACACAGAGGAACATTTACACCTCACTGCCCACTAGCGTTTCGGAAGTGTTAATGCAGACCAACAGAGACAGCCCGCAGAAGTATAAATGCACAGCAGAGTGCGTTGCCTGCGCTGTGAGTTACGCGGGTCACTTGACGCAGAAGTATAAACCAGGCTTCAGCCACCAAGAAAATGAATGAATGAATGAATTTTGTACATTTCATACTGTAAATATGTCACAACCAAATGTTTTGATAATATGCATTGCTAAGCACTTTTTTGGTAACTTTAATGGTGATTTTTTGCAGTATTTTATAGTTTTTAAACTATCAGATTTCAGATTTTCAAATAATTGTATGCTGACCAAATATTGTCCCATTATAACAAAGTATACATCAATGAAATGCATTTATTTATTTATTTATTTATTTATTTATTTATGTGATACATTTATCTAAATTTTCCAGAAAGCTCTAAAAAAGTATACATCAATGGCATGCCTTTATTTAGCTTTTTTAATGTAATGCATAGATCTATATTTCCCAGCAAGGACTAAGGTTAACACTTTTTTTGATGGTTCATTTGAGTATTAGTAGGCTGTCTGCTTAATATCTGCTGAGACTTCTCCTTTAACAGACATTTAACTGACTATGAGAAACTTTGAAAGTACGTTTCAACTTACACTAACCCTATAACCCCAATCTAACAGTCTACTTATATCTAAAGAGAAGTTGGCATGTAGATGCAATTTAACTTAAATTCAACAAACAGACCATCAAAAATAAAGTGTGATTGGACTAAGCCACTGTTTATTCCTTGCATTATTTATCTATTTTATTTACATTTTTTAACGAGGAAAGGATTGAAAGATAATTGGTTCTGACTCATGATTGCTGTTTTTCAGCAGATTCCTGCTCTGCAGAACATTAAAAACATACAGAGATCCTTAACATCGCATCCATCAACACATGAGAACATACAAACAATCACCAAGCATACAAAATGAAGAGAAACAGGCTACTATCTAAGTGGCTACAGCAATAGTTGACCATCAGAGTTGACTATCATTGTGATAAACATAAACAGCAGTATATGTTTATGAGTTTGACAACAGAAGAATTGTATTTGTTTATTTAAAATTAATTAATTATAAGGAAAGGATGCATTAAATGTGTAATGTAACATTTTCCTGAAAGGTGCCATGATCTTACGAGAAAACGTAAGTATTTTACGTTTTGGCAGTTTAGTGGATAATTCGTATGAATTCGTATGAGTTTAGTTGTACAAAATTGTACGATTTTAAAGAAGAGGCGTGGCACCTAACCCCACCCCTAAACCCAACCGTCATTGGGGGATAAGCAAGTCGTACTAAATTGTACGAATTAGATTGTACGAATTCATACGAATTAGCCACTAAATCAAAAAGTTACGAATTGCCGTAAGATTGTGTTGAAGGTGCAGTATGTAAGTTTGACACCCAGTGGTTGAACTAGGTATTGCACTCCGGGATTAAAACAAACTCAAGCGCAGGTTGGCAGATTTAGGACAGTGAGCGAGTGATTTAAACCGTGGTCGTGTTTAGCAATGGCACCTGATAGAAAGAATTTTTTTTTTTCCTAACCAACACCTCAAATTGATATACTGTATTAGAAACAGATTCTCTTTCTCTCAGGTGAAAAACAGAAAACTGACAATGATCACCTCAGGTAAACCTCATGTGTTTTATTCAGTGTTAAATGCTAAAAATGTTTGAATGCCATTTGACAGGACATTTATTGCCATACTACTAAAAACAGCAGCAGATAGTTCACCTCAGATCTTGAAAATGAAATAAACCGTTTGAAATTGAACTTCAGTGCCTTTGCAATAATGCATGATTCAACATCTACATTTAATAATGATAAATATGTTTAGTATGTATTAAGTAGATTATTAACCTTACCATTTCGTGAGTGAGCGCATATTCTGTGCTTCTGAATGGCTGTATTAAAATTTCTGTCATGTTTCGTCTGGTGTAAACAGCCAAATTGCTTATCACTGTATATCTCATCACGAAGCGTGTTGTTAGGACACAAGGTTACAATGTAACCTGCTCACCTAATGTTTACGCTCATAATATTTATATCATTTGATAATTAATCACCTCATGTGGAACTCTGAATCTGTGTCTCATTTTGGAGTCTGCTACTGTCCACCGGATGTCACATTTCGGTCACGGACTCATGCTTTCAGAGCCTTTCTGAATGAATGCATGAAATATGTAGTTTTCCAGTCAAGGCAACCTGGGTGCGGAAATACAATTGACTAAACTGGCACTGGACAGGTTAAATGAACAAAACAAAGACAGGGTTCCAGCACGGAAAACACATTTTCAAAGCAGAATATCTGACTTCAGCATTGTTTTTCAGATAACCAAGAATGTTCACTTAGCATGTTTCTTGAATATCGGCAAACATATTATTGTTATACATAGTGTTGTTATGCTTTAGAGGAGTCAAAAGCTTACATATACCACACATTTAAGTGGATGGATATTGCTTCTTCATTTACTCTCCATAAACCGTTATGGGGTTTTTTCTTCTGTTGAACAATAAAAAAAAGATACTTTGAAGAATGCTGATTGCTGATTCCCATTGACTTCAATATAGAAAAAAACATACTGTGGAGGGATAAGCAACCACTGTTTTTCAAAACATCTTAAGTGTTCAACAGAAGAAAGAAACTCAAGTGAAAGGTGAGTAAATAATTACAGAATTGTACTTTTTGGGTAAACTATCCATTTAAATGGTGCATGTACTTTTGAAAATGTACTAATAGGGGACAACACAGTTCCACAAAAATATTTATTATCATATTCAGATGACTCTTGAAGGAGCATGCAATGCTGAAGACTTGTATAATGAAGCTGAAAATTCAGTAGAAATCATTCCAGCATGCTGTTTTACTTTATTTTGATCATGTAAATGCAGCATTGAGGAGCATAAGACACTTAAGACCGTAATTTAAGACCATATTTCAACTGAATATTATGAAAATACAATTTAGAACTCAGTTTAGACATTCCTGCTACAGCCAAAAAACATCACATACAGCATCCGATCAAGTTACACAGGTGGTTATTAGATAAGATGTAGGTTTTCCCCTTAAATGTCACTAAAATTATTTAGTGAGTCCACCCTTACAGTTACTTTGGATAAAAGCCTCCTTGAAATGGCTATTTAGCTGAAATACTCATTAGCAGAACATTCCAGCTCCTTTTATCTGTTCTGGTTAGTCTCAGATGGCTGCTGCGTGAGGCATTCTCTTTAGAAAGTGGTGTAAATCTTTACTAATTGTCATAGTGATAGCTGCAGGGAGAGTGTGTAAACAGAGCTCTTGTGTGACCCTCTCTGAGAACCCCTGGTTTGGGTGAGATTAGAGCTCTGAGACCCACTTCCTGTCCTGAAGCTCTAACTCAGCAGCTTTATTGTCCATCTGCGAGCAAATCACCTCTCCTTTCTTTCCTTCATTTCCTCCTTGTACATGAGCTCGCTTTCATTTGAATGCATTGTGATTGTTTGTAGTGATTGATTGTCATCTAGTAAAAAAAAAAAATCATTAATTAATGTTTTAAAAATAACTGAAAAATAGAAAGTTGAGTTCACTTACAATTTTAATACAAGTGATTGCAAATAAATTTTGAGTTTATTAAGCTTCAGTGAACTTTTTCAGTGAACTCATTTTTTTAAGTTGACTGAAAAGGCAAGTATACATTAAAGAATAATTTAACACAACGTCAACCACTGAAGCTTAATAAACTCAACATTTCTTTGCAGCCAGCTGCTTTAAAACTAACTCAGTTTTACAGTGGTAAACGCTCAAATGAAGAAATCTAAATTCCAAGTCTCCTCAACCGATTTTTTTTTTTTACTTTCACTGAATGAACAGTTTTAAACATGCAGTTGAATCTTTTTTTTTATACAACTCTGAGCTCAAAAATATGTCCACCTTACTTACAATTTTAAACTGAGTTAACAATTTGCAAGTTGGATTTCTTACAGTACATTATACAAATCATTATTCTAAGTTGTTAATAGATCAACGATTACTGAAATACATTATACTATTATTATAGTGCTGTGGATACTATAAAGTTGTTTAATTAACGTTGCTCTATACTTTAAAATATGCCAGTATTTTCAATTACATTATTATTTTTCTTATGTTTAAGTGTAACAATGCATATGGTTATTGATGTCGTCAACCATGTGTCTTAAGCTATACCTATGATTAGGTCATACCCAGCTAGCATTATATTTTGGTTATAATAACTTTTCATAACGTTTTATTCTCATGTAATATGTAATGTCTCAGGTCGTTGTTAAAAATTTATTAGAACATTTCATTCACATTATATTAATGTTAAGAGCATATTTTTTCTATAAAGATTGTTACAAAGTAAAATAATTTAAATAACAGTCACACTAATTTTAAGGAACGTTCCAGAATGTTCTGAAATATTGCATATTTCTAGACTAAATATGATTTTTACATGAAATTGATAGCTATGGATGCTAGCGTTTGAATATAATTTTGACATCTTCATGCATGCTGCAGGCATACTTTAATTATCTAAAGTCATTTACAGTAGGGGTCAGTAAGATTTCGAAATGTTTTAAACTGCTCACCAAGGCTGCATTTATTTATTCAAATATACAGTGAAACGTTATTGCACTATAAAATAACTGTTCAAAAGTAGTTTATCGTTCAGTTTAATAATTAATTCCAGTGATTTTAAAGATGATTTTTCAGCTTCATTACTCAGTCACATGATCTTTCAGAAATCACTCTAATAATAATTCATATCAATTCAATTCAGCTTTATTTGTATAGCGCTTTTACAATATAGATTGTGTCAAAGCAGCTTCACATAAATGGTCATAGTAACTGGAACAGTGTAGTTCAGTTTTTAGTGTTTAAGTTCAGTTCAGTTCAGTTTAGCTCAGTTCAGTGTGATTTAAAATCACACTGTTATTGTGATTCAATCACACTGTTATTCAATGATATTGAATAACAATATCAATGTTATTATTCATATTAATATTATTATTAATGGTAATAGTAATAAAAGCAATAATGACTGGAGTAATAATTTCATTTGAAACTTCATACAATAAGTAATAAATATGTATTTAATAAATAAAAAAATTATATTAACAACTATTATTATTTTTTTACATTTAATAAATGTATGCACACGTTGATGAACAGAATACATTTCTTCGAAAAAAAAAAACTTTTGATCGGTAGTGCATATATGTATATGTATATTAACAATATATAATATAATATATATTGTATATTAACAATAATATAAAAGAAAAAACATTGCTTGTACTTTGTATATGCACACATATGGAAAAAATGGACCAGAGGAATGACATTATTACAATCATTCAGGAGGGGCTGTTTTTTTCTAATAATAAGCAATAATAAAAACACTGATGTCAAATTAAAATACATCAGCTTTTAAAGGATAATTTGCCAAAAAATGTAATTCTGTCATCATTTATTTATCCTCACTTGTTCCAAACCTGTTGGTGTTTCTTTATCTGTTTAACACAAATAAAGATATACTGAAGAATGTTGGGGGAAAAAACAGCTACTATGGATGTCAGTGGCAGCTTTTTTATAAACATTCTTCCGAATATCTTTCTTTGTGTTCAATAGTAGAAAGAAACTCAAAAAAGTTTAGAACCACACAAATGTGAGTAAATGGCGAGGAAATGTCCATTTTTGGGTGAACTATCTTTTTAAAGAGCTCGAGTTTTCAAAGCCTAAGATTTGCAATTTATTTGTATTTCTTTTTATCAGTGCATAATTACATATTAATTTATTTTTAATTGTTACAAATGCTTTTTTTGGTATTAAAAAGTCCAAAAACATGCGGTATAGGTGAGTTAGGTATAAGCTAAATTATTCATAGCGTATGTGTGTGAATGTGTGTGAGTGTGTATGGATGTTTCCCAGTGATGGGTTTCAGCTGGAAGGGTATCTGCTGCATAAAATATTTGCTGGATAAGTTGGCGGTTCATTCTGCTGTGGTGACCCCAGAATAATAAAGGGACTAAGCCGAAAAGAAAATGAATTAATGAATAAATGCTTTTCCAAAGTAAGATATTGTTTGCTTTTCCAGAAAAGCATTGTAAACTTGCTTTAAACCCAAGACAATTCAGCTAAAGTTCATATTTGACTTTTGAGTTTTGAATGTTCTGATTTGCAGTATAAGATAGACACATTGGTATTGCTGTCATGCGTACTTGCACAGCAGCCCTTGAGTACTGCATTAAGATGACAGGAACCGTTTTATCCTTCTGTTTGAGTTCGAGGGCGCTTGTAGATGTTATCGTCTAAAAATAACAGGGAGAGATGTTTGTTTTGACATCAGAAAAGAGCAAGGCTTTGTTTGCTCTCTCAGGCAAGTTTGCCGTGAGTTTGTTTTTCGTGCACGGCAGTAGAGAAAACGTCCCGCTGTCAGCAACAGCAAGGTTTGGCACAAGTTAGACAATGGCATTGAGTTCTGATTACAGACCACAATGAACGCAGAGTTCATAACAAGTAACAACAAGACTGTAAAAGGTGCATCGCAGCTTTATTAGATGTGACTTTAGTGATAGTCGTTTCAGAAAAGTAATTCAACTATAAGCCAGTATATGAACCGCAATACCCCAGTCCTCATTTTATTGTCAGATGAATTTTCATCCTCTGTGTCAGTGGATCCACGGGGATGCTTTGTTTTGACTCTAAATCTTGTTGACGGTGAATATTCGCTGAATAGGCCTTTACTTGGCCAAATATATTAAGAGCTGACAGAACGAGTTACACATCAGCATCTGCTTGTTTCATTCCCAGCACCAAATAATGATCCCGCTGAATGTGAACGGGAGCATCTCCACCATGAAACTGTTGCTGATCTGCAAGGCCATCATTATGCAGATGGCTTACAATGGCATGCTGGTAATAGCATATTTACAAATCAATATAATGCATAAGTAGCATCTGATTGATGAGATCGGATAGTTTACTGTAAGGCGAGGAAACGATAGAGGAAATGGAAAGAAGATATTTTCTAGAAACTGAATCACTAATGTGGACACATTTCTATTTACACCTGGTGTTTTCCTTTTTGTTGTGCACTTTAGGATACTTTCTTCATTAGTGGAGCATCTTTGCGCAGGTCTATGTATGAGCCATTTAATAATTTATTCATTCAATTTCCTTCGTCTTAGTGCCTTGATTATTCAGGGATCGATATAGCGGAATGTACCACCAACTTATGTTTTACACAGGGCATGCCTTTTTAGCCGCAACCTAGTGCTGGAAAACATCCGTATGCTCTCATTCACACATAGGCCGTACATACTCACACTAGGTAAAGTTGCCTCGAATTGGGCCTCGGCACGCTTACGTCATCGCTGCTGTGCTGTTCAGTGAGAAGCGCTCTCACTCAGCAGCACAGTGGAGATTTCTCTAGTTATATCGTTTCAGTCGTTTGATATGCAGTGAAACGCAGTCAAATATTTCGACAAACAGTCCTTAGGGATGCGGTAACACGCAGTCAGATATTTCGGCGAACAGATCCGCCACTTTTGGCGTTCATAATCATAAAGCCCTCGTGCTGCAGGAATGAGGAGGTCTGCTGAAGGTGCGCAGCTGTCGTGCAGTGAGAGGTTTGCGTATTTAATAAACTACGGCAGTTTGCGATCACTGAACAGTAAGAATGATTAATAAATCCATATGAAACAGTCCCTTAAAAGTCACGTCTCGCTTTCAGTTTCGGGCTTTGACTAACATGTGCCCAAGTGAACCACGCTCTGGCCCACCTCTTCCAACCGGGCCAGGGCCGGCCAAGTGAACCGTGCTTAAGCCCGATTCAGCGCACTCACACTTCTCAAACGATCCGGGAACAGGGCCTGGGCACGGTACGGATGGCATAGTGTGAGTAGGCCCATACATTGTGGGCAATTTAGTTCATTCAATATGCTACATGTCTTTGGACTGTGGGGGAAACCAGAGCAACAGGAGGAAACCCATGCGAACATGTGGAGAACAGAACTCCACACAGAAATTCCAACTGACTCAGCAGAGACTCGAATCAGCTACCTTCTTGCTGTAAGGCAACAGTGCTGACCCCTGAGCCTCCGTGTCACCCCGCTTAATAATGTTTCAGTATAATATTACATATTTAATCATTCAAGGTACATATAAATGAGAAACCATTATACATATGATTTTTTATATGCTTGAAAAAAGTTAATGTTATTGTTACTTAATGTTACTAACATGAACTAGGAATGAATAATACTTGTACATCATTTATTAATCTTTATTTAACATTACTACCGCTTTATTTAAATCCAAAGTTTTCTTGTTAGCATTAATTGATGAACTGTGATGAACTATCATTGAATTACTGTGATTTCATTAAGTAAAGATGAATAAATACACTATAAAAAATGGAGGGTTCCACACAATTCATTCATGCTGTCCCAACGCAAATCGGTTAATTTAAAGGGGTGGTCCAGAGTGTATTTTTAATCTGTGCTCAGGCTTCACTTGTAGAAACTCTTAAAGGGTCACGAAACACCAAAACACATTTTTTGAGCTTTTGACAGTCGTATATGTGTCCCACACTGCTAAAAACACTATTAGGACACCTATATTTCACTAAAAAGTGTAAATTGGTTGTTTTTGCGTTATTTCAAGCAAATTCGTACTTCCTGTTTGAAACAAATTTTTGAAGCTGCGTCACGGTCATGACATAATAGCGTGTATTCCAGCGTGCAGACTGGGCGTCTGTGCCTGAGTGAGTCTTATTACGTCTTACAGTGTGTTGCATTAATGCATGAGTAAGACTTGGTTCAAACCAATCAGCGCGCTCTATTGTGCAACTTCATTAATATTCATCTGTGTCACCGTGTTTACACCACAAAGACGCCACGTTGTGTTGGTAAAACAAGTGTGAAGTGTTGCTTTTATAGTTTGCTGCCGTTAAGTTTTGTTTTCATTTTCTCTCTGTGAGAGCTTATCTGGATCACGTGTGGATTAACAGTGTACGCGACGCTCGACAACAATAACTTACGTGTCTAAGGAGGATTATTGTTTACCTGAGAGCTGTTCTCATCTGCAAACGCTGAAATCTGGATTTGCTTGTAGTCTTCTCTTCATAAAGACGCGGCTCTAGTTGCTGGTGATTGTTCTGTCTCTACAGATTTGGTAAGTGAGCGACCAGTGCTCTTTGTTTATTCAGTTTGTTCATATCGAATTAAGTTAACTATAGCACTGAGTGCAGAAATGTTAGCACCGCATTTAGTGACCGGAATAACACACGCGGCTTTCTGACACTACCTGCCGTGTGCATCTAAGTTTCCGGGAAATGCTGAGTTTTATTTTCTCTCATTCGCCGTGCGGTATCAAACATTGCATGAAAAATACACGCTTGCAGCAGTTCCTCGAATCAAATATCTCGTTTGTCGCGAGGGGCATGAATGAATTCCCTGAATGAAAGAGCCAAACTGCAGTTAAAGTCCAACATTTATTAATTCAGCAAATAATTCGACTACAGATGTCCATGTAGGTTAAACACCATTGCTTTCTCCTGTCTGTGTGGGTGTGTATTTTGACTCTGAAACTCGCGCGTGCACAAATAGACACTCCCACACCATCCCACTTTAGTTCCTCTGACACTCCCCCCTAAACAGAGCTGGACACGCCCACTTTTCTGACTTTTTCGAAAGTAGAGGTGTGAAAACACCCTGCTGAAACGAGGGGGTTTCATGGCCCTTTAACTCAGCTAACAGAAAAAACAATATTTTCACATATTTTCGAATTCCACTGAAAGTCCGCCCTCAAGAGGCTCTGATTGGTCAGCTAACATAACATGGTGTGATTTGTGGATTGGCTCCACGTCACCAGAAATGCTTCTACGAGCAAGCGTTTTTGCGCTGTGTAAATACTGCCAGTCAGTGCAGCTGTTAACCTTATCAGTTTGAGCATGAATCAGACAGAAAATGAAGACGACTGAGCTGACCCTCATGTCTGCTCTCTAAAATAAAACCTGACAAGTGTCTTTCACATATATTTGGATTATAAGCATGTGTAAGTAATATGAAGCGTTCACATATCTTTTACAAGTTCAGTATTTGAGATGCAGAATGCACGGATAGCGGCCACATACACTGCAAAGCTGGTGAAGACTGTGGGTGTTTACAGCGACTTATAAATATGAATTTGAAGCTAAATTGTTAAAGGTGCCAAATAGCATTTGTCATTGTGTACATCCTTGTTTACGTCCTCTCTACAACATATCATTAACTCCAGAAACTGTGCATGTACTAGATACATTTTTACAAATAAAAACACTTACAGGTTGTGGCTCATAATCCACAGCTTCTGCTATTATGGTTGGAGCTGCTCCTTCTTTAAATAGTTTTAGCCGAATCCAGCACTGAACTGGAAGAGATTCTGGAAGCTCTCCTTTGTCAAATGCTAGCTAAATATTGTATGTTTTATAATTCTCTGGAACAAAATTAAAATTAGACTATAAGCACTTCGCTCTTTGTGTCATGTGCTTTGGAAACCCAAATACAGAAACAGAAGAAGCTCTGTGGAAATAGCAGTGTTTGGACGGCATTTTAACTTTCTCCGGCCACGCCCCTTCACTGTGCAGGGTATATGTATGTGGTGTATGCATGTAACCTGAAGCGTTTGTGATCTTAGTAGCCAAGATGTATTTTTTTGTAGTCCCCAAACTTCATTCGCTGTTGGCTTTGCTAAGCTTACTCTGTAAAAGCCAATGTCTTCCTTTGCATTGAACTTTGAGCATATTACATTCAGAGATGTTGTTTATGTCCAAACAGCTACATTAAACATCATTCGTTCATTCATTTTCTTTTCGGCTTAGTCCCTTTATTAATCCAGGGTCGAACTGCAAATTTACCCAGCATGTTTTACCCAGCTGATGGTCTTCCAGCCGCAACCCATCTCTGGGAAGAAATTGAAATTGGTCTCCATTTGACCTGTACCGCAGGAAACCCACACATATGCAGGAAGAACATCCAAACCCCACACAGAAACGCTAACTGACCCAGCCGAGGCTCGAACCAGCGACCTTCATATGAGGAGACAGCACTACCTACTGTGCCACTGCGTCACCCCACATTACACATCAACTAAAGTTTAAAATATGATATTGTAGTGGACCACCCCTTTAACAAATGTAAGTAGATTGAACATCAACAAACAAGTTGTCTCACAAAATCTCAAGGATTGTGTTACAGATTATTTAAAACAAGCAACAAAATATTGTAATAAACATACTGTTCAGTGTTTGTTCATGATAGTAAATGCATCAATTAACATTAACGACTGGAACCTTATTGTAAAGTGTTATGCACCTTTAACATTTATATAACCTTTTTAATTACAAATTTGTAATAATAAAAAATACGGTGGATGTTTAAAAATATTTCATTACTTTAAGGCAAGTGTGGTTATTTTAAGAAGTGTTCTCTCAAACTTTAGAGTATATTTACATGACAACAATGTAGTTCTAAAAGGTGTTAGTTTGTTTAAAAAATGCTTATAGATGACAATGCAGTAAAAGTGCTCCACATTTACACATATCCCCCCAAAAAAAGCTTTATACTGCATTGTCATTGTTGGTTTGAATGTCAAGTGTGCAGCCAAAACATGTCTTCAAAGTTTTGTTGAAAAAGAGAGTCATGTAAAAGAAAATTACAAGTTGGTGCAACAAAAGACTGTTAGTAGTCAGCCTTACCACCAATTTTGTGTTTAAAATAAATCTAATAGACATCCAACAACCTCAACAAAGCTAAATTAGGACTGTCTGTGAAAATCAAATAGAGAGATTAGACAGACATCACATGTACAGTCATTCATGTTTGTCCGTATATTGACATCTATTAGATATTCACAGAGAGCCCAAATTTAGCCTTCTTAAGCCAGGGTATCTGTGTTTAGATGGATATTGGACATCTTTTAAACAGAAATGAAAGCTATCTGGGTCCAGTATACTTCCCTCCACCAGTCACATGACATGAGAATATTTTTCTCAGTGCTCCAGGTGCTCTTGAGAAACTCTTCAGCGCACTCAAGCTTTTGAACCACTTTGTTCCTCTTAGCTGCTTCTTTCTTGTCGAAGAACAATGAGCATCTTTGTTTAGCAAACCTACACAGCCGATTAAAGACTAACACACTGATTAGCGCTGGTATCAGAAGGACGTATATAAAACTTCCCCCAGAAGCTGCTGGAAACAACTCTCTCAGCACTGCACTGGTGCTGCGTTTCACAAGAATAACACTGTAAATCAATCAAGAGAAACACACCATAAAAGTGAGGGTCACGCATATTCTGTATGTTAGTCGTTTATGTGAAAGTCCTTTTGATTGCAGTTTAATATCCAAAGGGGACCCTTGTTTCGGCACATTCCAGGTCGGGTCAGTCACATTCCATGTGTGGATTTAGTCAGTGGGGAGAGCGCAGGGATTTGGGACAGTGCCTGTGTTTGAACTGATAAAAGGGGCTGTAAAGAGGGAAGTGTCATATTTGTGTTAAAGCTGACCATGTGCTTATGAAAATAGTCATTGTACTTCAGAAAATAACGCTATCTTATGACTAACATGTATTCAAAAAATGATGTTTGCTGCTTGTTCAAACTACTTATATAAAATGAGCTGAAACAGCACAAATCTCGAGTTTTTTAGAACAACTTAATTGTTTCATGTTCAATCCACTTAAATT
Source organism: Danio rerio (assembly GCF_052040795.2). Classification (NCBI taxonomy): domain Eukaryota; kingdom Metazoa; phylum Chordata; class Actinopteri; order Cypriniformes; family Danionidae; genus Danio; species Danio rerio. The sequence continues at coordinate 41,552,093 of NC_141023.1, read as the reverse complement.
TGTAAAAACTATTAAGTTAACTTGATTCCTTCATCTTGTCCCAACACAAATCAATTATATGGAATTCAGCATGTTATACTGTGTACACTCAACAAATGATATTTGCAGCCTGTCCAAACTCCAGTTGAAACAACACAATTCTAAAGGTTGTTTTTGGGACAACTTAACTGTTTTATGTTCAATCCACTTAAATTTATAAAAACTTTTAAAAAAAAAATGTAGAAAAAAATTTTTGTTGGAACAACATGAATGAATTGTGTGGAACCCAGTATTTGTATACGGTACACTGAAAAATAATATTTAAAGATGATTTAAACAACCAAATTAAGTTAATCATTACTAGATTTAATTTGAATGTTTAAATTCAAAACATATAAATTGTTTGCAACAATTTTCCAAATTTTTTTATTTTTTTTTGTGTATACACTCAAAAAATTACATTTGCTGTTCTTTTACACTACTTATTTAAAATTATGATTATCAGCGATCCAATGGCAAATGAACTACAAATCTGTTACCATGTGGACTACATATACTGTTTTTCACCACTCACACACACACCCGTTCCTGTTAGTCCGTGATCACACACAGCTGCAATTCATCCCCATTGTTGACTATATATATAATTTTCTAGGCCCTTTGGTTGCCGGTTATATTTTTGTTACTCCCATGATGGCCGTGCGTTTCCTGTTTGTTCTAGTTTTGTTTTCATTCTGGTTTGTTTAATAAATATATGTTAAACGCTGCATTTGGATCCTCACCTTGTCTTCCTCCTTCACACTACACATAAGCTTGTAACAAAAATCTGAAAACAAAAAATCTAAAACACAATTCTTTATTTTATTTTTTTATATTTTTTAAAGGGAGACGACTTAATTGTTTCATGCTCAATTTCTTCAGTTTGTAAAAACTAAAAAGTATAATTATTTTCTTCATGTTGCCCCAGCACAAATCAATTGTGTGGAACCCAGCGTTTTTTACGGTGTATAAAGTGTTGCTAAACTAAAACCCAACAGTCAACTTTGTCAAACGAAATGAGAGTAGTTAACTCAAAATTGACTGAAAGTTAATTCTGTTCATTTGAAAAGAGTTTTGAACTCAGTAATGAAGGTAATGAGTTAATTAAATACCTCATTATTTCAACTTTAAAGGAGTAAGTTCACAATACCCTGATAGATTAGTTTTTTAAACTCAAATGGTAGGTAACAATCGGTTTCTTCAAAAGGTTTGAGTTACCTTAACTTTTTGGGCTTTACAGTACTCAGTTGGCTTGAGTTCTTTTCATTTATTGGCTTTTACTGTGTTCAAATTGCTTCATTTACTCAAATGGATTAAATTGCAGTACTCATTAGGATTAGTTTTTGACTTTAAATGGTTTGAGTTACCTTAACTTTTTGGGTTTTAAAGTGTATAGTCTTTAGAAAGCATGCATTGTTTTTTACATTTATTACACTGCACAATTTTTATAGAACCAAAATGATTACATTATAGTGCCTTATTTCCCAGAGATGGGTTGTGGCTGGAACGGCATCCGCTGCGAAAAAAATTTGCTGGATAAGTTGGTGGTTCATTCCGCTGTGGTGACCTCGGATTGATAAAAAGATTAAGCCGAAGAGAAAAGGAATGAATGAATAGTGCCTTATATAAACAAAATATTTCTTTATTATTTATTTAATACTACAAAGTTAGTCTGAGACCTAATTCACATGCTCTGACATTGTATCTTATGTTTGGGTGACCTGAGTTTAAACCCGGCCCGGGTCATTCCCTGATCTCACTCCTTCCTTCTCCCCATCGTTTCCTGTAACTTGCAAAGACCCAGAATTCAAAACAAATAAATAAACTGGTGGTCATGTTGAGACAACTAATTGCTAGATCAACAGAACATATGGATCCATATATGTATGTGAAGTGTTCAGATCCAACAACCTTAATGTGCCATCGAAAATTCTCTTCTCAATCAGCATTTTTCAAACCTCCTATGTTTATGTTCAGTTAGTTCACTTTAAAAGCAATGAAAAGAACCAATATACTATAAAATAATATATAATATACAATATATAACATAAAATATTTCATGATTAAAAAAAAAAAACATTTCCTTTGAGAAGGGTTAACTTGATATCCAGCAGTGTGTAAAAGTTATTATCATGACATGGCAAGAAAAGGAATACAGACAACTTGGTTAAATGGGTTTCACATTTAAGTGGTTTCATATACTCTGGGTAGCCAATAATATAGACCACAAGACATACAGTGGTTAACGAAAACCACATCTACTCCAAATGCAAGTGAATTTTAAACCATTGTCTTTTAACCTCATGGATTTCCTAATGTGAAATATGCAGTCCATGTAGTGGTCGCACTTTATATTAGGTGGCCTTATATTATGTACTATGTACATTTATCAAAATATAAAAACAGTGTACTTACTGTGTACATAATGTATTGAAGAACACTTCTGGAGCTTCTGAATTTTTGTTGGGACACAGGTATGGTTAGGGACTGGTTTGATGGTGTGGATACACTGTAAAAAAATATATGATCAAATAGTCATGATAACATGTTTTAGTTTATTATTACTTATTTAACTAAGTTTATAATGTTCTAACTTAATTTCATAAGTTACGCAAGTCAGTTTAACATAATATGAGTTCAATGGACTCATAGGGTTAATTTAATTCAGCTTAAAAATGAAAGGCAATCAGTATTTTTTACAGTGTTTTTTTTAAGGATGACTTGTGGTGCAAAGTATGGTCAACAGTGTAATTATGGTGGCTTGAAAAAGCCAACATACTGTTTTACTATATAAACTTATTATTTTTCTTAGAATATTTTAAGAACGCATCTCCTCCTGGACCGTTCATACTATGACCATCAAACTAACTCCAAACCTCAAAACTATACTGAATTAAGTTGTAATAGTTTTTCCAACTGATCCCATTTACGGTTTTCCGCACACTGACCAGGAAAATTTGGAAAAGTCCCATTGACTTGACAATAGACCAAATTTTGTGACCTCATAACTTTGCGCCAGACTGTCATTCAGACTTAAGGTTGGGCTCATTTTGACACGGGCGGTGAGGGAAAAAGAGGAGTGCAGACCCAATTGCAGAAAAATGAAGGAATATTTATTATAAACTACAAATAAAAATTAAAGGCAAAACAAAACTACCCCGAAGGGGAAAACATTAATAAAAAGGCAAAAACAAACTTGACAGGGCTGGCAGGACAAAACAGGACTGGAGACAACAAGACAGAGTAATATTGAACGACGAACTGACAAAGGACTGAAAACATGAGGGGGATTATAAAGCAAAAAAGTAAATTGAAACACAGGTGAACACAATTAACTAAATATGGGTTAACAAGGAGGGTGGGACTAGACAATAGACGGGAGAGCGCATGACACAGAGAGACAATAGCCATGCGCTCACATAACGCAACACTGAAGCACACGACAAAAGCACGTGACCACAATGTAAACACCAAGCCACGTGCTTTGACAAGAGACGCAAGACACGAGCACACGATAGATAAATACCTTACCGTGCGCTCACACATAAGCAACGCGCATGCTTCATCTCAGCGCCAACCAAAACTGAAACCAACTAGACGGAGGCGCCGAGAATAAAGCAGCGCGCTGCTGACAGAACAAACACAAACACTAGTACAAGAGCGCGCGCGTCTGAGGGACGCAGAGCGTGCGCGGCCACATCAAGTGGCAGCGCGCACACTCTGCGTACACCCACGACGGCGCGCGCGCGCACACACAGAGACAGAAACAGGACCAGACGTGGAGTAGTGTCAGAGCTCTGCCACCAAAACAAGAATTTACAAGACCAAAGTGGCAGAACCCTGACACTAGCCCCCCCCAAAAGGGACGCCACCTGGCGTCCCTAAAGGGAACATCCAACAAGGTACAAGACAGACAAGAAACACTACAAGACAACAAAACTGGCAACATCAACAGACACAAGACAGGGAGGTGAACAGGCAAGACGACATGAAGGGGGGGAGGGAGGGAAGCCAAGCCAGACCCAAAACGACAAACAAGGGAGGGATGGGAGGGCAAGACAAGGGAGGATCAGTCCAGGGTGGGTCCAGCGGGTCAGGAGCCCCAGCAGGGAACCAGGGTGGAGCCGGTGGGTCCGTCCAGGGTGGAGGAAAGGAACACCAGGGAGGAGCAGGAGGGACGACCCAGGGAGAGTCTATCAGGGGAGACAAGGCAGGAGGTCGGTGGGGAGCCGGCTGGGCTGGAGGCCTGTGGGGAGCCGGCTGTGCTAGAAGCGGCTGGGCTGAAGCCGGCAGGGCTGGAGACCAGAGGGGAGCCGGCAGGGCAGGGAGCTGGGCTGGTGCCGGCAGGGCTAGACGTCTGGTTGGCGCCGGCAGGGCAAGGAGCCGGGCTGGGGCCGGCAGGGCAAGACGTCTGGGTTGTGCCGGCAGGGCAAGGAGCCGGGCTGGGGCCGGCAGGGCAAGACGTCTGGGTGGTGCCGGCAGGGCAAGGGGCCGGGCTGGGGTCGGCTGGGCAAGACGTCTGGGTGGCGCCGGCAGGGCAAGACGTCTGGGTGGCGCCGGCAGGGCAAGGAGCCGGGCTGATGCCGGCAGGGCTAGACGTCTGGTTGGCGCCGGCAGGGCAAGGCGTCTGGGTGGCGCCGGCAGGGCAAGGCGTCTGGGTGGCGCCGGCAGGGCAAGGAGCCGGGTTGTGGCCGGCTGGGCAAGACGTCTGGGTGGCGCCGGCAGGGCAAGGAGCCGAGCTGGGGCCGGCTGGGCAAGACGTCTGGGTGGCGCCGGCAGGGCAAGGAGCCGGGCTGATGCCGGCAGGGCTAGACGTCTGGTTGGCGCCGGCAGGGCAAGGCGTCTGGGTGGCGCCGGCAGGGCAAGGCGTCTGGGTGGCGCCGGCAGGGCAAGGAGCCGGGTTGTGGCCGGCTGGGCAAGACGTCTGGGTGGCGCCGGCAGGGCAAGGAGCCGAGCTGGGGCCGGCTGGGCAAGACGTCTGGGTGGCGCCGGCAGGGCAAGGAGCCGGACTGGGACCGGCACTGAGTGGCGCTCAGGGGCTGGAGCCGACACTGGAGGGCGCTCAGGGGCTGGAGCCGACACTGGAGGGCGCTCAGGGGCTGGAGCCGACACTGGAGGGCGCTCAGGGGCTGGAGCCGACACTGGAGGGCGCTCAGGGGCTGGAGCCGACACTGGAGGGCGCTCAGGGGCTGGAGCCGACACTGGAGGGCGCTCAGGGGCTGGAGCCGACACTGGAGGGCGCTCAGGGGCTGGAGCCGACACTGGAGGGCGCTCAGGGGCTGGAGCCGACACTGGAGGGCGCTCAGGGGCTGGAGCCGACACTGGAGGGCGCTCAGGGGCTGGAGCCGACACTGGAGGGCGCTCAGGGGCTGGAGCCGACACTGGAGGGCGCTCAGGGGCTGGAGCCGACACTGGAGGGCGCTCAGGGGCTGGAGCCGACACTGGAGGGCGCTCAGGGGCTGGAGCCGACACTGGAGGGCGCTCAGGGGCTGGAGCCGACACTGGAGGGCGCTCAGGGGCTGGAGCCGACACTGGAGGGCGCTCAGGGGCTGGAGCCGACACTGGAGGGCGCTCAGGGGCTGGAGCCGACACTGGAGGGCGCTCAGGGGCTGGAGCCGACACTGGAGGGCGCTCAGGGGCTGGAGCCGACACTGGAGGGCGCTCAGGGGCTGGAGCCGACACTGGAGGGCGCTCAGGGGCTGGAGCCGACACTGGAGGGCGCTCAGGGGCTGGAGCCGACACTGGAGGGCGCTCAGGGGCTGGAGCCGACACTGGAGGGCGCTCAGGGGCTGGAGCCGACACTGGAGGGCGCTCAGGGGCTGGAGCCGACACTGGAGGGCGCTCAGGGGCTGGAGCCGACACTGGAGGGCGCTCAGGGGCTGGAGCCGACACTGGAGGGCGCTCAGGGGCTGGAGCCGACACTGGAGGGCGCTCAGGGGCTGGAGCCGACACTGGAGGGCGCTCAGGGGCTGGAGCCGACACTGGAGGGCGCTCAGGGGCTGGAGCCGACACTGGAGGGCGCTCAGGGGCTGGAGCCGACACTGGAGGGCGCTCAGGGGCTGGAGCCGACACTGGAGGGCGCTCAGGGGCTGGAGCCGACACTGGAGGGCGCTCAGGGGCTGGAGCCGACACTGGAGGGCGCTCAGGGGCTGGAGCCGACACTGGAGGGCGCTCAGGGGCTGGAGCCGACACTGGAGGGCGCTCAGGGGCTGGAGCCGACACTGGAGGGCGCTCAGGGGCTGGAGCCGACACTGGAGGGCGCTCAGGGGCTGGAGCCGACACTGGAGGGCGCTCAGGGGCTGGAGCCGACACTGGAGGGCGCTCAGGGGCTGGAGCCGACACTGGAGGGCGCTCAGGGGCTGGAGCCGACACTGGAGGGCGCTCAGGGGCTGGAGCCGACACTGGAGGGCGCTCAGGGGCTGGAGCCGACACTGGAGGGCGCTCAGGGGCTGGAGCCGACACTGGAGGGCGCTCAGGGGCTGGAGCCGACACTGGAGGGCGCTCAGGGGCTGGAGCCGACACTGGAGGGCGCTCAGGGGCTGGAGCCGACACTGGAGGGCGCTCAGGGGCTGGAGCCGACACTGGAGGGCGCTCAGGGGCTGGAGCCGACACTGGAGGGCGCTCAGGGGCTGGAGCCGACACTGGAGGGCGCTCAGGGGCTGGAGCCGACACTGGAGGGCGCTCAGGGGCTGGAGCCGACACTGGAGGGCGCTCAGGGGCTGGAGCCGACACTGGAGGGCGCTCAGGGGCTGGAGCCGACACTGGAGGGCGCTCAGGGGCTGGAGCCGACACTGGAGGGCGCTCAGGGGCTGGAGCCGACACTGGAGGGCGCTCAGGGGCTGGAGCCGACACTGGAGGGCGCTCAGGGGCTGGAGCCGACACTGGAGGGCGCTCAGGGGCTGGAGCCGACACTGGAGGGCGCTCAGGGGCTGGAGCCGACACTGGAGGGCGCTCAGGGGCTGGAGCCGACACTGGAGGGCGCTCAGGGGCTGGAGCCGACACTGGAGGGCGCTCAGGGGCTGGAGCCGACACTGGAGGGCGCTCAGGGGCTGGAGCCGACACTGGAGGGCGCTCTGGGGCTGGAGCCGACACTGGAGGGCGCTCTGGGGCTGGAGCCGACACTGGAGGGCGCTCTGGGGCTGGAGCCGGCACTGCAGCAGAGGTCTTCCTCTTTAACCTCCGCTTTTGAGTGCGGGTCAGCCCTTGCGGGCTGGACATGTGTTGGGAGGTGGCGCTGGTGTAAGGGATCCTCTTCTCTTGAAGGATCACTCTCTCCTTTAGCTGCAGAGCAGAGGGCAACAGAGAGCTGGGATTGGGATGTTCGCCATAAGCAGCCTGATGAACCAAATGCTCCACAAACTGATGGTAAGATAGCCCTCCCAATTTCAGCATCTGCTGGACATTGAGGGGCTTGTCGAGGGCATAGTTAAGGAGGTTCACCAGGGCTTGATCATTAAACCCCAGCCCCTCTGCTGCCACACAAAATTTAGCCGCAAAACTTTCCACCTTCATGCCACGTTGCCGCAGCGACTGCAGACTGATGAGCTGCAGTATGCGGCTGGAGAAGGGGCTGTCTTCACTCTGCTGGGTCCTCATTTTTGGTCAGTTCGTACTGTCACGGGCGGTGAGGGAAAAAGAGGAGTGCAGACCCAATTGCAGAAAAATGAAGGAATATTTATTATAAACTACAAATAAAAATAAAAGGCAAAACAAAACTACCCCGAAGGGGAAAACATTAATAAAAAGGCAAAAACAAACTTGACAGGGCTGGCAGGACAAAACAGGACTGGAGACAACAAGACAGAGTAATATTGAACGACGAACTGACAAAGGACTGAAAACATGAGGGGGATTATAAAGCAAAAAAGTAAATTGAAACACAGGTGAACACAATTAACTAAATATGGGTTAACAAGGAGGGTGGGACTAGACAATAGACGGGAGAGCGCATGACACAGAGAGACAATAGCCATGCGCTCACATAACGCAACACTAAAGCACGTGACCACAATGTAAACACCAAGCCACGTGCTTTGACAAGAGACGCAAGACACGAGCACACGATAGATAAATACCTTACCGTGCGCTCACACATAAGCAACGCGCATGCTTCATCTCAGCGCCAACCAAAACTGAAACCAACTAGACGGAGGCGCCGAGAATAAAGCAGCGCGCTGCTGACAGAACAAACACAAACACTAGTACAAGAGCGCGCGCGTCTGAGGGACGCAGAGCGTGCGCGGCCACATCAAGTGGCAGCGCGCACACTCTGCGTACACCCACGACGGCGCGCGCGCGCACACACAGAGACAGAAACAGGACCAGACGTGGAGTAGTGTCAGAGCTCTGCCACCAAAACAAGAATTTACAAGACCAAAGTGGCAGAACCCTGACACATTTAACTCGACTACCAATCTGCCGATCACTGATGACCTTTCAACTTACTAGCCACAGCCTAGCAACTGTCCTATTGTATTTCATTGTAAAAAAAACTGCCATTGACTTTACATTGGACATACTAACAACATACCAATCCATACTAGAAACATACTAATCATGCTAGAAACATACTAATGAAATGCTAATCATACTAGCAACATGCTATTTTGTTCTTTAAACATTGTAGTAACATGCTTATTTATACTAAATTCATGCTAACAAGATGCTAATTATGTGTAATCTAATTGAAGAATTACATATATAATTACATGCAGGTTTTTAACCCATCATAAGTACAATTTAAAAACCTGTATTTACACAATAAGTACATTTTAACGAATGATTAATTTCTGTTTACATTTTACGTATTAGTTAAGACCACTAAATATAAAGTGGGACCCATGTAGCTATATTTTCTTTCTGCTTAAATTGGCAGATCAGTGTGACGTGAATAAATGAGAAGGTATTTTTTATGCTTTTCAAAATGCATAATTTAATAATGCAGCCATGACTATCATGATTTTATTTATTTATTTTTTATAATTTTTTTTTTGTATTTAGCTTAACTGATTGCTAGCCACAATTTTGGTTCATGACTATGTGTCATATATAAACCACTGTTCAGGAATTGACTTTTACACTCAAATATGTGGATTGGACATGTCTCCATGTCGATGACTGACCTTCAAAGCTCCCATCTCTGTGCATCGGCTGTGATTTTAATGGTTGCATGTAATGGGGAGTCTTCATTGATTGCAGAGCTGTTCCCAGGGTCCATCTCTCCAGGGAGAGATCTGGATTGTAGTGTGGATCTCTGCTCCATCATTACAGCCAATGAGATGCACAATAGGGCAGAGAGATGAGATAACATTGAGCCGCAGGTGGGAAGCTCAGCGGGGCATTATTAGGTGTCCTGGTCTCAGGGTATAGCATTGCTCTTAGCCTCAGGGGTTCTGCCCCGCCATCTGCCATCGCTCGCTCTTTCATTTTTCACCCTTCAGACATGATCTTGCACATCTGCAATCAATATTCCATTGGTCGCTTTCTGTAAAAGTGTGACAAATTTACATTCATCTACTCTGTCATCAAGGGAAAAAAAGAAGTCTAGATGACTGTTATGTTCTCTATCCAAATACTTTTGGTTCACCAGAGCTTCTCCCTTTCCTGAATCTGCTCCATCTTTTATGATTAATTGTTCGTTCAAACAAACATTGTCAGTCAAATAACAAAGAGGCAGCAACAGCATCAGAACAGTGGAAGACAAAAGAGGTGGTAAATGATATCGCCACATAAAGCCTCTTGTTGCAGTTTGACCTGCTTCCGCATTTGCTCTCTTTGTGATTATTTTGAAAGCAAAACAGTTTGAAAACATCAAGTGATTGTGTCTGGCCTCAAGTTACATGTGATTGAGTTACAGAAAGAATGAAAACAAAACGCTAAAAGCACTTCAGATCCCCTGGAATAGTTGAACTAAAAGTAGAAACAGTTTCAGTGTTGTTATCACTCAGCATTGTCAAATATTGCAAATAAAGGTTCTTATTGGCATTGATGATTCCATGAAGATGTGAATTACTTACTGAATAATAAACCAATAACACTGCTTAAATGTCATTTTTAAAGTGTTTTTTTTTAGTGACAAATAAAAACCCTTGAATGTAATGTATCCTAAAAATTAAGGTTCTCATTGGCATTGATGATTCCATGAAGTTGATGTTTCTAGATGAAAAAGGTTCTACATTCTGCAAATGGCTGTGATTGATTGACAATAAAAATCTCTAACCTGTTTTGTTAAGTTTTCTAACCATCTACGGATATAATATAATAATCATAAATTGATTTACCCCGTAATTCCCTGCATGACACTTCAAGTTTTATGTTTTGTTTTGCTATATTGGCATACGGTTATTTTCATTTTATTTTTTTGTCTCATCAGTTATGTGTATTCGATTTATGTTACTAATCATACTACTGTTGGGGGTTCATTCTGCTGTGGCAACCTTTGATAAATCAGAGACTAAACCGAAGGAAAGTGAATGAATGAATGAATGAATGAATGAATGAATGAATGAATCTAATGTTGGTAAATAATGCTTATTGCATTACTTTAGTGTCGTGTGTTTCCATGATGATGAGGAATTTTGATGTTAAGTTTGTGTCATTGTGTGAATGTCACTGAGCATTTGTTGGTTTAAATTTTTTTCTGCTTGTGGAAAAGCTTTGGCTTTGTTACCATGATGTAATAATGTAACTTTTGCATTACCATGTTTTATAAAGGTGCATTGAAGATGTTAATACTTCAAAACCCTGGTATGTATTAACATTGTGTATGTTAATTAAAAACAGTAGGTACAGTACATTTTTCAACACATTTCTAAACAAACTAGTTTTAATAACTCATTTCTGATAACTGATTTATTTTATCTTTGTCATGATGACAGTAAATAATATTTTATCAGATATTTTACCAAGACACTTTTATACAGCTTAAAGTGGCATTTAAAGACTTAACTAGGTTAATTAGGTTAACTAGGCAGGTTAGGGTAATTAGGCAAGTTACTGTATGATGATGGTTTGTTCTGTAGACTATCATAAATATATAGCTTAAAGGGGCTACTAATTTTGACCTTAAAATTTTTATTTAAAAAAATTAAAACTGCTTTTATTTAAAAAAAAACGAAATAAAACAAATAAAAAATAAAAATCCGAAATAAAACAAATAAGACTTTCTTCAGAAGAAAAAATATTATCAGACACACTGTGAAATTTCCTAGCTCTGTAAACATCATGTGAGAAATATTTAAAAAAAAGAAAAAGAAAACAATTTAAAAGGGGGTTGATAATTCTGACTTCACCTGTATATTTCAATAAATTGTTCTTTACACTTTGAAAAGAATTTTCACTAAAAGCTGGAGAAGGAACTAAAAAGTTTTTTCTCTGGCATCACTTTGTACCTTATTTTTAAAGTATGCCATCATTTTAGAGGAAAGCTTCACAGCTGTCTCTTTATTTGAATTGTGAATGTTCTGTAAACACCAGACAACATTCAAAAGAGCTTTTAAAGGGTGTAATAATACTCTGATTGGAAAACAATTAGTAGTTAAGGTCAAAAGAAACACTTTTGTAAATGAGAAACCATTATAGAAGAATGCAAACAAGTGTGGAGGAAGAAGCTTTCAGAAACTAAATTTACATTCAAATGGAAGTAAGTGAAGACAAGAAATCAACATCTTAAGAAAAGTGTTTCTCACAGTATCTCTCTGTCAGTCATATGTCCATCAGGTTAAGAAAATAAATTAAAATCAAGGTAGATTAAGTAGGTTAGGGATTAGAGAAACTGGGGTCAAGGATCACCAGGAGGTAACAGAAAATTTATTTAAGCAATATAGTGGTTTGTTTGGATAGCAAAACCGTTTAGGTTGAAAATTTGTTGTTTGGAAAGTAAGGAAACATTATATTTGGTCTGCAGAAATATTCTACAAAAAAGTGTAGTTTTCAAATCTATTCAACATTCAGAATGACTAATGTGGACTGGAATTTTACGAGAGGAGTCAGTTTTTGAACAACTAAAAAAACTTAAATTCAAGAAAAGGAATATTTCTAAAAATATCTTTAAAAAGAGTGAAAAAAAAACATCTTTAAACTAGTTACTGAAAAATGAACGATTAACACTGCTTGAATTTGCTTTTAAAGTGTGGTCCACTATGAAATCATATTTTAAACCCTAGTTAATGTATAATGTTGATGTGTGAACATAAACAACATCTCTAAATGTAATATACTCAAAGTTCAATACAAAGGGAGAAACTTGCTTAAAAGCCTACAGTGAACAAAGTTTAGGGACTACAAAAAATACACCTGTTTTAGTAAGATCACAAATGCTTCAGGTTACACGCATTCACCACACACATGCACCCTGCGCAGCAAAGTGGCATGGCCAGAGGCGCTGTTAAGCATAGAGAAAGCTTAAATCCAAACGCTGCTATTTGGGCTTCCAAAGGACACGACATAAAGAGAGAAGTGCTTACAATTTAATTTTAATTATGTTCCAGAGAATTATAAAAATAAAAAAAAATTTAACAAAAGACATTTATAATGTCACATTTATTTTGCCATCATGTGTATACATACACTACCATTTAAAGATCCAGTGTCTGTAGGATGTGTAATTTTTGTGGAAATAAGACACTTTCTCTTTGTTTTGGCGTTCAGACCATACTGTTAAGCAGTGGCGGTTCTAGCTTGAATAGCACCCTGGGCGAACCACCCCATATACGACCCACCCCTCCCCCCCCCTGCCCAGAAGGCATTCCTAAATGTAACTGGAAAACAATGTAAAGACAAAACTGAAGGCATATGCTAATCTTTTGCATGAATATTAATTTTGACAATTCTATAAAGCACAAACAAATATATTTTATAGAATTACCTGTTCATCTTAGACTCAACTCAAGGCCGAGAATTAATCTAGTCTTACTTCCCTGACTCTTTATCCCTACTTTCTGCTTCACAGCAATGCTTAGTCAAAATAAGGTTATCATCATATTACTCTTCAGTTTTGTCAAGTAGCAAAACTTGCTGCGTGCCGACACCTCGTGTCATAAAGTTGTGAGCATGAGCGGCGCTTGTTTTATCGACGTGCATGTTAACAACTGGGATTCACACTGGGATCAGGAGCAGTGTGTGTGAGGCGCGTTAGAATAGTTCTCTGTGCGCATGCTTCAGTTTGCTTGCACCATCGAGTAAAACAAACTTGCGCTTACAACCGACGGCAAATATAAATGCCCACTAACATATTTATTGTGGGATTAGCCTACCTCTCTTGGGATTAATACACTTGCATAAAATAAATTGTATCTCGAAGCATACAGAGGCACATATGATTTTTACAGAGGCACATTTTTTCTTTCTTTTGCACCATCTCCCCGTGCCGCCCCCAGCAAGATGCCGCCCTGGGTGATCGCCTATATTGGCCACGCTTAAATCCGCAAGCGCTGTAAAGGCATTTTAGGCAATTGAAAGGTATCTTTTGGAAAATGCTCTCCATAATTGATTAACAGGGGAAAAAATATTTCAAAGTTGATGATCACCTTTTGGGAAACATTAAAAATGGATATTGTGGACTTTGGCATTTTCCAATTTATCTAGATTCGTTTAGACGTAGTCTCTGTGTCACATGTTAATTCATAGATCATTTTAATATGATTGTAAACTCAATACAATCTACTTCATTTAAATAATTGTTTTTATATACACATTTTTAATATTGTGTTGTATATTATCTAATATAAATAATAAACTGTATGTAATTTAGTATTGTGTTTTAATAAGCTTTCATAGCTGTAAAAAGCTGTCATAAGCTTTTTAATCCACTTCGAATGTTGACTACAGTAAATATACACCACATTTCAGTTTAAATGTACCAGACATATTGCATTATATTTTAGGATGGCAGTCTGCAAAGCCAATCATCATAGTTGGGGGGTTCTTAATTCAAAACAACTGAAACCCCTGAAGCAGTTGAGCCTTCTGTGCTTGAGATGAAGGATGACAGTACTTGTGGTTTTCATCTCCAGGTTTGCAGTATGGATCGAATTATCCTGGGTTTCACTCTATAATTTGTGACACGTTTTTTTTTACCTTCAGTTAAAATGGCTGATCTGTGCGTGATTCTGTCAGTGGACTGCTTTGTACACACTGTGCCCAGACTGCTCTATTTATGCCTATCCTTTGATCCGAGGCCATGGTGTCAAACCTAGAGATGATTCCTCCAGCACACGTGTGGATCTTCACTCCAGTCGCTTCAGGGATATTGAATTAAGGCCTGCCGTCTGGCCTGCAGGCCTTCAGGGCACCAGGGCCATTATCTACATGTGGACAATCACAACAAAACAGCTCGGAAGGGAATCTCAAAACCACCATGGGACCTTTACGACTTGCGGATCACACGATGACTGTACTTTAAAGCAGGCTAAACACTGTCTTCTGACGCGTTGATGTTGGTAAGATCTCACATAACAGTTCTCATACCTGTTTTGACTTTCAACACATTTTTCTCATTCTCAGTCAATTTTCTCTGTTTTATAAACACAGAGGAACTGCAGACTTGCTGTCTACAGCAGCAGGATTATGCAACAATGCGGTAGCAGGATCCTGATGCATATGTGAAAGTGCTCAAAAATTATTAAAGCAACTCACCTCGTGCTTAGAACATGTGGTTTCTTCATCAGTAACAGACACCTCAAACCTGATCCGTGACCTCTGAACCCAGGCTAACACGCTTAGAAATGCTAATCACCAACATATCCCACGTTTCAACCATGTCGCCATATATCCTATATATGAGAGCTTCTTTCCATTCATTAATCTTGAATACGTGTCTGATGGCGGGCCGTTTGGAGTGCCTGGTTTTCTTTGGCATTGGTGCTGTCTTGTTTTGAATGGGTGATACGGCTAAGCGGTTGGGCTAGATTTGTTGCAGGAGCCATGGATGCGCTTGTGCACGTTCAAGAGGCTAATGATTTTAGCAGATGACCCTGGCGTGACCCTCAACACAGCCCTGCGCCCCAGAAGAGCTCCAATATCATGATTTATGATCAGCTTGTAAACAAAACAGCTCAACATGGAGAGAAATAGTACAGTACATTAGCACAGGAATGCTAGTCAGACTACACTGTAAACATGGACCCACTGTCATCATTATAATAATTTTACACATTGAAAAAATTATTCATTTGATTTGCTAAGTTTTTTCAGGGGTAAGTGGTTGCAAACAATTTAAATGGGCTGGATTTAAACAAATTAATTGAATTTAGTAATGTTCAACTTAATTTGTTTGTTTAAATTCAGCCCATTTTAATTGTTTGCAATGACTTACCTTACCAAAATGTAGTAAATCTACTTAAAAAGTAAAGTAAAAGTAAAAACAATTTGAAAGCACATGTTTTTATAACATATTTTTACATTTTGATTTCAAATATACCATATTGTAAACTATCAATAAATACATCTATTCATCTCTATTATCTAGCATGCCAAACAATACATCATGATTATCCACTTCAATAATAAAATGTTACCAGCAATGTGTAAAATCCAGCATTCTATAGAATGCCTAGGAAATATATAGAATTCCTAAAATCGAATATCAAAGTATGAAATGATTGCTGTACATTGCCTACACTGTAAAAAGTTATTATCAATTAGTCCTAACAGCATATGTTTTTAGGTCATTGTAAATTATTAAACTAAGTTAATCATGTTCTAACTTAATTTTACAATTACGCAAACTGTTTTAAGTTCGTTTAACATAATATAAGTTCAGTGGGATCATAAAGTTTTATTTATTTTATTTTATTTGTTTATTTAGCAGGGACAGTGTACATTAATTAGCATTTCTGCAAATGCACCAGAATTAGCCAAAAGGCTGTTATTCATCTGTTGTCCCTGAACAAGCTAAAAAAAAACAATACAAAAATTATACAATCAATCAAACATAGTTAAAAAGTACTAAAGTAGACATGGTTATGTAGATGTAAAAAAAAAATACAAAAATATTTACAAATTAATCTAAAACACCAACATTTTTTAATAGAGATAAAAATAGTTGAAACACATAAAAAAAGATCATTAAGATGGTAGGCACAAATGGAAACATGCTAGTTTTAATCTAATAGGAATGATGACACGTCTGATTCTCTATAAACCAGATTTTTAAATGTTTTTTGAATATATTAAAGGCGGTTATATCTCTGATGCTGCCAGGGACAGAATTGCACTCCTATGCAGCTGTAACTGAAAAGGCACCCTGACCAAAGGTACTTTTCCGGAGTGGGACAATACAGTCTCCTGTATTGTTAATTTGATTCAGCTTAAAAAATTAAGGCAACCAGGATTTTTTTTACAGACATTCTATGGAATGCAGAGTTGCTGTGCATTTTTCCCACCACTGATGTTGGCAGTTGTGCTCAAGTCTTTGTTTGATGATGGCAATTAAAGCAAGTGAGTGGTGAACGCTATTGTAAAACAGCGTATTATCAGTACAAGGTTCCACTATCACATCACAGACAATATGTATGTTTATATTTATATAGAATTTATATAATTTTTATTTATTTATTTTTTTTATTTTTTTTTTTTGGAATTGATGTGACAGAGCTTCAGGACAGTGGTAATAAAAAATAACATGTATTTGGTTAAATTGCTGTAAGGCTTAAATGGATGTTAACTAATTAACCTTGTTACTAAAGTTGGCATCTTGCATCTTCTACAAGCGGTTTGAAAATTTATAACCAAAACTTTAATATTTAGTACTCTATTGAGTTTTATTGAACTTTTTTCAACTTGCACATTAACTCATGGTCTGTTTTAGCTCATGACTTAATTATCATGTAAAAGATTGTATAAGATGGCTAAATGTAAAATATTAGGTGATACATCATTGTAATAGGACTGACCTTGAGAATTGACTGAAGAGACAATGGCTTTAGACAACAGTGACAGACAAACAGCGTTTTTAGACACAGAACAAGTTGACCTGCCAGGTTTAAGAGGCCTAATCTTATCAAAGAGCTGGAAATAGAGGGCAAGGCGACACTAGGGGTGTCTCAACGGTGTGAAATCTCACAATCACAGTGTTATGTGCCACACATGATTTGCCACAGTAGACATGCTTAAAAACGTTGCAGCTTTTCCAGATTTTGTAAGAGTCCAGCAGTAGTATTGCAGGAATCTGATAAATGGCCAAATATGAATATACAAATATATATTTATATATATTTTATAAAATAATACATTTAATATATTTGAACACGCAGTGCCTATAGAAAATTATCATACCCCTTTGAAATAATTACTTTATTTGTCATACAGCCTAAAATCAAATCACATTCCAAATACATTTACAACCTTTAAAATGTTTTTATAGCCTTTCCCTACCCTATGCCTTACTACAACTTTGTCCCAAAGGTCTTTTAAAAGCAGAGTGTAAAGTGAGTAAAGGTTTAGATTTTCACAGGGTATGATTTTTTTATAGGCACTGTATAAAATGTTTTTTGAAATTCTGATGTTTTTTTTTTTACAATATATTGAACATTTTTGAACATATGTACATTTATGACATTTTTATATATGTGAAATCCAAACATGAATTTGAATGATAAATTGTGATTTGCATATATTGCCATATATCAGATTTCTAAGCTCTGCCTTCAATATGGCTACATTATGCAATAATTGATAAAGAAGTACTATACTGAGAATGTTTACTTCATAGTGTTAAGTATACTTAAAGTGTTTCATAATTGAATAAATAAAAATAAAATGATAACACTTTACAATAAGGTTCATTAGTTAATGCATTTACTAACATGAACTAATAGTTAACAACACTTGTACAGCATTTATTAATCATAATTGAACATTTACTAATGCATTGTAAACGTTCAAGTACATGCTTGTTAACATTAGTTAATGCACCATGAGTTAACATGAACTAACAATCAGAGATGTATAGTAACGAAGTAAAACTACTTCACTACTGTACTTAAGTACTAAAAGGCAGTATCTGTACTTTACTGGAGTATTATTTTTTTCTCCTACTTCCACTTTTACTTAAGTACATATTTTCCATGAGTTTAATACTTTTACTCCGATAGATTTTTTATGTGCTGCATCGTTACTCGTTACTAGGGGTGTCAAAATGATCGATATCAGTTCAGTAATAGGTCATAACCGGTTATTACGTGATGACGTCATTTATCTCCTATGCGCGATGTCGCAATACTATGGCGAAGGGAGAGAGAGAGGCCAAGATGGCTGCGTACGATGTAGTCGCGTGTTAGTGGTGTCTTCAGGAACTTTGGAATAGGACAATAATGTAACTGTAATTCCGATTTTTTTTTGTGGCAAATGAGAACCTAACTTGCACTTTTAACTGCCTTGGTCTATTTATGGGCAAAAAGAAAACGAAACAGGTCCGTGGAAAAACCGCACGTGTTAATACGATGGCTTCAGAAGATAAAGCTAACGACAATGCTAACAACACACAACTCCAGGACACGGAGACGTCAGATAAGTTGGATGACAGCAACTGGTTTGATTCAAATCCAGAAGTAAGTGATCTACTCATGACACCCTTACCGGACACCCCGTTAAAACAGCCGGCTTCAAAAAAGACGAAAAGAGATCTGTTAGACCACCATGACAGCTCGTCAGAGATTCTGTCAGCGATCCACGAACTCTCCGGGAAATATGATAAAATGCTCCAAAAAATATCTGCCATTGAATTATCTACCGGAGCAACAGCGAAACAGATGGAAACTTTATCTTCGACCGTGACGCAACTTGTAATGGACGTTGCTGTACATAAAGAATCCTTATCTGCTATATCCACCGAGATTCAAGCAATCAAAAAGACGACCAAATCCATGAAACTAGAACTCGGGGAATGCAAAAGATACAGCTGGAAATGGACCCTGAAATTACATGGTGTCAAGGAGAAAGAGGCAGAGAACACCCGAGGAGTGACAGTTGATATTCTCAGCAATGTTGTTCCTGGAATGAGTGATGACTTAGAAAGAGTTATCGACATCGCACATCGAGTTGGTCCAAAAAGGATGGATGGGAAACCCAGATCTATCATCATTCTCTTTGCACTTCGTCGTTTCAGAGACATCATCTGGCAAGCAGCCAAAGGATGCAAATTTTTAAACAGCAACCAACTCCGCCTGACAGAAGCGCTATCCCCAGAAGATCGTCTCGCCAGAGAGAAACTATGGCCTCTGATCAAACAAGCTAGAGATAAGGGAAAGAAAGCTTCTTACAGAAGCTCTTATGCGTTAATTGATGGCCAAAAATACAACTATTCTGAAGTAGAATAACTCTCTTGCACCAAGGAATGTCAGTTTTCGGGTGCTCGCAAATAACATGTCTCTATTTTGTGGGGGGAAAAAAAAAAAAAAAAAAAAAAAAAAAACCTGTTGCTGAATAGTTTATGTAGCCATAATGTTCCAATGGACCAATAATTTAACTATACATAGCCCATCCTTAAATTTGTATGCATACATACTTTGATATTTTAAGGTGTAAATTCTTGTTTTAATGTTATTATACGTTGCTAGTTGCACATTGTTCCTATTCCTATTTACTCTAATTTCTGTTTAGTAGGTTTAGCTGTAGTGTTCGTTCTAGTTATGGAATACAAGTTTAATTCATTTTCAGTGTCATCTTTAAATACAAGGGGTTTAAGAGAAACTATAAAAAGGAAAGCAATTTTTTTATTTTGTAAAAGTAGTGAAGCAGAATTTATTTTTTTGCAGGAAACACACTCTTGTGAAACTGATGTGAAGTTCTGGAAATATCAGTGGGGTAATTCTATCTTCTGTAGCCACGGCACCAACCACTCAGCAGGAGTTATGATATTATTACACAAATTCAATGGCAATATATTGGAATCTAAAATGGCAGAAGAGGGCAGATGGATTATTTTAGTAGTTAAAAAGGACAATTCCACATTTATTCTTTGTAATATATATGGACATAATAATAAAACCGATAATAGTAAAATGTTTAATAAATTATCCATAGATCTTAAAAAAATAATCTCTAAATATCCAGATTCTTTAATAATTTTAGGTGGTGACTTTAATGAGTGTGTTAACGATGCAGTGGATAGATTTCCCTCTAAAGCAACAGAATACCAATTGCTTAATAGTAATATTGCTTTTTTGTGTTCTAAATTTAATTTAACCGATTCATGGCGTTTCTTTAATCCAAACAAAACAGAATTTACATGGTCTAATAAAAACAGGTCATTGCAATCTAGGATAGATTTTTTTCTAATTTCTACTTCTGCCCTACCAATTGTAAATGAGTCATTGCATATAATTGCTCCTTTAACTGATCATAAATTGGTTAAATTACAATTGCTATGTAATACAGGTAACAACTCTAAACTGAGAGGTTATTGGAAATTTAATAACTCATTACTTAAAGATAAGTTGTTCAATGACAAAATAAAAGAGCTTTTTGCAGATAATTTTTCTGAATTACCTATTATTAATTGTAAAAGTAAATGGGAATATTTCAAATATAAAGCTAGACAAATAGCAATTAAAAGAAGTAAAGAACTTAAAAAAAAACAAAAATAAAAACATTCAAAACCTTTTAGACAAAATAAATTCACTATTGCAAAAAAAGTTGACCCCTAATGAAGATTTGCTCTTAAAAAGTTTAAACGCTCAATTAGACAATGCTTTTTTAGACCTAGCTAAAGGTTTCTATATCAGATCAAGAGCTAAATGGCTTGAAGAGGGTGAAACTAACTCAAGTTATTTTTTTGCACTAGAGAAAAGAAATTATAAAAGAAATTCGCTTACTGCTCTTAATATTGAGGGCTCAACCTGTACAAATCCTTGTAAAATCTCATCTTTCGTGGCCACGTTTTATAAAAATCTTTACTCATCGAAGTTTGATGCTTATAAATGTGAAGAATTTTTTCACACAATTGATACACACATACCCATGATTGATGAAGATTTTGCCAACTTTTGTGATGATGATTTAACTAAAAAAGAAATACAGACTGCTCTATTCTCTATGAAAAAAAATAAATCCCCAGGTATTGATGGGTTCTCTGTAGAATTTTATACGCACTTCTGGTACTTAATACAAGACATATTATTAATGCTGTATAATGAATGTATTGCTGAAAAAGAAATGTCAACTACTATGAAACAAGGAATCATATCGTTAATACCAAAACCAGAAAAGGATTCACTTTTAATCGACAATTGGAGACCCATTACATTATTAACAGTAGATTATAAGATATTAGCATTGGTATTTTCTAACAGATTAAAAACTAAATTAAATCTTATGATTACAGAATCTCAATCAGGCTTCTTAAATGGTAGACATATTAGTAACAATATAAGATTGGTCTTGGATCTAATTGATTATGCAGATTTTATTAATTCTAAAGCTATAATTTTTTTTCTTGATTTCTACAAAGCGTTTGATACAATAGAACATAAATTTCTTTTACACTCTCTCAAAAAATTTGGCTTTGGCTCAACATTCATTAATGTAATAGAGATGTTTTATAAAGATATATCCAGTTCTATTATTATTAACATGTTTACATCTCAAAGATTTACATTAGAAAGAGGCGTCCGCCAGGGCTGTCCTATTTCCCCTTTTTTATTTATTTTAGTTACAGAATTACTCTCTATATCTCTTATTAATAACCAAGACTTAAAAGGCATAAATATTTTTGAAAGAGAAATAAAAATTTCTCAACTGGCGGACGACACCACTTTATTTTTAAAAGACAGTTATCAAATTAACGATGCCATAAAATCAATAAAAACATTTTCGGATGCTTCGGGTCTTCATTTAAACTTAGATAAATGTGAAATCTTAACTCTGTATGATTGCAATGACTTGATATTAAATGGTATACCAGTAAAAAAAACGGTTAAATATTTAGGTATATATATTAATAAAAATAACTTAGAGAGACAAAAACTAAATTTTTCTTCTAGAATAAAAAAAACTCAGAATATCCTCAATCTATGGCTACAAAGGGATCTATCCATTTACGGTAGAGTTCTTATATCAAAAGCTGAAGGTCTCTCCCGCCTAGTATATCCTTTATTATCCTTAACTGTTAATGATAAAATTAAAAAAGATATAAATAAATTATTTTTTGATTTTATTTGGAAAAATAAGTCTCATAAATTAAAAAAGGCATTAATTTCACTTAACAAAGACAAAGGAGGATTAGAAGCAATTGATATAAATAATTCTATAAATTCTTTCAGAGTCAGTTGGATTAAAAGATGTTTAACTAGTTCAAATTCAATATGGTTCTTTATTCCCAATTATTGGTTTAATAAAATTGGCGGTCTCCCATTTATTTTGAAATGTAATTTTTTCTCCAAATAAACTTCCTATAAAATTAACAAATTTTTACCAGCAAGCATTACTGGCTTGGAAAATATGCTACTCTCATAACTTTTCTCCGCATAAAACATTTTTATGGAACAACACTGATATTACAGTTAAGAGTAAATCTTTATTTTATTCCAATTGGTATGACAGAGATATATTACATGTATTTTCCTTATTTGATGACTTTGGGAACTTGTTAACTTATGAGCAGTTTATGAAAATTCATCAATTTCCAATACCATTCAAGAAATTTAACATAATTGTAAATGCTATCCCAAAAGAATTAATACATCTAACAAAAAATCATATTTTGTATATAAATAAAAAAACCATAGAACCCTCCTTATTATTAGAAGGTATTAGTGTATATGATAAGAAGTGCAACAACAAACTTATCCTTCGAATTCTCCAACAAAAAAATCAAATTGCTCCAAGAGGGAAATCATATTGGTCAGCATTAATAGAGGACATTAATTGGAAAAGAACATGGCTTCTCCCATATAAATATGTAA
This sequence comes from Danio rerio, assembly GCF_052040795.2. NCBI lineage: Eukaryota > Metazoa > Chordata > Actinopteri > Cypriniformes > Danionidae > Danio > Danio rerio. Next base: position 41,529,174 of record NC_141023.1, on the reverse strand, counting down.
TCCCAAACAAAGCAAAGGAAATACATTTTAAAATTCTACACAAAATATACCCGGTCAATGCATTAGTCTCAAAATTTACTGATATTGCAGATACTTGTTCCTTTTGTCAGGAAAATGAGGAAACTCTGACTCACATGTTTTTTTCTTGTAAAACTTCACAAAAGTTTTGGTCTGATTTATATAATTATTTGAATAAATCCCAAGCAACAAAACAAACTTTTAAACTGAAAGAAATTATATGTTATTACTCTAATCCCAAGAACAAAAATGAAGAATATATATATAACTTCTTCATATTATATGCTAAATTCTTCATCCACAAACAAAAATTTCTGAAATCCTCTCCCTCGTTTGCCCATTTTTTAATTGAAATTGATTCCATACTTAAAGCTATTCGTCTATCTAACAACAAGAAATTCTGCAAGTTAATAGAAACTTATGAAAATGTCATGCTTCCAGTGTGTAAATAATTAATGCTTTCTGTAATTATTTCTATTTTTTATTTTTTTTATTTATCTATTTTTTATTTAATTTTGTACCTGCCCCTTCCTCATTTCGTTCTCTTTTTTTATTCTCTTTCTATTACTCCTTTCTTTTTAGTTATTATTCTTATAACTTTGTAATTGTATATTCTTGTATTCCAGTCTTGTACAAATTACTTCCTGAGTTATATTGTAAATTTCTTCTTTTCTAAATAAAAGTTTGTTTGAAAAAAAAAAAAAAAAAAGCAATACTATGGCGAAGGACGGAGGCGCGAGGGCGAGGCGGCACAGCACTCCTGCCGCTAGGTTACTGTTAGGGAGAAATGTTATAAAACTTCAACTCTGCCTATCTCTCGCTCTCTCACTTTGGACATTTGACCCGCTGGCGCGTTTGTAAGGTAACTTTTCCTCTCTTCTTAGCTGTTGAAGCTGTGGTTCCAGACATGAGCGTGCCTCATGTGCAATTAAGTTTTCTCCACTGTGTCTATTACCTGTGATAATCGCGTATTCTTCCCGCCATGGGTGAACAGCGCTTATATGTCTAAAGCCCTTTCTGTTGAGAACAATAACCAATCATAGCCGTGTAAGACCCGCCTGTCAGCGCTCAAAAAGCAGGCGGGATAATATTGACATGAGTTTATTAGCTGTTAATGCTCTTACTGTCTTCTGTGCATGAGTTTTGTTTGATACATCCAGAAAAAGTGTTTTCTTTGAGCAGGTCAAATTAAGGGCACAGTTCGTATATCTGACTGCTGTATTAAAGGACAAAATTTTATTACAAAAAACCCTTTAACTGTCACACCAAGAAATCAATAGAAAAAGCAATAGAAATTTTTTTGATTGCATTTCTTAACTCCTAATGTCGCTAGTTAACAGAATCAGTGCATTTTTATTCAACACATCACATTATTTCTAAAATATCAGCCTCTACCAAATGGTTGAGATGTTGGTTTATGGTAAAAGTACCAGAATTAATAAATATACTACAGAAAATATGAACTGTAAGACCAATTTCATTAAAAACATAATAAAAATAAATAAAAATTATTACTAAATCATAGCCATAAGCCATAAAATATTTCAGATTTTCATTTAACACAGTAATATACACATTTTCCTGTTTTTTTTTTTTTACAATAAAATCAAAATCAAGTGAATTAGTGAAGCAGGATTTAGTTTGCTTGTTTAGTTTAGTTTCATGAGTGCTTCCAGAAGACAGAACTCCTGTTTATTGTGGTATTAACCAATCAAACTTCAAAACTCCCAAAGTGTGAGTGTGTCTTTGTGTGTGTGTGTGTGTGTGTGTGTGAGAGAGAGTGAATAATGTGTGAGTAAGAGAAAACAACAGTGTGATTGTACCTGTGTGTGTGTCGGTGTGTGTGTGTAAGAGACAGTGTAAAAACAATTGCAACCTATGTAATGTCCCCACAATTCACAAAAATGTGTGTGTGAGAGAGAGAGAGAGAGAACTGTGTGTGTGAGAGTTTATCAATGTGTGAGAGTGGGGAGAGAGTGTACATTTAGGTGTGTGCAGGGCAGTGTGTGTGTGTGTGTGTGTGTGTGTGTGTGTGTGTGTGTGTGTGTGTGTGTGTGTGAGAGAGAGAGAGAGAGAGAGAGAGAGAGAGAGAGAGTATGTATGTGAGTGAACATCCTGAAAAATCTCATCAGTGAAGGCATTTTCTGGTAAAAGGGCCTGACGATGTGAGCTCTTGTACCATAGAAACTATTTACAGAGAAAAACAGTATCATAAGCCATGTTTCTTTTCGTTCTGCTTAATCAAATACCCCAAAAAAGATATTTAAAATAAACAAAACAATTAGTGTATTTTGACTGCTTTCTTTAATAACTACATTACACAATACTTGTACTTTTACTTTCAGTACTTGAGTAGTAAATTTTGAAATAAACTACTTGCAATACTTAAGTACAAAAATGTTGAATACTTTTGTACTTCCACTTAAGTATGGTGCTAAAAGAGCACTTCTACTTCTACTCAAGTCACTTTTTGATAGAGCACTTGTACTTTTACTTAAGTATGGGTCTCTAGTACTTTATACATCTCTGCTAACAATGAACAACTGTATTTTCATTAACTAACGTTTATTAACATGAATAGAAACTGTAGTAAATGTATTGTTCACTGTTTGTTCATGTTAATAAATGCATTACTTAACATTAACTAATAAACCTTATTGTAAAGTGTGACCAATAAAATAAAGTATATAATGTAACAAATATAATTAAAAGAATTAATTATCCCTCTGAATTTATTACAATGCAATCAAAATCCTATACATAAAGTGTGATTCTTCACGTCCTTGACATTCTCCTTCCCTCTTAGTTCATGCTTGTACACAATGCCCGCTGTTTGCCCTGGTGATCTACCACCTGTAAATGTCGTTCATACAGTACTGCAGTACTGTTTAAAAACAGTGTGTGAGGTCATTGAAAATCAATGGTATGAAAAAAAAGACAGAAAAAACACAGACCCCTGGTCCCTGTTCCTGTAGGAGCCCTGCTGAGCACCATAAGGCCTCTGTTTTTCTTGCTGTCATTTTGTTCTCTGATGAGCCCATTAAAAGCTGAGCAAACACAGAACAACCCTCTTGTACTAACAACTCCCTCGGCCAATACACAGATTGTCAAATGGGCAGAATTACGAGCAGAATACCAGCTTAATGCTTCAGTGAAGAGCTGAACTGCTAAATGATGGTAATTATTGTAAGTGCTGCATTAGAGCTCAGTGTCCGACTTATGACAGAGTGTGGTGGGTCTGGCTGTCTGTGACGTCAACAGAGAGCTCTGGTTTCCCAAAGGAGGTCTGTCCTAATGATCCAAATGTCTATCCTTGTTGGAGACAGCAGTCACAGTCTAGACCTGACGGGGCAGACCACAGGTCAGCTGATGTGCCTTGTTGATGGGCCGTTCAGTTCAGGACCCTCATGTACTGTTTTACCTATTGTGAACTAAAACAAATGTTTTTCTTCAGACTTACAAAAGGCATTTATAAACATCCCCAGCTCTTCTCTCATCCTGTTATGTTGCATGTTAACTTTTTTCATCTCTTATCTTACTGCTTCTCATCCTCTCTCCCTCTCTGTCCTCTCAGAACTCCTCACTTTATCCTGTTTTGTTGAATTTCTTAAACCTGCTGTTCTTCACATTACCAGTGTTTTCTTGCCTCATCTTATCTCACAGTAAAAGAAGGGACAATTCACAGAGAGGTGGCATGAGATAAAGGAAAAGGTGAAAAGCGATAAGGCAAGGCAGCTTTATCTCCTTTCAAATTTACAATTATCTCATGCCATCTCTTTGTGAACTGTCCCTTCTTTTATTGTTTTATCTCAATTTATCTTGTCATCTACCTTTGTCTACTCTCTTCTCAGCTTGTCCTTTCTCTTCTCATCCTGTCTTGTTGTTTATAATATTGTCTTTGTCTCATTTACCTTGCGCTGTATCTTTATGTGTTGTCTTTTCTCTTCCCTTCTATTTAACTGTCTCATCTCATAACTTCTGTTCTCTTTTACTTTTGTCTCATTTCATTGAAACTAGCTTTTCTCCCCCTGTCTTGTCCTTTTTTTTCACATTGCATCGTTTTGTGTATTATCTTGTCTCATCTTTTTTCTTCTCATCTTGTATCATTCTGTTACATCTGGTCTTGTTTAATCTTCTTTTAATCTCATCTCATGTCATCTCACCATGTGTCTCTTCTTCTCTCCTCATCCATTCTCTTTGTATATTATCATCTATACTCTAATCTCATTTCCTCTCGCACTTCATTAGCCCCTTTCACACAATGATAATGCTAAATTGCAGTAAAATTACTGTATTGACTTTACCAATATATAAATAGATATATGGTTTTAACCAGAAGTTTACATACACTGTATAAAAAGCCACATAACCATTAAAAAAGTCAGATGTTAATGTGACTAAATTTTTCCTTTTTTAGGTAAGTTAGGATTATCACATTTGTTTCTTTCAAGCTTAATAGCAGAATAATGAGAGAGATATTTTTTGAGAAATTATTACTTTTCTTGAAAGTCAAGTTTACATACAGTAAGATTATTGTACCTCTGAAAAAGCTCAGATGATGGTGTCAAGGATTTGGAAGTTTCTGATTGGCTAATTGACAACATTTGAGTTAATTGGAAGCACAACTGTGGAATAATACTTAAGGAAAACCTCAAATACACAGCTTTCTTTTGTGACAACATGAGAAAATCAACAAGCCAGAATCAACAGAAAAAGCCAGATTACAATTTGCTAAATTACACTGGGAAAAAGAATAGTTTTTGGAGAAATGTCCTGTGGTCTGATGGAACTGTTTGGCCATAATGACCAGTGTTACATTTGGAGGGCAAAGAGGAATGCTTACAAGCCTAGGAACACCATCCCAACTGTGCAGTATGGGGGCGGCAGCATCATGTTGTGGGGCTGATTTGCTGCAGGAGGAACTGGTCCACTTCACAGCATAGATGGCATCATGAAGAAAAAACATTATGTAAAAATACTAAAGCAATAAATCAAGCCAGAAAATTAAAACTTGGCAGAAATGGGTTTTCCAAAACAGACCATGACCCTAAGCACACTGCCAAATTAGTTAAAATGTGCTTTAAGGACAACAGAGTGAATGTTTTGGAGTGGCCATCACAAAGCTCTGAACTCAATCCTATAAAAAAAAATTGTGGACAGAGTTGAAAAAGCTTGTGCGAGCAAGACTGCCTACAAATCTGACTCAGTTACACCAATTCTGTCAGGAGGAAGGGGACAAAATTCCTTCAAACTATTGTGAGACGCTTGTGGAAGGATACCCAAAACATTTGACCAGAGTTATACAGTTTAAAAGCAAAGCTAAAAAAATACCAAGGAAATAAATGTAAACTTTGTTTAGAAATTGATAAAAAAAATTCTCTTATTATTCTGGCATTTAGCAAATGTAAATAATTTAGGTAAACGTTTAGTAAGATTTACCATCAGACATTTGTTTAAAAATTGGTTATGTTCGTTTTATTAGAGTGTACTGTTTTCAACTGTAGATATACCCCATTCATAGATCCATTCCAAACTACAGGTGAATTCTGTGACATCTTTACCTGAAATGACCTAAAGTCCCCCCATCTTTAAAACGCCTCTCGGTCAGTATGCTTGTGCAATCTGTCTGAATGGGGAAACATTAAATTTTCTTTAACTGTTTGCCAAACTTACGCTTACATTACATATTTGGAAACACGACTAAAATGAAACAACAAATGTCTCATATATTTCATTTCTAAATTTTTTGAATCGAACAAAATAGGCATGTTTTCAGGTTGCCCGAGCTAATGCACACTCAAAATGAATGAGATTGTGACACCAACCTAATGTATGGCTGTTCTACACATAATCATCCTTAAATAATGATCATCTGATCTTGCTGGTCTTCTGAAGTAATTCACAACTTGGTCTCGTTGGCAAAATTTTGTTTCATACAGATTACAAAACCAAAAACTTTTGTTTTTGAAAGTTCTTTCAAAGGAACAGATTTCAAGCTTTATGTAGAAATATATTTCTCATGTCTGTGAAGCAAGTATTCACTGAGATTCCAGTGTGTTTACTGACCACAAGAACTTAAAAGCACACGTCTGGTCTGAGATTCTCCCCCAGAGAAAGTTTATAGTGATCATTGAATAACTCCTGTACTAGTAGGTGGGTCTCCATTCGTCATATTGATCGTTACACATTTGCTTTTTCAAAACTATACGAGTGACATGCCTTGTGCGTTTAGTCTTTGAATGAACTCTAAATGAATGTGTTTGTATTTGTAAACATGAAGAGAATCAGTCTTTTTGTTGATGTTTTCACTTTTGTTTTAAACTTTTTTGGTTCATCTAGCTGCTTTTCTCCGATAGACAAACCAAAACACTGAACTATTGGAAAAAAATGCTAGCATCTTAAGACAGAGGTGCTGACTGCAGCTAAAAATAGTTATTTTTATACAAATGGCTGCACAGAAATGGGAAAAAAATGCATACGTGTTTTGAACAAGATGTGAAAGGAGCACTTGACCATATCAAGAGGTACAATTAAGTGTGTTTGTGAGACTCTCTTTGAAATGAAAGACTACTTGTGTTGTATCAAAATGTGCAGAATGTGTCATGTCAAAACTTGCTCTTACTGCCTATTTTTCTTCTGCGTTCACACACAGCAGAAATAAGCAATTTAAACTTCTCATTCTGGAGAATTGCTGGAGCAAATTTTTCTGTTTTCCCAGAGATGGGTTGTGGCTGGAAGGGCATCCGCTGCGTAAAAACTTGCTGGATAAGTTGGCGGTTCTTTCCACTGTGGCGACCACGGATTAATAAAGGGACAAAGCCAACAAGTAAATGAATGAATTTAATTTTTCTGTGTTTTTTAAAAGCACTTGATAGCAATTTACAGGTTATTTTCTGCTTTCTATTTTACAGATTATAAGTCTGTATATGTAAAAAAATAAAAATAAAATAAAAAAAAATTGTCTTATGCAAGATTTTACCAAATATGATGTGATCCATTAACATCTTTGTTGATCCTGGAATTTCATTTTCGTTTGAAATGTAATCCATACCTATTCCCTACCCCTAAATCCAATCATAACTGTAAATTACTTCTAAAATCAGAGGGGACTTATAGTTGGATAACAATAATGTAGAAGTGTATAAACCCAACTGTAAGCCTAAATTTCAGCATAAACGGTAAACATATCCCTTAATTCCTATTGGCTGATTGAAATGTTGTTCGAGGATTAACATAGATGTTAATACAGGAACATGTCCTATTGGTGAAATAGGAATCCTATTCCTATTCTCATGCTATTATTCTTCTATTTAATGCTCTCTTTGCATTCTGTCTCATCTTATCTTCTCTCATTTAATCAATTACCTTCCCATTATCTAATCTCAGCTCCCTGCATCCTTCTTTTATTGCATCTTTTCTTATCTTGTCTCATCTCAACTCATCTCATACCATCTCATTTTGCTTTGTCTCTTTTACATTCATTCGTTTGTTCGTTCGTTCATTCGTTTCTTTTTGTGTTTATTCATTCATTCATTCATTTTCCTTCGGCTTAGTCCCTTATTTATCAGGAGTTGCCACATTGGAATGAACCGCTAACCATGCCGGCATATGTTTTATGCAGGGGAACTGGGAAACACCCATACACTCACATTTACATACTATAAACAATTCTGTTTACCTCAGAACACCTGGAGTAAACCCACATGAACATGGGGAAAACATGCAAACTACACAGAAATGCCAACTGACTCAGCCAGGACTCGATCCAGCAACCTTCTTGTTGTGAAGTGATGGTTTTATCCACTGAGCCACTGTTTCATCCGTCTGTTTTTGTCTTGTCCTTTTTCTTCTCACCCCATCTTTTGTTTTGGTCTCATCACTTAAAGATTTACTGGTTCAGTAGTAAGACAGTATGTATACTAAAAGGGTCTGTAAGTCTCACCAGACCATAAAAGAGTTTGTTTAGCTGAGATTTAGAGTCTCAAATCCTATGACTCAACAAGTGAGTGAAGTCAAACGCTTCTCCAGGGTCTCTGTCTCCCCCTTATACAATATTCTCTTGAAACAGGAGGGAGCATAGAGAAGCCTTACATCACCAATGGAGAAACATGCACTGTTGTGGAAGGGAAACACTTGCCAGTCTTGTGTCTTATTCCTTAAGAGCAAAAACATGTGTTGGATTAATATTTGTTCCAAGAGAGAATAAAATAATACAAAACGCATCTGAACCTCCAAATGTGATAATCTCACCACTGACACTTCAGTAAACACCCACTTAGAAACACCAATAACAATTTTCCAAATGTTTAGCTCCAACTGCCAAACTACATTGTAATATTAGAGTTTTTGGCTTGGCATTCAACCGTTGCTTTACCGTTCAAAGTTTCCTTATCATCGTCTTGCACAATAGCGTCATTGTTCATTTCTTAAGCTGACCTCAAAGCAGTGTCTGACTGTGAAAAACCACAACACAATTGTCTGACATGGCTAACGAATTCAGGACTTTGCTCCAAACAGATAAGAAAGACATGCTCACAACGTTATCATGATTTATATTGTCAAAACATGCTCCGGTATTTAAAAGATCAGACACCTGTGCAATAAATCTGTTTATGATACAGAAATGTTAACTGTGCCACACCATCCCACCTCTTCAAGAACAAAGGCATTTATTTCCTTTCACGGGTCTTGAGCAGGACATGTTAAGTCTTTATTAGTGGAGCCAGGGCTGTTTATGGCTTCTCATAAAGCCATGGAAATTAAAGTGGATATGTGATATGTTTTACACTGTGACTTTCTCCTGCTGTTTTATGCTGTTATTTAGTACATATTGTTTAGAGTCCAGTGAAAAATAATTCTATGAAATATAAACGGAGGTTTGTCTAGCTATAGGTAAAAACGTCTGCATCTAAGATGTGGGCTGCCTAAGTAAGCTAATTTGTAAATGTTTTGACCTATATAAATAAATAGTAACACTTTATTTTGATGATCCCCCTGTCTGTTGACCATAAGCTACTTTAGCAAGTTCATATATGGTTACTCTCATCTGGGTAGAATCTTTAGATGGTCTTTTTAATGTTGTTAGGCAGTCATTGCAATGCCTATAATGTAAGTTTAAGTGTAAGTTACGGTGTAGACCGTACTGCAGACGGCCTGTTGGAACCCACATGGACCCAAGAGTCTCACAGAAATCAGTCAAGTTTAGTGAAGGAAAAATCATGGTTTATGGTTACATTCATTGGGGCATGCAAGAGATCTACAGAGTGGATGGCAACATCACCAGCCTGAGGTATCAAGACATTTGTGCTGCCCATTACGTTACGAACCACAGGAGAGGGCAAATTCTTCAGCAGGATAGCGCTTCTTCTCATAGACTCCACATCAAAGTTCCTGAAAGCAAAGAAGGTCAAGGTGCTTCAGGATTGGCCAGCCAAGTCACCAGACATGAACATTATTGAGCATGTCTGGGGTAAGATGATGAAGGAGGTATTGAAGATGAATCCAAAGACTCTTGATGAACTCTGGGAGTCCTGCAAGAATGCTTTCTTTGCCATTACAGGTGACTTTATTATTAAGGTATTTGAGTAATTGCAGAGATGTATGGATGCAGTCGCCCAAACTCCATTAATTCCTTTTCTACTGCACCATGACTGTATTTTCTTTAGAAAATTGCTATGACATTTTTGTCTCAGCAAAGTCTGAGCTTATTGTCCTAAATAAATAATAAAAAATCAAGGCATGATCATGTTTTATTTTGTTAAAATAAGCATAATCTAGAGGCCTTTGTCTTTCATATAAGCCACTTCTGATTCCAAAGTTATTATTTGTTGTTCCTAAAACTTGGATAAGTGACAAGACGTTTGTCAGGTAGTGTATAATAAAGATAAAAAAATACAGTAATTACAGAAATTAATTATAGATAATTGCATGCATGTATTTAATCAGGTATAAGATCAATGTAAAATGTGTAATCACAAAATAAGTACATTGTAACAAAGGATTTATTTCAGTGTAAGTGCCTATTAGTTAAGGGCTCTTAATATAAAGTGCATTTTAAAAAACAACTTTTTGAAAGTAAATTAATTAAACTTCTGTTCTGTAAAGTGTTACCAATTTAGGTTCTAGATGTTTATGTAATGTAATGTAATGTAATGTGTATTTATATAACACATTTATTGTGTATGGCCATACATCCAAAGCGCTTCACAATCATGAGGGGGGTCTCTCCACACCACCACCAGTGTGCAGCTTCCACTTGGATGATGCAACGGCAGCCACAGGACAACGGTTAACCACACGGTAACCACACACCAACTATTGGGGGAATGGAGAGACAGTGATAAAGTCAATTCAGAGAACGGGGATGATTGGGAGACCATGATCTTTAGGGCTGATTGAGGGTTACACCCCTTCTATTTACGAGAAGTGCCATGGGATTTTTAATAATCACAGAGAGTAAGGACGTCTCATCCGAAAGACAGCACCCACTGACAGTATAGTGTCCCCTTCACTATTTACTGGGGCATTAGGACTAACACTAACCGCAAGTTGAGTGCCCCCTGCTGGCCTCTCTAACACTATTTCCAACAGCAACCTAGCTTTCCCATGTGGTCTCCCATCCAGGTACTGACCAGGCTCAGCCCTGCTTAGCTTCAGTAAGTAACCAATCTTGGGCTGCAGGGCGATATTGCTGTGGCCATATTAATAGTGTGGCTGAATGTGGCTGTTTAATAGTGTATTAGTAGACATGCAAAATATTGTTTTTAATTTATTTTAATATGTTGTAGATGCTGAAATGATTGCCTAAGAACATCAAAAGGAAATCTATAGACACTACGCAGATGAGAGTTAGCAGATTTGAACTTGTAAATTAACTTACGGTCAGCAGACTATCTATAGGAGGACCATCAAAATAAAATGTGAGCAAACAAATAATATCAAATACAGAAATAAAGCATTCCATATCGTTTGTTATCCCAAATTGTTATTTTTCTTTTTTGCAGAGCTGCCAAAAAATAATTTTGGGTTTCAAAAATAGTCTTTTCTTTAAAGTTTTTCTTATAAGTTTTATTTATGGAGAAAATTATAAAGTACAGCAGTGTTTGGGTGTTTTGTGCAAAATGTTTATATTCCATACAATGTATGAAGCGGATTGGTCAGTTCTTGTCACGAAACTTGCGGTGCACTCACAGCATTCTGAAAAGAGATGCTTTCAACTAGGTGCGCCTAGAAAAGTGCTCCCAATATGCATGCACAAGCCGCACGCCTCTATTGGAAATAACAAACTTGTGCGTAGAAAAGACGTAATATGTTAACGACCGCTATAAGGTTGCCATCATTTGCAATCTCCAGCAGTTGATCTTATTGCACAGACATACTGGGTTTACCTGATTTGTTGACAAGAGGGTTGCAGATCCATTCCTTGGCAGTTCGTTGGTCCTTCACTAGGCCTTTTCCCTCAGCAAATAAACTTTTCAGACATCTGTTTCTTACTCAGTTTGCTAGTTTGTGGTTTAAATGTTGACGCTCAAGTGACTGAGATATAACCGAGAGAATATGGTAGTTTTTCAAAACAAAAGATTTTTTCAAATTAAAAGATTATTCAGACTTGGGTAATAAATAAAACAGAAATAAATAATACTTTCTTGTGCAGTCCGGTACCATTTGGCCAAGTGGTTGGGGACCACTGCTTTAAAGAACCCTTTGTGGAATGAAAAATTTCCTGTGAAAGATTCTACATGAAACCATCTGTTCCAATATTGTAGCTTAATTTTTAAGTGAAGATTTGAGTCTGAATTCTTTCATGGAAAACAAAAACATTTGTTTTTGGTCACTTTTCATTTTAAATATACAATAATAAAATAAGTTTGTAATGTAAATGATGACTCAAATTTCATACTTGAGACTACTTCCCCTTTGATTTCTTTTCTAAGTGTCATTGCTGTCAGCTTGAACAGTTGTCCCGCCAGCTTTTCTGTGGTTTAATCATGTGAACAGTTACTGCTTTATGCTTGTGAGGTTGTTCCTGAGGGCTTAGTTCCTCATCAAAGCGTCTGCGTTTGATCAGATCTGTGGTCATAAGACTCAGCACAGCTGAAGGAATGTGTTTCTGTAGGGGGTCTCCCCTGGGATGCCGATCATCTGTGAGGGGCAGCATGCCACATGCGCTGCTCACAGACAAACAAACACACACTGGCCCTCCTCTCCTCTGCCCCGTGATTTGAGAGAAGTCAAGAGAGCATGACCTGCTGAGGGTCAGGGGCAGTGTCTACATAAACAGTAGCTGAGCGGCATGCTGCCCTTTTACTGGGCATAGCTCAGACAATAGAGATAACAATTAATGTATTAATCGTACATCATGCTGAAGTTAAATTGAGAATTTTGCTTAAAAAGCAAACCCATCAACACTTAAGAAGTTGGTAAATTGGAACTGGAGCTTAAGTTTTTTTGCCTACACATTTTGCCATATCTTTATTCATTCATTTTCTTTTTCGGATTAGTCCCTTTGTTAATCAGGGGTTGCCAGAGCAGAATGAACTGCCAACTTATCCAGCATATGTTTTACACAGCGGATGCCCTTCCAGCTGCAATCTAATCACTGGGGAACACCCATACACACTCATTCACACTTATACACTACAGACAATTTTGCTTATTCAATTCACAATTATACCACATGTCTTTTCACTTGTGGGGGAAAGCGATGCACCTGGACGAAACCCATGCAAACACAGGAAGAACATGCAAGCCCCACACAGAAATGCCAACTGACCCAGCCGAGGCTCGAACCAGTGACCTTCTTGCTGTGAGGCGATCGTGCTACCCAATGCACCCTAGTGATGCTCTTCAACCAATCTCACCTCACAAATTCAATTTGACATCAACCTTGATCTTTTTTGACATGCTTAAAAATTATCAGGAGCTCATGAGCCACTTGACTCGTAAAACAAAATCCCACAGGGTACAAGCAACAAACATATGCATAATTCAATTCAATTCATTCAATTCAAGTTTATTTGTACAACGTTTTTCACAATAATTATTGTTTCAAAGTAGCTTCACAAAAGATGCACATTATTGCTTTACAATAAAATGTGGAAATGTTAAGGTTATAACTTACTATAGCTTTAATAATAACTCATAAAATCACTAAAAACACTAAAAACTGAACTACACTGTTCCAGTTACTATGACCATTTATGTGAAGCTGCTTTGACACAATCTACATTGTAAAAGCGCTATACAAATAAAGCTGAATTGAATTGAATTGTATCATAATTAGGGCCAGACAGAATCTGTTAACATTTTTTTGCTATTTCTACAGAGAATAAATAAATAAATAAATAAAATTTTAAAAAAATAAAAAAATCTGTGGATTTATGCCGAATGGTTTTGGGGTATCACAACTAAAAGCCTAAAATATGAAAAAGATAATACAAAAAAAATACAATTTTAACTTTTGATAATAATAATAATTATTAAAATAATAATAATTATTAGTAGTAGTAGTATTATTATTATCATTAACGTTTATAATGCAAAGCCAATTAGATTCACTTATTTAATTAAAAAGAGCAAGTCTCTCATACAATACTGTATATCTACTAAATGAAAATTAACAGAACAGAAAAAGTTACTTTACAGGTTGTATTGTAAATAAATCAAATAAACATTTTTGTATTATTCAATAATATGACTAAAATTAATTTAAAAACTGAACAAATATAAATTGAAAAACATTTACACAAGTAAATAGACTCAATAATGGGCTAAAAATCTGTAGAAATCTGCGGATGTTTGCGCACGCAGATTCCGTGTGGGCCTACTAATAACCTTTAACTAATGAACTAGTAACTAACAGCTTTTAACAGTTAAAGTTTTATATAAACTTAGTAAACCTCCAGGAATATAGTATATAGGAGATGTCTATGTGTGCATGGTCAATGAAGTGTATCAAGTGTGTGTGTGTTCAAAAAATCATGAAGCTCATAAAACAGAAAAGTAAATGTGTGTGCTCATCTTCACTCATCTTAAACATTTTCTAAAACCCAAGTATTTGAGCAATGCCATCTCCCTTATTTTTAAGTCAACATGGTTTCACATTTGCATTTGATTTTATTTCTCCATCAGGCTTTTAGAGAAATATCTGACAAACATGAGTTCAATAGATCTAAAAGCTCTTTGAAAATCATTTTAGCAGCTCTGGGTTTTCTCTGCATGTTGTGAGAGGAGATGTTTTTCATTCTCAATATTTTCCCAACAGCAAAACACAAACAGATCAGAGGAACAGAAGGCCAATGAGCCAGTCAGATGGCTTCATCCTTTTACTCTGTAGGCACACGTAGTCTTGCCTTTGAGGGTAGAGGCTGAGGCGGGTGAGCCTGTTGCCATGGCTATGAATGTTAGGGTAGAGCAGCTGACAGGTCTTGCATAGTCATGTTCAGACAGCAGCTGGGGCTACTACTGCTAATATGACTCCCATCTGGACTTAGTTACCCTATTGTACTGATGCATCTGTCCATCTGTTGTACATGTATATGCGTGTGAACGTACTTGAGTGAATCTGAGCTTTTAGTCAAAAACAGATCCACGCAAAGGTGTTTTGAATCAGAATTTAGATTGTGATGTTACTTCGGGGAACGCTATTTTTTATAAACAGCATCATGTGCTGTCAACTATTGCATCAGAATAAACTTTACAAAGGAAAACTGTATGATGTGATCCTAATACTGAATATTTTTTATATATATTTAAATATTTTGTAACACTTTTTAGTAACTCTTTATTTTAAAGTGCATTTGTTACACATGTTCCATGTACTTATAGTAATTAAAATTACCTATGCATAATTACATGCAACTAACCCTAAAGCTAAGCCACATTCTAACCCTAATCTTGTAGTAGGTACATGCAACTAATTAAAATTGCTCAGTAGTTTAATGAATGATTACACTGAAATAAGGACACACACGTTCTTGCTGTATGTTGTATGTATTTATTGTTGTAATAACAGTAAATTATACATAATTGCATGCCATAACCCAAAATCAAATGCAATTTCTGGTAACCCTATTATAAATATATGTTGTTAATTATTTTTACGTAGCATTTAAATGTAAAATTGCGAATGTAGAAAAACTATAGCACTGACGCCAAAAAATAAATTGTAATTTCAATTTTTTTAATTAATTCTTTTTATTGTTATTTTATTATTACATTTTATTAGAATTTACAAATGCATTTATTTGATGAATTCTGTTGCCACTTTACAATGCATTTATTAACAGTTGTTAACTACATACTAAAATATTTTTAAATACCTTTAAAGCATTTAGTAATCTTAATTAATGTTCATTTAAATCACTAGTTCATCATTAAATCCGTTAGTATTATGTAATGTTACTGAGATTAAATTAACTAAAATCAAACAATATTAACAAAACATATTAACAAAATTTCAATACTGTAACAGCCATATTATTTACTGAAGTATATACTGTAATACTATGTAAAGAAGCACAGCTTTGTAGAATAATAAAATAAAATATTGACCTATTTTTTTTTTCTGCTAAACACGTTGTTGTATTAAACTGTACTAAAATATTTAAAACAAAAATTAAAAGTATAAATCTGTATTCAATTGTTTTGAGACAAAAATGCTAAGAAAAAATAACTAAGAAATAATAGTCAATTATGGAAAGAATTTGACTGGTAAAAATGAGGTTCTTTAATACTCACGTAAATACATAAAAGGACCATCTGTTGCTTTGTGTTCTAGAAAATGTGGTAAAACAGGAGATCACCCCCACATTTTTTGAGACTGCCCTGAAATTCAAGAATTTTGGAAAATTTTAAAACAGAAATAGATATAGAAATACCCCTCAATCCAGTTGTGTCCTTATTTTTCCAAAGAAATGTTTAATGATGAAACAAGATTTGTACTAAGGATATTATTACATTACACATAAAAAAAATGATAACAGTACATTGGTTGGAAGAAGGTCCTCTAAATATAGTTCAGTGGATTCAGACACTTAAACAGGTCTATGTAATAGAAAAAATTACTTAATGTCTACACGTGAAGACTGATATTTTTTTGAAGAGGTGGAAAAGTATTACAACATAATTAGATATGTACATATAGAGGGGAATTAAACTATCACCAATTTAATCTAAGGAAACTGCAATGTAACAAAATGTAACTTGATGTACAAATGTGTCCCCTGAAAATAATTTTTTTATGGCAGTACTTTTTATTTATTCATTTTGTAGTATTTTTCTTATTTTATTTTAAAACATTTATATTATCATTATTTTTTTTATTATTTATTCCCTCATCTGTAAGGGGTTCACTTGTTGAGGAAGGGGTTCTGAAAAAATACATATTAAAAATCTTAAATAAAATAATAAAAAATAAATAAATAAATAAACCTTAAAAATTTTAATGCAAATGTAAAATATCAAATAAAAAATAAAGGAAAAAAAAACATGCAAAATAAGCAAATCACTACTTCCATACCCATCCTTCACATGGCTCATTCCAACACAGGTGTGATGATTCATGATGCCTTGACTGACACAAAGCAGTGTCCACAAGAGCAGGCTGTTGTGTGACCTCCGTGGGGCGCAGGGTGAGAAAAAGCCCTTTAGAGCTCCATCAAGCCGCCCTCCATGTCAAGCTGTAGTCTGGTCCCATCTGCACCATATGGCACACATTCACAGACTCCGAGAGAGCCGCATCCCCACAGCATCATTATGTAAATAGAGATGCTGAGATCGACGGGGGCTTTGCATACAAGGCCGAAAACTCAGCCTCTTCTCATTATTATTTAGCAAACAAAGGCCTAGGATAATGACGCAGTGAATAATGGAGGCCTTTAAAAATGGAGACATGGCCGATGCATGTTTTGCTGTTTCTGTCTAGACTCTCTTGGGAACGAGAGCTTTAAAAGAGGGCTCAGATGTAAACAATGGACTGGGCTTCGAAGAACTTTTAGAATCATTTGGGAATATGCTTGAATTGTTTTGGTTGTGTTTCTCGGAGATGCATTTTATGGGGTGTTTTGTGATGTGGTAGAACTGATCTGTGGCTTGTACTGGTTTAATGTATGTGGCCTGGTTGTTTATATGAGGAAGAGGAATTGGTTTGGGCCCCTTTTTAGATTTGAGTTTTATTTATGGAACCTAATATAACTTCAGCAGAGACAAGAGTGGTTCGCTTTTGGTACTCTGGGAGTATCAGTGGCTGGATGACGCAGTTCACAGGCCTTTAAGCGGGTTGCTTCATATTAAACTCCATCTTTTGAAAATTAAAGAGGAAAAATAGAATGTATTCAGCTGCCTGGATAAACAGTAACATTAGGTTATGGAGATAAATTGTAACTTTCAAAGGACAATGGAGAAAGAAAGTAACAGTTGAGTTGGTAATGACAAACAGTAAAAAGTCTATACTGAATCTGTGTTTCTTTTTTGTATCAATTAACGGCTGTCATTGTTTTAAAGTGTTTGTTTTGGGTTGACAACCAATAGCAACAGGAGTGTAATCATGACTTCTACAGAAGAGGTCTCTTGTGTATTTGTTATGGACATAAGCAAATATTTGTCGCCCTCTTCTGGACAAATTTATAAGTGCGTAATACAAATGCCTTAATGCAGGGGTTCCCAAACGTTCCCCCCAAAATGACAATGCCAGTGACTTCTCTAAGGTGGTTATAAATACATGCAACGGCGCACACACACCAATAGGCCCACGAATATTCTTTGTTTATTTTTTTTTATATATTTGAGTGCTGTAAATGTATAAGAAAGTTTAACCTGGTGCCATAAAATCCATCTGCTGCATCTGACGCTATTGCTGTGTCTTTAATATCATGTAAACACCTCAGGGGTACAATTGGCTTAGGACTGGCAATATAGATTCGGCAACTGCACCCAGCAGAACCTGGAAAGTTTAAAAACTAGTAACTAAGCTACTATAGTACAAGGGCGTAGAATTGGCATGGGTCGTATCTCCTTCGATTAATGAAATGTCCCTACCAATAATTTTATCAAGTTGCTATAAGTTCACTATTATACTATTAACCAAAGCTGTGCAATTATTCAAAATTCAGTTTACATAGTTATGAAAAACAATAATCAGGAAAAACTGTTAAATTGCGTCACACCTCTATATATATTTCTACATTCTCTTCAAAGCCAGATTGCAGTAAAATCATATAAATTAAGATATGCAGCATGGAACGTGATTTATTAATTAATTAATTTATTTGTATTATTAAGTTTTATTTTATATTATTAAGTACTTTATTCATGTTTTTAAAAGCGCAAAAAAAAGTGTGCAATGCATGCGCGGATGTATGTTCACAAATGTCAAGAGCAAATATGCCCTTGATATAGTATATACTAACTATAAACTACTATTTTATTTAGGTTATGGATCAAATACAGTATATATATATATATATATATATATATATATATATATATATATATATATATATATATATATATATATATATATTTATTTATTTATTTATTTATTTATTTATTTTTTGCTTTTTTTTTTGCTCATTAAAACTACTTATTTAAACAAGTTTAAAATAGTTTTGAGTGTATGGCAGTATGTTTTTAAAAGTCGAATTTTAAAATTAAATAAAGATTTCAACTTCCACACAATTTTTTTTAGCAATCAGTCAATCAATAAATAAATAAATAAACTATGTAATTATTGTGTATGCATATATGGATGTATAAATTCAATTAAATAATTATATTTAAAAATATAAAAATGCCTATGTACATTCAAGTGAAAATCAATAATATAAAATGTATCAATATATTAAAAAATAAAGCCTATCACTAAATAACCAATCAAATATACCAAAAATGTGTACCAATCATTATTATTATGTAGACAAATTAATTAAACTTAATACTTAACTGAATATGAATTAATTAAATATATACTAAAAAGATATATGATCTATAAATTATGACATGGCAGTACTTTATTTATTTATTTATTTTGCATTATTTTTCTTATTTTATTAAAAATATATATTTTATAATATTATTGTTTTTATTTAATCCCTCATCTGTAAGAGGTTAAATTGTTGGGGAAGGAGTTGTTCTAAAAAAACTATATATATATATATATATATATATATATATATATATATATATATATATATATATATATATATATATATATATATATATATGGTGTGTATATATATATATGAGCAATATCACATGAGTAGCAGTGCGATATGGCTGTATATCAGCACTGGTGGGTGGCGTGCGTTTGACGGCATAATTGTGTATAAAAAAACATGGAGAGTCTCAAGAACCCTTTTGTATGAGGAACTACTTTCTTCCGCATTGGATTCAAATCATCATAAGCTGACAAAACAGCTGAAAAAGCATCTTTGAAACTTTGGATCTGTAGTGTCTGCTTTTTGCTGGCTGTATGTGGGCGGAGTAATACACAAAGGGTAAAGAGGCTGTACGGGTGCTGATATTACTTAAAAATATCTTGACTATAAGCTAATCAGATTCGAGATTAAGATTTTTCAATATATATTTTGAAAAATCTTAAATAAAAAGTTTTAAAAATATATACTAAAACTTTAAAGTTAAAATGCAAATGTAAAATATAAAACAAAAAAATTATGCAAACTATTAATAAAAAACTGAAGAGATTTTGAGAATGTGGCCTGCATTCTGCTGTAAATAAATCATGACATGCTTTAGTTACTTATCCTGATAAAATAGGCTGACATTTTTTTTTACATTAAATTTTTTGAAAGTTTAAAAGATTTGTAAATTAGTTTAGTGTATGTATAAATAGTTAATTTAATTAACAATTAGCTAGCCGGCAAATTAATGAATGAATGGGTCAAGGTAATGAATTAATTAACTGACAATAAATACTGACAAACATGGATAGATAAATTGAGACAGAAGATGAATATAAACATTAAAAAAAAAAAACTTGCATGCACAAAAAAAAATGTGTATATACAATCAGGCAGTTTTACAGATTAAACATTAATTAAATGTGTTTCTTGAGACCCTAAACAGATATAGGATTTTTATTACGTTTTCTCAAGATTAGGATAAGTAATAAAGACACAGAACATGAAGGTCAGTATAGGCTTAGCTGTGCACAGCCCTGCTCTGATGAGATCTTTAATATTTTGATCACACCATTTTATGACAGCAAACAACATCTGAACATATGAAGGTTGCCAGTGGAGATAAACAGCATATGTGCGATGTTGGTGACTCAAGTGCTGCTCTCCTCCACAGAATTCCCCGCTGGCATAGATTCTCAATAAAAATGCATTTATGGTAAACATGGGGAATTAAATTTCAGACCAAGCTGATGTCTCCAAGTGATTCTGTGTGATGGGAGAGTGAAAAATATGAACTCAGGCAGCCAACACAAATACTGGACTCTGACTATAATGAGTATACATATACATTCCTTAAATTAAACCATGCAGTAAGAATGATCATTAACGCTGTTGATAAAAAGATGTGTATCTTTTGTTCCTGCTGCATCAGGCAGTACAACCTTCCCATCAACCTTCATCATATTATCTCACTGGACAGTTCATTTCACACTCTATGACTCTGTGCTTTCATGCATGTGTGTTAAAAAATTTATGTAAACTTTATGTAACTCCCAACTATTTTATAACTCACATACTCTGTCCATTTGCCCATCTTCACGATCACCAGTTCATCAAGAACAGCCTACATTACCCAGCATTGCCTGTTGTCATTCAGCACTCCAGTCTGCACCAGGACAATTGTTCTTCTCATTGTTCTTCAATGATCTTCTAGTGATCGACCCAAAAATCTCATCATTGATCTTTAATGATCTTCTAGTGATTCTCTAGAAATCGCCTCATTGTTCTTCAATGATCTTCTAGTGATCACCCAAAAATCTCCTCATTGTTCTTCAATAATCTTCTAGTGATCACCCAAAAATCTCCTTATTGTTCTTCAATAATCTTCTAGTGATCACCCAAAAATCTCCTTATTGTTCTTCAATGATCTTCTAGTGATCACCCAAAAATCTCCTCATTGTTCTTCAATGATCTTCTAGTGATCACCCAAAAATCTCCTCATTGTTCTTCAATGATCTTCTAGTGATCACCCAAAAATCTCCTTATTGTTCTTCAATGATCTTCTAGTGATCACCCAAAAATCTCCTCATTGTTCTTCAATGATCTTCTAGTGATCACCCAAAAATCTCCTTATTGTTCTTCAATGATCTTCTAGTGATCACCCAAAAATCTCCTCATTGTTCTTCAATGATCTTCTAGTGATCACCCAACAATCTCCTCATTGATCTTTAATGATCTTCTAGTGATTCTCCAAAAATCTCCTCATTGTTCTTCAACGATCTTCTAGTGAGTCTCCAGAAATCTCCTCATCGTTCTTCAATGATCTTCTAGTAATTCCCCAAAAACTCTTCTCATTGTTTTTCAACAATCTTCATGTGATTCTCTAGAAATATCCTCATTGTTCTTCAATAATCTTCAAGTGATTCTCCAGAAATCTTCTTATCGTTCCCCAATGATCTTCTAGTGCACGGGTGGCTAACCCTGTTCCTGGAGAGCCACCTTAATGCAGATTTCAGTTGCAACCCATATCAAACACACCTGCCTGAAATTATCACATGGTGTTCAGGTACTAATTAATTGGTTCAGGTGTGGTTGATATGTGTAGCAACTGAAATCTTTAGGAAGGTGGTTTTCCAGGAACAGGGTTGGCCACCGATGTTCTAGTGATTCCCCAGAAGTCTCAATTTTCTTATGATCTTATACTGTCGTAATTCTCCAGAAATCTTTTCATTGTTGTTTAATGATCTTCTAGTGATCCCCCAAAAATCTCCTAATTTTTCTTCAAATATTTTCTAGTGATTCCCCAAAAATTCCTCATTGTTCTCCATTGATCTTCTAGTAATTCTCCAGAAATCTCATTATTCTCCAATCATCTTCTAGTGTTCCCTCAAAATCCTTTCATTGTTCTTCAATGATCTTCAAGGGATTCCTGAGAAACCTCCTTATTTTTCTTCAATAATCGTATACTGTTGTAGTTCTCTATAAATCTCCTCATTGTCCTTTAATGATCTTCTAGTGATCCCCCAAAAATCTCCTCATTGCTCTTCAGTGATCTTCTAGTAATTCTCCAGAAATCTCCTCATTGTTTGCCAATGACCTTCTAATGACTCCCCACCCCCACCCCTACCTACCACATGATCACTTAGATGGGAAGCCTCCTTGAAAAACTAGGTTAAAGCTGGAAGTGATGCTAGTGAGGCCAGCAGGGAATGTTCATTCTGGTCTGTATGAATCCTAAATAACCAATATAATGACAGGGGCACTACACTAAGAAGCATCGTCTTTCAGATGAGAGATTAAACTGAGGTTCTGACTCTATTAGAAATTCTGCAGCTTTTCTTCTAAGGAGTTCTGGACTTATTCGGTGATGACCTTGTCTTAATCCTCCTAATTGTCTCATCCTGTTAATTAGATTTATCGATGTTTCCCTTATCTACCTACAGCTGGTGTGTAGTGCGCACACTGCTGCTGTTGTTCTGGCATCATCCAAGCTGCAAATTTTCCATTATGAAAGCAGACCCCCTAATTACTATAAAGCACAATTCGTGATGCTTGTATGTTTACTCTCATGGATCTGTTCTTATTCTCCAGTCTGCTTCTCTTCCTGTCTATAATTAACATAATTACTTACCTGCAATACCACTTTTCATTTGTTTCAACAAATGAAACATCTGTGTCTCTCAATCTGGTATACCCTGACAGAAGGCCAAACCAGGACACTAAGATTTCAACAGCATAATCATCTGTCTACCTTGGTGACCTGCTCTTTTTCATCCTTCCATTTTCTAAAGTAAGTCTATGATCATTTCTTCCATCAGTTACAAGTAAGAGTGCCAAGGTTACAGAGCCAGAGTCTACGACAGAACCAGAACCTGAGACCCTTTTGAGTTAATAATACAACCAACAAAAGACGTTTTTTACAAAAGGACAAGATCACCCTGGAGTCAGAGGATACAGCCCAAAACATCTCGGGTGTCTGGACCAAAAAATGGCACATGAACACACCATAAAGGACATCAGCCAACTAAATAAAGAGCACATGTTCTGTCATGTAGTATATCTTTTGTTATTAACTACAAACTGAGAAAAAAGTCTTTAGTGGGGTACAAAGCAAACTTATTTTGCTCACCTAACCTTTGAAGGGAATTAGCAATTTCTCCTCAGCTTTTTTCTTTTTGACCTGGTTGTGATGTTGCTCAGATGACACACCTACCAGACACAGGTGCTCCTGCCAATTTTCACTAGTTTTTACTAGTTTTTTCACTAGTTTTTCTTGAGTCCAAATAAAAACTGGAAAAGAAGCTCTTTCAACTTCTCCAACCTCCTGCTGGCCTGCAGATACCCTGCTTATTGGCTGTAGGTAATCACAGATCTTATTTTTAATTTCACATCTGACATAATTTTCACACAGCATTTCACACAGCATAATTTTCCATCGCCAACAACTCCAGATATTTAGCAGGCAAAATATTTCATGGGCATTGGCTACTCATCTGCAATTCTCTCAGTATTGCATCTTTGATAGTTCACACTGTGTGATTGTTACTCACATGAACGAGCACCAATATTTCTGTGATTTCAGGCATTTGTCTGTGATTTCTAAAAACCTGTCGGCAAGTCAAAATTGGGGCTAAAATCGTGCAATCTGAACGTGGCATAAGTCTCAAGTCTTAATGTTCTAGTCTCAAGCAAGTCAAGTAAATTTTTGGTGATACTCAAGCAAGTTATTTAGTTGTTTACTTCAGTTTTTGTTCTCCTACTCTGATCTATTGCTGAATAACCAATCAAATTGCTCTCTTCAGCCGTCGGCTGATGCCGATTTTACACACAGAATCGAATAACCTCAATCCAATAGTAACTCGACGAGGGCAACTTGTGAAACACATTAAATTCACTGACCGACTGATGCTGACCAACAGGAAACCGTCAGCTTGGTGTGTCCAAGCTTCAACAAAACATGATTTTCAAGATTTCACACTTAGCTGATGATTTATAATAAGTTAGTTTGGCATCCATGAGCTCAGGCCTCCATCTCGTTTGCAGGGTAAAGGGGAGATTGAGCTCAGGTAGATTATAAAAACTGCCCTGCTGATGTGGCTAAGGTAAACTACTTTGACAATGGAAAATTGCTAGGAGCCAGTGGTGTTCTTGCTGTGGGGCAACAGTGTTAACCACTGAGCCGTCGTGTCACCCAATCTAGGTGAAAGGGGGAGACGAAGGGAAGGAAGGTGGGTTTCTTCCAGATGAAGATTGTTGTGTAATGAAGACTTTGGTTATTTAGAGTGACTTAGGAATTATATGATTGAAGGATCATGGTTATCTAATGCGGGACCGGCTGTGGTCAATCATAAGCACGTGATCCACTCAACAAATAATGCTTAATTTAAGTGTCAGCAATATTTATGAACAAAACAACCAGATTTAGGTTAAACGTAGCATGGTGCAAAAGGTCTGTACTCCATCAGCTGCCTAAACGTTTGCTTCATGGTGGCATTTGGCATTTCCACTTCCACATTTACAGCTATCGCAAAAACAATCAAACAGGGATGCATTTCCCAAACAATGGCGTCACTCACAGATAGTACAATGAATTGTTTGGGAAAAGAATGATGTAGTGATGAGTGTTTCCCAAAACCTGTAGTTTCTCTTTCGCAGATCTGTCGTTTGAACCATGTTAGTTATAACATAAAACTCCCATAATGAAATAACCCAGACAGCACACATACGTTGGGCCGACGTCGTGCCGATTTTCAAAATTCCATCGGCGCGATGTCGCTCAGGGAGCGTTTGCTAATTGGCAAAATGTCGCCGCGACGTCGGCAAATGATCGGAAACGCTGTCCGGCCGATGTTAGGACGACGCAACCGGAAATACCGGCCGCTCCGCGGAGGCGCTGTTCTCAGGCGTTTTGCTCATACTTATGGACCACTAGCTGCAACAGCTGCTCATTTATAATAAACACGAGACACCACTCTCAATAACAGTTGAAGATTTATTAATATTTTCACAAACATACAAATAGATTAACATACTTTTATCACACATAACCATGTTTTACCACGTTTAAAACAAAACCAACAAGTTGTACTATAACCATGGCTGAACTACATGTGCAATAAAGATTTTAAATACAAAGTCCATTGCAGCATTTACATTAAGACCATAGGAATATTTACAAGTACTTCAAAACATGTACACTAAGGGAGACTATAGTTTACTATAGTAAAAACACAAATAACTTGTGTAAGCACATGTTATAATGCTTATATTTCTTAAATAGTGTTAAAGAAAATGCATGTTTCCAAGACTATACTTTTAATACCAGTCATGATAATACCAGTCATGTGTTCAGTATCCAAAAGACTTTCTTCAGGGAGTTACAATAATAAAAGAGTACACAAACACAAAATAAATACTAAGCAAACAATATTTACAGTAGTAAATAAAATCATACAAATTAAAATAATTGTCTGATAAAATCTTATTAAAGTCTGTAGTCAATTTTTTTTTACAATTTTTTTATAAATGGCATTCAACAATTTGCAATCTCCTCTGAACTAATAACACATCAATAATATAAAATAACAATACTTTCTCAGAGATAACCAGTTTTTTTTAGGCAAACTCTAATGCACGGCACAAAACAGATTTTGTCATTATACATATATATATATATATATATATATATATATATATATATATATATATATATATATATATATATATATATATTTCCGTTAAACAGAAATTAAGGGATTATATATATATATATATATATATATATATATATATATATATATATATATATATATATATATATACATACATACATACATATATATATAATCCCTTAATTTCTGTTTAACGGAAATATTTTTAACACATTTCTAATCACAATAGTTTTAATAACTCATTTCTAATAACTGAGTAAATAATATTTGACTAGATATTCTTCAAGACACTTCTATACAGCTTAAAGTGACATTTAGACGCTTAACTAGGCAGGTTAGGGTAATTAGGCAAGTTATTGTATATCGATGGTTTGTTCTGTAGACAGTCGAAAAAAATTGCTAAAAGGGGCTAATAATATTGACCTTAAAATTCAAAACTAAAATATAAATAAAAGAAATAAGACTTTCTCCAGAAGAAAACATAACATTTTCTTGCTCTGACATATATATATATATACATATATATATATATATATATATATATATATATATATATATATATATATATATATATATATATATATATATATATACTGTATATATATATAACTGGTTGTAAATTGTGTACAATGTTCCAAGAAAACAGACAAGAAAAATTAAAAGAAATAACCTGTCATTTAGTTTTGTTTTATCTTGTGGAATGTCACACATAAAAGGGGATATATAGGTGGAATAAAAAGTGTGTCGCCATCTTCTAAATTGTTCTTGTATGTTGTCTTCATCTTTAGTCTTCACAAGTGAGGCTGGCCCAAACCGGGACTGCAGTAGCCAAATCTAATCCTTGTTGTGGGAACCCTTAAATAAAGCAAGAAACCAAAAGGAGAAAGATTAGCATTGCAGCAGTTCATATTACCACAAATATATATTATTTGTTTCATGACACATAACTGGAGAATGTGTTATGCAAGTGCCTAGCTAAAATGTGTAATTTAATTTAAACTTAAAGAGTGTGTCTGAGCACTAATTTTCAGAAAAGCCATTTGAAAGTTAAATTCCTTGTGAAATTATAATGAATGTTTTTTTTGGTTTTTAGTATCATTGTGTTAGTATAAATCTGTATCTAAATATATGTCTAATCTTCAGACACCACATTACATGCAAATTAAACTAAGTTTCGTCAACTAAAATGTCACACTGTACACCACATTTAATATATCATAGCTAGGGCCAGGAGGAATCTGCAGATGTTTTTTGCTATTTCTGCTGAAAATTATGGTGGAAGTCTGCGGATTTCTGCGGAATTATTTTGGGAGTATCATAACTTAAACCTTAATATATGAAATATAAAAATAATATATTTTTAAGTTTTCTTTAATGTTTAAAATGCAAATCCAATTAGATTCACTTTATTTGGTAAATAAAGCAAGTTTTTCATATAACATATCTAGTAAGACAGAAAATATTACTGTACAAACCTCATTGTACATAAATCAGATTAACATTTTCACATTAGTCAATAATATTACTGAAATTAATTAAAAAACTGAATAAATATAGATTTACACACATTTACTCAAGTAAATAAACAGAATTAATGATAGGCTAAACATCTGCGGAGTTCTGCAAAAAATCCGAGTGGGTCTAATCATAGCTTTATTTCTGCTACAAAAAGGTTTTTCAGCAAACGACTTCTATTATATGTAGGCTATAGAGGAGGATATATGAAGAAATTATATATTCAACTCTCTAATTAAATGCACCTGATGCAGCTAATCAAGTCTTTTAGGCTTATTTGAAAAATTAAATGACGTGTTGGACCACAGTTGGACAACGCTCAGTGAGAATACTTTTTTGCACAAATTCTTTTTGTTCTAAAGAAACATGTCTGATTGTTAGCAATCATCAAAGAGCAAACTTTTTTTTTTTTTTCAAATAAATACTATGCTCTTAAAAAAAAAACTTTTCATACATCAAGAATACTAAAAATATGTTTATTTAAAACAGCTTGAGGAGAGAATCAGTACATTGGAATAATATTTTTCAGAAGGATCATGTGACACTTAATTATATACATTGTATTAAATTCACAGTATTACTGCTTGACAGAATTAATTAAATAAAGCTGACACTATCAGAAGAGAATTTACCATACCAACCTAAAAGCTATGAAACAGTAGTGTATGTTTAAGATGTTACTTACTAGTCCTATTGTACTTTGGAGGTTGTCTGACAGGAGGATCCCTTCAACTAAGCAGAATTCTCAGCAGATCATCAGCGTACACCAATCTAAGAATAAAATAAGCAATTTGTTAAAAACCAAAAATACATATATTTTATATTTCCAGGTTTATAGGATAGAAGAAAGCTAAAGCAGATTTAAAATGTTGAAATTGACAATTGACAATTTAATGACACAACATACCCCAAACTAAGCACGCTCAAATGGTTCATTTACATAAATGACAACTGCTGCTCATTATACCAATATTAACTGTTAAGGATTCATTCATTCATTTTCTTTTGGGCTTAGTCCCTTTATTAATCTGGGGTTGCCACAGCGGAATGAAAGGCCAACTTATCCAGCGTATGTTTTACGCAGCGGATGCCCTTCCAGCTGTAACCAATACACACTCATTCACACACACTTATACACTATGGTCAATTTTAGCATACCCAATTCACCTATGTCTTTGGACTTGGGATAACCGGAGCACCCGGAGGAAACCCACGCCAACACGGTGAGAGCATGCAAACTTCACACAGAAACGCCAACTGACCCAGCCGATGCTCGAAGCAGCGACCTTCTTGCTGTGAGGCAAACGTGCTACCCTCTGCGCCACCGTGCTGCCCTGTTAAGGAATCAGATTAATATAAATGAATTGACATGTTTATTTAGTGTCTGACACATTAAATATTGCATTTTTAAATATTGTTTCATTTTAAGATTTATTTCAGAATTAACTATAGAACCTGGATTAATCGTCACATTTTCCTGCACAGCAGCATTTCCAAGAACATAGAAAAACAGAATAAAGGCCAACTGAAAAGAAACAAAACAAAAAAACTCTGACTGAATGCTTTAAGTAACTGGCTAGGAATGGGCAGGTATAAGATTCTGAGGGTATAATCTTGGATAAAAATACCATAGGTTCACAGTATTGTGATTACTGCTCTGAAATGTGTTTTTTTTTTTAATCTCTGTGTAAAAAACAGCTACTTTTTCCCCATTGAACACAATATGTTTTATTTTAAGAAACATTTAAAATATTTTGTAACAGTAAACATGCCAGGCTAAATAATAATTTAATAAAATAGTACTATCTTCATTAGACTCTTCATTAAAACACTGATTTCTTGTGAAGGCATAATAAGCTATTTGTTTTTCAGATGTTTGCTGAATCGTGAGCTGACCAGTAGCTTTTGATGTGGAGGGTCTTTTGCTGCTGTAGATAATGTTGGACTATTTATTTAAGTCTTTGATAACGTGCTAAAAACCAAATACAATGCATCCGGAAAGTATTGATAGCGCTTCACTTTTTCCACATTTTTAATGTTTCAGTTTTATTTCAAAATGGATTAAATTCATTAATTTCCTCAAAATTCTACACACAATCCCCATAATGTGTGTTGACCCGATTTTTGTTAATCATTTACAAGTCAATATTGCCTATATGGATTGTGATTTTAACATGTAAAATTGCAGTGTTAAATGCAATGCCATCAAACATTTTAGACGCACCAGTGCAAAAAGCTAGTCTAGAGCACTTGGAATGCTGGTGTAGTTCTAGTTAAATTCAGTTCAGTTAAAACTGTATATGCAGCCGGTCTCAAGTATAGGATTTAGTATTTAACTAATCTTAACAACTAAACATTTACGAGTCTGTATTAGCCAGCTCATGTACTACAATGTAACAGATACTGTATATTGCCACCTTGATACTTAAGCTTTCTTTAAAATATTTTGTGTTCAACCGATTAATTAATTCTTTCATTTAATTTTTTCAATGCAATAGTATAGCTTACACTGGTGTATTTGTATGGACCCCCCAAAATAGCGGAGGCCACTTTCTGGCCAACCAAGTATAAACTTCTAGCCTAGCCACTGTGAACTACCTGTCTGTCCTGCTCCAGAACTCTTTGTCGGCTGCTTGTATGTCTGGATAGTCTTTTAACACTGACAAATACAGCCTCTGCACATCCTCACAACCAGGAGAACAGAATGACCTGAAAAATATAACCAACTGAAATCAGTTGAAATGTATTTGGTCTTGTGATGATGACACAAAAATAAATTATTTTTCACAAAGGATGTGCTGTTACCTATGAAACGGTCTATAATGAATGATCTTTTGATCCTGTTTCCTTGATGTCATTCACTCAGAGATGGTTTGGACATTTGATTGTATCTAAACTGTAATGAATTTAAGTTACAAAAACATTGATAGCAAGACCATTGATCTTGTAACTTATACAAATTGTTAAGTATTGAACAAGTCTGCAACCAAACTAGTCAAGTTAATAATACTAATCTCAACCTAACTATGATTAGTTGTCTTGTTTCTGCTGCCCAGACGGTCTCTCCACCTGCTGATAAAAAAAAGAAAAAGTATGGTATTTTTACAACAATGAAACTGCAAACAACTTAACTATAAGGGGGTAAGCAGTGAGCATTTTTTATTATAAGCAATTTACTGAATACTTTGTCACTGGTATTGCCTAAAAACCAAACGTCCCAAGTTTGGCTCATAGCTGTCCACACATCTGCCCAGTAGCTTGTGGTAATACTGAAGACACTGATCAGCTGGTCCAACTGAGTTTGGAGTTGAACTGCAATCAGGCATCCAATACTGCAAAGAAAGAGAAACTCACTTTGGGTTAACAAATAATGTAATCCCATCCACGCATTTCAAGTAATTGTGCAGTTAATTCTCTTGTTGAATTTTCTGAGAGCTTATGAATATATTTTGTCTTCCCAAAATAGCATGTACTGAAACACAATATATTATATAAATATAATTTAATAATAGCGTGACGTGGTGGCACAATAGGTAGTGCTGTCGCCTTACAGCAAGGATGCTGACTCGAGCCTCGGCTGGATCAGCTGGCATTTCTGTGTGGAGTTTGCAAATTCTCCCTGCGTTTGCGTGGGTTTTCTCTGGGTGCTCCGGTTTTGCCTACAAGTCCAAAGACATGGGGTACAGGTGAATTGGGTAGGCTAAATTGTCTGTAGTGTATGAGTGAGAATAAGCGTATATGGTTGTTTCCCAGTGATGGGTTGCAGCTGTAAGGGCATCCACTGCGTAAAACATATGCTGGATAAGTTGACAGTTCATTCCGTTGTGGTTAC
The DNA here is from genome assembly GCF_052040795.2 of Danio rerio. Classification (NCBI taxonomy): domain Eukaryota; kingdom Metazoa; phylum Chordata; class Actinopteri; order Cypriniformes; family Danionidae; genus Danio; species Danio rerio. Next base: position 41,498,002 of record NC_141023.1, on the reverse strand, counting down.
CCCAGATTAATAAAGGGACTAAGCAGAAAAGAAAATTAATGAATGAATTTAATAAGAGTTAAACTGATTTGTTAACATGTGTGTCAGGAGCTGATCTACCTTTTAATTAATTTTTTGCTTAATTTTTTTTAACAGGTAAATCAATACACTTTTTCTATGCTATTTGTGAGATTGTGTATGTTGTCAAACTGATGAAAATGTTTTCTCAATTTACTTTAACATTTTTGTGTGTGTTTATGTTTTTATAACTTGCAGCCGTTGTTAAATTTAAAAGTATTTTAAACATGGATGGACATCTAAATGCATAAAGGGCACATATTTCAACAAATTATGAAATATTTCCAGATAAATCAATTTTGAATTAAAATGTATATTAATCTCCAGACTTGCATCTCCCTGATCTTTTTAAAAGAACAGCCCCTCGTTTGCTTATCACTGTTTGACAAGTGTCTGGCAGTCAGTCAAAAATATACTTACATATAAAGATGTTCATCAGCTACACAGCACTTAGGTTAAACTTTGACCTTCTTTTCAGTTGATGTGGAAAACAAAAGCAAAAGAAAGAAAAAACAAAACGACTGAATACAAGTTGCATATCATGCCTGTACAAATCAAAATGTATTCATTTAGGGCTTAAATTGACTTGTTTGAGGATGAGTTAGGGTGTAAGGGATGGGTTAACGGTGTAAATATACATGTAATTCATAGCTATGATGTAAAGCTGAATTTTCAGCATCATTACTCAAGTCTTCAGTGTCACTTGATCTTTCAGAAATCTTGTTTTAAGATGTTGATTTAGTGCTTGAGGTTGAACTAATATAATGGCGATTATCAAATGGTGCTGATTTGCTGCTCAAGAAACATTTCTGATTGCTATCAATGCTAAAAACAGATGTGATGACAAATAATTTAGTGTAAACTTTTTTCTAAGATTTAATAAATCAATTAATCATAAAAAAATTAAACAAAATGAAAATCACAAATATTACTTCATTAGCAGCAAATCTGCATATTTATTAAGTTCTGAAGAATCATGTGATGTGAAATTTAATACCACGTTTCATTATCAAAACTTTCTTAAAATAACTACAATAAAGACAAGTAACATATGCATAATATATAGACATGTAACATGTGCATAATGATGTGCAATGGAAATTCATATGAATTAATCCTCTGCTTAAAGTTACCTGTCTTTCCTGCATCTCTGTGATCAGCTCCCTTCAGAAATTTAGGAATCTTGTGTTATATTTTCTGTAGCAGGGGGTTATTCTCTCACTCCTGAAACCACAGAACACTTTTTTTACTTAACATTTGTTTAAGATACCATGAAATATCAAAACACGATTGAACTTTTGATTCACGGTCCTTTACAGTACAATGCGTATTTTACACTACATATGGAGTGCATTCAATAAAACATTGACAAAACCTCTCATCTACACATAAAGAATAAATAAAAGCCAAAATTTTAACAAACAAGTTTAACAAGAGCTAACATTAAGTAAGTTAACGTAATATTACCCCGACGCTAACGTTACCAGTGCTAATATGCTAACGGACTTTTACGAAGACTTACCACTCTTATATAACATAATATTCAACTGAATATTCATCAATTGCCAATAATAAAAGTGTGAGGAACAGTTTTATGTAGTATTTGCTTTGTTTTAGGGACTAAACTTACCTGAAAATAGTCAAAACGGCAGCTTGAGAGAAGTCGTGTTGTGTCTTTCAGGTGTGGTGTCGTGTCGTGTTGCAGCTTCGTTTCCCATAGCAACATCCTCTCCGCTCCAGTGTTGGAATGAGACGCGCGCGCGCACATCAAAGTCATGCAGTATTATATTTATAAACATGACCACTCCATAGACAATTTAAATAATAACCTTGTATTTTATATCTAGAATTTAAAATGTATTTAGCAGTTTTATATACGCTATTATCTTTAAGACGAGCTTTATTGCCTACTAACAGTTACAAAACAAACACTTTATTTGTGCAACAGATTCACTGTCAAAATAACCAATAAATATAAATGCAAGTATATATAAAACAAAGATGTCACTCTGTAAAAAGGGGTTTATTTTAATTAAACAGCCGAAATGCAGAACATACTTGATTTTTACACTGGGAAAAATTTAATAGAAAAAGCCACGATGAAAAAAGCAAACAGCAAAAACCAGAAAAAACAACGTTTTCTTTATTAAAGCATAACAATAAAGCTTTTATATTTTAATGAATTGAAATCATGTATTGTAGGCATTTTGGTCAGTTTTACTGCATTAATGTAGGCTATTCAAAGCTGGACCGACCGACGCAGTAGACATGATGCATGGCGCGTTTGTCCAATTAATTATGCACGCAAAAACTTACTTGTAAACAAATATGTTGCCGGATTCTTTCATGGGCATGAGAGATAAAGTGCTTATATAAGTGCTTCGTCGGCCTCTGGTCGTTAACCGATGCAGAGCCGACGTTTGTTGAGCTGGAACAATAGAACACACGACCGAACGATCATGCGTATGTTTGGCCGACCATATACCGATGTTAGAATTAGAGGGGCCGACGTGTTGACCTTCGGCCGACGTCGGCCCAACGTATGTGTGCTGTCTGGGAATGCTCTAAACGGGGTGAAGTAGAAACCCATAATTTCTTTGTGCAAATTATATTGTTTTACTCGCACACACATTTAAAAAAATCCAATATTAGTTTTGGTAAAAACAGGCATTCGTTTTCTATATTAACTGAAATATATGTAAACGGCACATACAGGGCCTGTGTTACCTTTACAAAATATTATTGAGAACATTACATATTCTATTCTAAAACATAAAACCACCTACAAAATGTATTCTAATATCATATATAAAACATATAAAAAATGAGGCTATTTAATAAGAAATTAAATGTAATATTTATTATTTATTATGAAATGAAAAAAATTCTACTTAAATAATATTATTAATATTAATGATGATGATAATTAATATTAGTATAATAATAATAATAATAATAATTATTATTATTATTATTATTATTATTATTAAGATATGGTTTATTAATTTTTTTTAAAAGTCTACTTTTACAATTTGACACATGCAAACAACTGCAAAGTGTTCTAACCAGCAGGCCCATCTCATATACAGTAGATACTTAATAAAAACCCTATACATTAAAAGCACTAACGTACGTTTTTTTGTTTTCACAAGCTTTAGAAACGTAACATAAATTCTTTTTTTATAAATGCTTTTAAATAATAGGTCCCCTATAGCTTTCATCATGAGCCACAGCTGTTTTCAGAATGACATCAATGTTTTCAAAGTGCACTGCGAAGGGAGCGCTATATTGTAAACATGAAGATCGCTAAATCTGAACTGTAAAAATACTTTGAAAGCAAATTACACCTAAGAGTAATGACTTTAATGTTTTGTTTTATTTTTAAATTCTAAGTTTAAATGTTAGAATGTTCTAAACAAAGAGGGCATAGGGGGATAACTATTAATAGAACACAGCCAGGAACTATGTTTCTAACTACAGCTTCAGAGGTGTAGGTGAAGTTTGCGACGCAATTTGCGAATGTTCGTTGAAACGATGGATTTGGAAAACACCTAATCAACAAACCACGTTTGTAATGAGGAACTAGCAACCTTCAGAGAAACTATGCACCTGCCCAGCTGCCTATACAAAGCATCTGGTTATCTATCTTTTAGTCGTTCTCTCTGTGTAAATGTGAACATCTTTTCTCCCATGACTCACATCCCTTCATTCTAAATTCACATAAGCAGAAAGCACCAGAGAGTGTTTGATAACACCACAGAGACAGCATTAAAAACAACGCAATACGTCACAATGCTGGGTTTCGGTGCTGTAGTTGATAGTTTATATTAGCATTCTGTTAAGACCCCCACCCAGTTTCAAACCATTTGTTGTCACTGTGCGTCTAGGCTTGTGGTACCCGAGAGGCACCTCACAGCCTCATATGAGATGTAATCTAGCAGGACAGAGCCCCTGGCATGCATGGAGATGACAGCGCACTGTGATCAGAATGCCGCTGTGTCCTTCTCGTCTGTCTCAGGGGTGGAAGAGGGTGTTTAGGGTGGAGCCCCCAGTCATGTAAGCGCCTGGACAACTGATGAGAAACTGCAGAGGGGCCAAGGGCCATTCGTGTAAACACATACACACATATACTAAACAATAAAAACTATACAGAATGGCTGGCAGAGAGTAAAGTGGGTAATTCTGGACATTCTGTCTCTAAAGGCCAAAGTAATAAGAGTCTGCTTGGAAAAGCTGTCAGATTTTTATGCTTGGTGTAACAGTGCATTTGCACACAAGATTAATGTTTTTTTTATTTATGAAGTCCCGTATTGTTAAGGCCTAGGCCATATAGAAATGCCGAGTATTTTGCAGCTGTAAGCAGGAACACACACTCTGCCCTGATGAGCTTTAGCTAGGCATTGTGACTAAACGCAGACAGGAAATTCCTGAGGGCTGGCAGATTTAATAGGCTATGAAGCCCAAACAGACACCCACATGGATAGTTGTTTAATCCCCAGGATCAGCAGCCAATCATTCACCGCTTTAGAAAAAGAAAAAAAAAAAGGCTTGAAAAATGTCACATGGCTCCTCTCGCTCATTGCTGATGTCAACAATTCCTCTCCGCCAGCACCTACAGGAGTCCTGGACGGCTGAAACACGGTCATCAAAATCACATTATCTTCCCCCAGATAACGTATACACTCCACTGGCTGAAAAACAAATCCCATGATTCATTTCAATTGTGATGTTTTGTGTTTCCTAATGAGCGATGGATCATTAACTACATCATTACTTCCATACACGAAATCCATTATATCAGCAATCATGTTTCTGCAACTGCTGAAATACCTGAAATGTTCTGCCGGTGATTTCGATCTAATATCATTTCAGGGTGTCCGTCATATCTCTCCCGTGTGGCTTAGGATAAATCTATTGTATTGCATATGCATTGTGTTTTTCACACTGCATCTGTTTTTGTTTTTTTCATGCACGACACAAAAGCCCATTTTGCAGTGCAGATCCTGCTAAGCTCACCTCACGTGGTTTCCCCCTCTCTTTTAAATGACCCCTCGTCGCCAAAACACATCCAGCTGGAAGCTGATCAATCCACAACGCTGAAGACGAGATGACATTACGGGTAAGGGAAACGCAACCTGCTTACCTGCAAACAAACTCAGGTTTGATTACTGTGTCAAGTGGGAGGCAAGTATTTCAAGATTTACCGATGCTGACATGTGCTTGAGCACTTAGCGAAAAGGTGCTGATGCAATTAAGCCACTTTGTGGTGTGGCATGATCTTTAGTTTGAATAATTTAAGCCAGAGGCAGGTTCAGATGATAAATATTTGATTTAAAGCTGCTCACCTTTTACACTTATAAGATGGCAACAGGATTTTACTCTTCTGCATAGCTCACTCTGCAAGCTAAACTAATGATGCTTTAATTATTTTCCATGCTGCCGCACTCAGAGTAATGAGCACATTGAAATAGCTTCAGTTTTGATCTAAAGAGCACTACATCACTACCTGTGAAGCAGCAGAATTCAGCTTGCTTTCCTTCCCGATGTCATTCAGACGCCTTTAAACAACCAGAGACTTTTGGTGCAGCTCCAAATACACAATTTTATAGCAGAAACTTCACAGATTGGTTGCCGCTCCGAGTGTGCATATATGCTGCATGAAATCTCATGCGTATCTCGAGCGCTGATGAGAATGGGAAGCGTGACGAGTTTTGCAATTCCTTTGAGTTACCCAAGTGGTCCTCACCATGTGGCACCAACCTTTTATGAAAATGGCTCATAATCCAGATAGCAAAGCCTGTGGAACATGGAACAGCAGAGCAGCACATCAAAGTCTCAGATAAAACAGAGACTGGCCAATGGAGCTGCACTGAAACTGCGGATACAAGCCACGGCTCACCTCTTGCTCAGTGGAGACCAATTTTCTCATGTTTTTTATATGTTTATTTTCAATTCTCTATGTCTGGCTGATTTTCGGCAAATATCCCTGTCTATATTACCTATGCCTGAACTGCAAAAAGCAGGATATTGTTAGAGATGTCAGATGGTCTTTATTTGACGACAAAAAAAAAAAATAGAATGATTTTTGGTGATCTTATTGGGCAATGCATTTTTGCCAAGCATTTTAAGAGCAACAACAAAAAGGATTTCATTCATCAGTAATGGATTTGATCAGTTACTCACAATTCCTGTAAGTTATAGATTAGAAATACAGCTGCATGTTAGATTGTAGCTTCAGGCTCCACGTCTTCATTTCTTTCTTAAATGGCAACAGCCATGCAGTAAACCAAAGGTCTATTAATCCCTGATGAATTCGGAGATGAGATTCCAGAAAGAGAAGCCTGTTATAACTGGACGATTGCAGCTCCCAAGCACCTTGGGTTTCCTGTAAATGCTTTTCATTAGTGTCAGACCGATGCTGATTTTAAATCATTTTGGACATTGTTGGCATTTGCTTTGTAGGGGTTTTAAATTCTACCAACAGGCTCAGGCATTTGCATTATACATGCTTTTTTATAAATATTGAATCAATTGTGCATATTTATAGAATATGCTAAATACCTCAAATATTTCAAAGCACTTAGTGTGACTACTGAGCTATTTTTTTGGGTATATATTCTCATCATAATTGTTTGTAAATCGCTGATCAGTTTTCAATATCCTATTATATAATGCATTCCAACAAAAAGCCTGTTCACATCAACTATGATAACAATGGTTACAATAAATAAATAGTTATAAAAACCTGTTAAACTATTAAAACAGCTTCTTCGTGTAAAAGTATTAACAGCCAGACATTAAAGAGCTCAAAAATTTAAAGTGGCAAATAACAAAAGTGCAGTAAATTTAATATGAAGAGAACAATATTATTATTATAATATTATATGTTAAAGCTAATTTATCTTCAGAATTATCATTCGTACTGTGCACTGGCCTTAACTAATGAACATTTTCAGAACTTTGGTAAAAGTTTGCTTTAAGCATATTTTGAGGTTATGAAGAAATGGTCTCTAATTCAGTTCACAATGCAATTTTTGCCCAGATTTTCACTATAGCCGACAAGTTTTTATAATCACATCTTGTTCTTTCACATGAGTGATGATCAGTTCACAGATGCCCTTGAAACATTAAGGCATGCTTAATGGATGAGCTGGCAATTACAAATCCTGCAATGTAACATGTCCAGCGAGTCAGTAGGCTAAGTGAAAATCTGGCCCAAAATAATGCAGTGTTTTCTTTTTTTTTTTAAATACTGCCATTAATTTGCAGACCACATAGAGCAGTTGGCAATTCTTCCTATTGTAAAGAGACACAGGTTGTTACCTCCAATAGCTGATTTATCATGCAGTAATAAGACAGTCGTGCAGTGTGAATTCTGCATTTGTGACATTAACACAACATTTGCTCTCTTAAGTTGTTAAATGTTTGTCTTAAAATGTTAATGTAAAAATATTATATATTGCTAATTGAAATATAAAATGTTAAATAATGTTTAGTTACAAGTTCATCTTATGCTTCTATTAAATGAGCTGTTTTTTGTTTAGTTTTTTTGCTGAATTTACCTTAAAAATTGCATATCCATAATATTAATAATAATAGCAACAATTTGACATTTAAAATGGGTAATTAAGAGAACATTCATTAAAATAATTTAATTGCAACATTCACAAAACATTCTCTATATATATATATATATATATATATATATATATATATATATATATATATATATATATATATATATATATATGTATATATAGTTGAACATATGTATAGAGTTGAAGTCAGAATTATGAGCCCCTTTTAAGCTATATATTTTTCCATAGTCTACAGAGCAAACCATCATTATAAAATAACTTGCCTAATTTCCCTAACCTGCATAGTTAACCTAATGAACTTAGTTAAACCTTTAAATGTCACTTTAAACTGTATAGATGTGTCTTAAAAATATTTAGTAAAATATTATTTACCGCCATCATGACAAAGATAAAGTAAATCAGTTATTAGTGATGAGTTATTAAAACTATTTATTATTATGTTTGCAAATGTGTTGAAAAAAAAATCTGCTCTCCGTTAAACAGAAAACGGGGAAAAAAGTAAAAAGGGGGCTTTGTTTTTTGCTTGCTATGATCAGCTTTAAAGTGAATGTGACAATGTTTGTATTTTTTGTGTATTTAATTAGTTTGAGGCTTCCTGTCCTGATGGCCTATGTCCAGGATGGAGTGTCATCCTAAAAGGAGAAACCCCACCTGAGGCCAGCAAGTAAGTTGAAGTTCTTACCATGTAAAAATAAATAAATAGATGAATAAGATTTGTTAACGTAATATTTAAAATGACAGTTACAGCTACAAAACTACAAGATATTTTGTTTCACTACAACATAGCTAAGAAAGAAAATTGTGGACCTTGGTAATTCAAAAATATAAATAAACATCATTTTTGGAGTAAAAAAAAAAAACATATACAGGCAACACAAATTTAATTTATGCTCGCAAATAATTACAGCTGTCAATGATAAATAAACGTCTTATGAAATGAAACCATTGGCCTTTGGTGCCAAGGTGGCTTTGATTATGCACAATGTTTTGTTGACATTGTGGGAGAAAACTCCAGCACTTTAGAGTCACACTGATAGCGATTGAAGATTTATGTAAATTTGGCAAGCTGATCGCATTCTGTACTGTACAGGAGACTTGGCACAAAGGAAATCACAATGCACTGTAGAAAAAAAAGCATGTCAAATTACACGAAATAAATTGAAAGCCCACAAAAGGTAAACCCCTTTATAGCGAGGAATCACTCTACTAGAAAATCAATGGTTCAGTAGGTGAAGGTTGAGTAAATGTTGACATATTTGTTGTCAGTTTTGGCTGAACTAGGTCTTTAATGTCTGAATAAATGTTCAGTTTCTTACCACAGACTTCGATGAAATCTTTCAGTACAAAGACTAATTGTGTTGCTTGTGTCTGTGATTTTGACTTAAAGTGACTGCAACTATTGGTGTGGATTTATTGAATCACCAAAAATCAGTTGAGTTGAAAATCCTTTTCAGCAATTATTTGAAGAAATCGCCTACATACAGTATTGAATGGCCAAAAGGTCAAAAATTAACAACACATTTTCTTTTTTGAGTGAACTATCCCTATAAAATCATTATCTTTACACATTTGTTTGCTTGATTTTGTCAGACGCACTCAATTTAAAATTTGAGAACTAAAAAATCAGTGCCCATTTTCCTCTTTCTTTTAAATAGAATCATCAACAGTTAACTCATATCGATCAATGACTCATTCAAGTTTGTTAGTAAAGAAAACCTACGATGTAAACAATTTCACATCTCTCAGGGAGAAAAAAAATACAATTCATAACAATAATAATGGGTCCATCAGAGAAGATAAACAATGCTACAGTATTTACACACCATTTCACTCAAGACCCACAAACACAACCGATTTCTGATTCCAGACGAGTGGTTGAGTTATTATTCCTACACAGAGACAGACACGAGCTAAAACATTATCTGTTTTCAAGCGTGATCTTCTCCCATTTCTCCTTGTTAAAATGCACTCATATGTGAGTGATGGAAAAACACTGAAATGCAAGTGGCTCATCTTAGCTTAACGATAGCCCTTCAATCTAGCTGTCTTGCTATTGGCCAAAATGATTTGTTCATTACACTGTGTATTTTGCTGTCCTCAAGGTTTGAGATCAATTTCCTGTGTGACCGCGATGACAGAGTAGCATTCCATTTCAACCCGCGCTTCACCGAGTCTGATATCATCTGCAACTCTTACATGGCCAACCGTTGGGGTCAGGAGGAGAGATGCAACCACTTCCCCCTCGGCGTAGAGGAGCCTTTCCAGGTGATCAAGAGTCTTTATTGCTAAAATATCATGAATATAATATGAGCGAGGTTGATTAAATAAGCATGGACTCCTTGTCTCTCGGCAGATTGAGATTTACTCCGACAACGACCACTTCCACGTTTACATCGACAAAGCCAAAGTGATGCAGTATAAGCACCGTGTGGAAGACCTAAAGACCATCACTAAACTGCAAGTGGTGAATGACGTCAAGATCTCCTCTCTGGAGATCACTAAAAAACTTTTTTACTGAGTCTGGGCGGTGCATTCAATTGGAGCTCGCTTTATGTTTGTTGAAAGTGCATCAATGTATTTTCGCATTCCTGTTGAAAACCTTTTATTGGTCAAGAGGATCTTCTTGGGTTGATCTGCTAGTAAAGGTGTGATTATCTGTATTGGCATGCCGTATAACTGAACTCTATATTCATTTGAATCTCTGAATAAATGAGAGGTCAATGACAGACTCGTTTTTGATTTGATGAGAGTGTGTTTGGTGACTCAGTATGTTTAAAATTAAATACAAATAAATAGGCTTCCAGCTGACCTCCTGTTTTTTCAGAAAATCGATTCAAAATTATGCAGAGAAGTCAATTCTGAGGAAAATTATTCCAAGAAATCAATACTAATATGCTCATACAAATAGAGTGCTGAAGTTGTGGGGTCAAAAACTGGAAGACTATTGTTCCTGGTTAATTCAACATTTTTGGGGTACATTTATAATTTTCTTTATTATTATTAATATTATTTGTATATAAACAAATAATGAACAATGATCTGTCACGGGAATTAGAGTCATGCTTTTTCACTAACAAAGTTCTTATTCTTATAAAGATCTTGTTCTCGTTTTGTTTGATTTTTACTGTCTTATAGTTAATACAAACTAATTTTTCTAGTTTTCATGAATTATTTTTAATTACCTGAACTTAAATTTTCACAAATTTTTTTAATTACCTCAACTTAATTTTACTAGTTTTCATGAATTATTTTTAATTACCTTAACTTAATTTTTCTAGTTTTCATGAATTATTTTTAATTACCTCAACTTAATTTTTCTAGTTTTATGGCTAAATTTTTGTAGTTAGTGCAACATATTCTAGTTGCCCTAACAAATTTTTTTCTAGTGAAAACAGCTTAATTTTTCTAAATCACGCAACGTAATTTTACTACTTACAACAACTTAATTTTTCTAAATCATGCAACTATTTTTTTCTGGTTGCCCTAACTTAGTTTTTTTTTTTAGTTATCCTTACTTTTTTTATCTAGCTACCTTAACTTATTTTTTTTTAGCTCTTAGAATTTTTTTTTTTTTTTAGATCTAGTAACTTAGTATTGATAGTTGCCTTGATTACATTTTTCTGGTTATAGCAACTAATTTTTCTAATTTTTCTAATTACATTTTTCTGGTTATAGCAACTAATTTTTCTAATTTTTCTTCTGGTAAATTTTTTTGTAGTTAGACAAACTTAATTTGCTTAATTACTCTAACTTATTTTTTCTAGGTAGTGCAACAACATTTTTGCAGTATTTGTACTTTAATCTTATCACTCTTTTACTCTTTAGCCTGAATTTAAAATGATAATTCGCCCACAAATTTACACTCAAGTGGTTCTAAATGCTTATGAATTTATCTTTTAAAAGCCTCTACTGACTTTCATAGTAAGAAAACAAAAACAAAAAAAAACATGAAAGTCAATTGCTGTTTTTTTTTTTTTTTTTTCAACAATCTAACGTATATGTACCTTTGTGTTGCACAGAAGAAACTCAATCAGGTGTGAATTTTCATTTTTGTGTGAACAACTGTATCCCTTTAAAGTTACATATAAGTAATATATATATATATATATATATATATATATATATATATATATATATATATATATATATATATATATATATATATAAATAGTGAAAATGTAAAATACAAAGTAGATCTAGAAGGTTATAGCCATCTCCGGGAAGGAAAATAGCCTTCAAAAATCTTTGAACAGCATGTACAGTGATAAGTAGTTGAAAAATTTCTTCAATCAGCGATAATGTGTTATGTTCTCTTTTTTTGGCTGTGGCTGCTCATGACGTCACAGATGGGTGAGAGTGCAGGCTTGTAGTCTGACAGCCACAGGCAGGCTAAATTTAGCACAAAAAAGAGCAAAGTAACAAGCCCATAACATCATAAGGACACATAATGTAACCTTTTATGTAACCTGAAAAGCCATTAGTTGAAAATACATCCCGTACAATATGACGACATAAAATATTATTTTTAGACTGTATGGGGTAAAGTTTAGCCTAAGTTGTGCCTATACAAATTAACTTTAAATAAATAAACAAATAAATAAATAGACCTTGATTGTGAGCCTAATTTTGGTAAAGATCTGTCATGATTTGTGTCACTGCTTGTGTGACTTTTTTTTTTTTTTCAAGTCAGACTCATTAACTTTGGACCAGTGTATTGCACAACATGCTGATCAATACCATCACTCTACTATGCTATATTGACTCCAGCTATATTGATCAAATTGTTTGATCTGCTCAGTTGTTTTAGTTGTACAGCTGCTTTGTAAACAAAAGATTTTTTTATTATTATTAGTAGTAGTAGTGGTGGTGGTAGTGGTAGTAGTAGTAGTTGTAGTAGTGGTGGCAGTGGTTGTAGTAGTAGAAGTTGTAGTAGTGGTGATGGTAGTGGTAGTAGTAGTAGAAGTTGTAGTAGTGGTGATGGTAGTGGTAGTAGTAGTAGAAGTTGTAGTAGTGGTGATGGTAGTGGTAGTAGTAGTAGTAGTTGTAGTAGTGGTGATGGTAGTGGTAGTAGTAGTAGTTGTAGTAGTGGTGATGGTTGTAGTAGTAGAAGTTGTAGTAGTGGTGATGGTAGTGGTAGTAGTAGTAGTTGTAGTAGTGGTGGCAGTGGTTGTAGTAGTAGAAGTTGTAGTAGTGGTGATGGTAGTGGTAGTAGTAGTAGAAGTTGTAGTAGTGGTGATGGTAGTGGTAGTAGTAGTAGTAGTTGTAGTAGTGGTGATGGTAGTGGTAGTAGTAGTAGTAGTTGTAGTAGTGGTGATGGTAGTGGTAGTAGTAGTAGTTGTAGTAGTGGTGGCAGTGGTTGTAGTAGTAGTAGTTGTAGTAGTGGTGATGGTAGTGGTAGTAGTAGTAGAAGTTGTAGTAGTGGTGATGGTAGTGGTAGTAGTAGTAGTAGTTGTAGTAGTGTAGTAGTCCCTTTATTCATCTAGGGTCGCCACAGCAGAATTAACCACCAACTTATCCAGCACGTTTTTACGCAGCTGATGCCCTTCCAGCTGCAACCCATCACTGGGAAATATCTACACAAACTCATTCACACACACACTCATGCACTACAGACAATTTAGCCTACCCAATTCACTGCATCACTTTGGACTGTGGACCCAGTGGACACAAACTCCACACAGAAACACCAACTGAGCCTAGGCTCGAACCAGCGACCTTCTTGCTGTGAGGCGACAGCATTACCTACTGTGCCACTGCGTCACCTTTAAATAATTTTGTTCTTGCATTTATTTTTTGGTTGTATTAGTGATTCCAGAAATAAAGACATAGCAATTCATCTTATGGAGGATGTGTGCAGTCAGTGCCCGTACATGCAATTTTTCGGGTGTCCTCTGAGCATTTTAAAAGGATTGTTCTCCCAAAAAAGAACAATTTCTTTACATTTATCCACACTTGTGAATTTATTTGTTCTGTTGAACACAAAACAAAATATTCCCACCAATGTTGGTGAAAAAAACAGCCATTGACTGCCATCATATTTTTTGTTCCTGCTATGAATGTCAGTGAAACTAAATGATGAGTAAATGATGGCAGAATTTACATTTTTAGGTGAACTATGCCTTTAAGTTCTGATTGAAACCCTTGTTTAATGTTCTTTATGCTCCTACTATCACTGGTATAGTACTTCTTTCACATTTCCAGGTCCTTGTATTTACTGATCTTCTCCCTTTCCTTTAGCAGGATGTTTGTATGATCTGGAAGAGCTATATTGATCAACACACACATTTTCTCTTTATTTATTTGTATTTTCTTGTCATGGAGCACTATGTCAGAAAAATCAGCTAGAATGGCTCTATCTGCGACTATTGAAACATCCCACATAATGACGGTATCATTGATAGTAATGACTTTTCTGCTTCATGATCACAGTAATTTTGAGGCACTTGTATTCCTAGATAGTCTGGTGAACATTGCTTGAACATTACTTTGTTGTGTCTAATGGCTTACTCAGACTGTGTGAAGTACAGCGTTCCACAATATGGCTTTATGAGCTCTTCAGACTTATTGTACATGTTTACTTTCTTCTGTTTGATTGAAGATGTTTTCTGGTACTTGGTGTTATGGCTGCGAAAAAACAAAGCATTGGGTCTCTCCTTTTAAACCAGAGCTTTGTATACACTTACATGAATTGTTTGTGTGCCCTTCAGGAGCCCGATTTAGCTTTTCTCAGTGATGATCTTTAATTGGATTAATAACTTCTGCATAATGAGAGTATTTTGCCTTTCCAACATCACAATGTCTCAATAGTCACATAATTATATCTATGCTCAACATGATAATGCTTAGACCCAATGATAGCAGTCTTAAAAGCAGATTCCACTTCTATTAACCATCTCATCTCATGGAATACTGTCTTTAGACATTAGCTTTAGGTTGATGGATGCCTGCAATGGTCTGTAGTTTCCTTGTCTTGCTATCCATCCTCCTAATGTCTGTTCTCAGTCAGTCAATGAGACCAAATATAAGCCACAACTGGAAGAGCTAGGGCATTGACAGTTGTATTACCCTCATTTTCAAAATTAGAGGGCATTTTAGTATGCAAGGCTTCTGGTGTCATTACCTTCAAGTTATTTTGACAACAAGCTCATCTGATTTGACAATATATGCTTGCCTGAATTTGTTTTAGTTCACTGAAGCCTTCCGTTTGGTGAGCAAATAAAAGATTACAACTCAAATTATTATTTTGTGTACAACTACGTAATTACTCCATCCTGGTATCACTCTCTGTTGTTTTATACAAGCTTAATTTCTAACATATTGCATCTGTGTTTTAGTTATTTATTATATGTATAAAAAATTACCTTATGACTATTAATAATATTAAATTAGGAATATTTTATTAGTAATATTGTTGGGTGTTCATGTTTTGTTTTTGTTTTTTTGCCAAGATTATTTTGTATACTGTAAATTATTCTAAAACAGTAAACAACTAGGATTTTAAAACCATTTCATCTCAAATCAATATCTCTCATACCCATGGTTATTTTTCTTGTGAAAAGCTGTGTAATTATAGGAATGGCTTTACTGTATCCCTTAAAAGAACAAATTATTTAGACAATAAAACTGAAACTCCTGGTTTTAGACCACAATAATTCATTAGTATGGTGAAGGGCTTCCTTTTGCAGCCAATACAACATCAGTTTGTCTTGGGAATGACAGATGCAAGTCCTGCACAGTGGCCAAAGGGATTTTGAGTCATCCATCTAGCAGAATAGTGACAGTCACTACGTGATGTTGGTGGAGGAAAACATTTTCTGACTCGCTCCTCCAAAATACCCCAAAATGATCAATAATATTTAGATCTGGTGACTGTGCAGGCCATGAGGTTCTACTTCACTTACAAGTTTATCAAACCACTCTGTCACCAGTCTTGCTGTGTGTATTGATGCATTATCATCCTGATACACAACACTGCCTTCAAGATACAATTTTTGAACCATTGTCCTCCGAACATGGTTCTCCAGAATGGTCTGGTGATCCTTGGCAGTGCTGCACACATCTAGCATAAGTATTGGGGTTATGGAATACAATGATTTTACAGCTCAAACCATCACTGATCCACCCCATGCTACACACTGAGCATGCAACAGTATGAGTGGTAAACCTCTTTGGGGCTTCTCCACATCATAACTCTCTCGTAAATTGGAAAGACAGTGAAGGTGGACTCATCAGAGAAAAATATACATACAAAAATTCACATTTTCCACAGCCCAAGATTTTCACTGCTGGCACCACTGAAACTGATGTTTGGCATTGGCATGAGTGAGCAAAGGTTTGGCTATAGCAGCCGGGCAATCTATAAATTGACCCTGTCGAGCTCCTGACAATGAGTTTTGGTAGAAACAGGAGAACTGAGGAGCACATTTAATTCCGCAGTGAGTTGGGCAGCTGTGGTTTTATTTATTTTTTTGTATACAATCCGGGTTAGCACTGGACATCCCTTTTAGACAGATTCCTTTTGCATCCACAGGTACACCTGTTGGATGTGGTTCGTCCTTCTCAGTGGTATGCTGACATTACTCTGGATATCATGGCTCTTGATACATCACAGAGAATTGCTGTCTTTGTCACAGATGAGCCAGCGAGACGTGTACCAACTAATTATCCTCTTTTGAAATGTCACCCACATGGTTGTGAGAATTGTAAAAATGTGTTATTAAAAGAAATGAAGACTTCAGATGCAAAAACCCTAAATTCCTACACTTAACTCTAAATTCCGTCTGAAATTATTTCTTCTAAAATGAGCCTTTTTGTCAAGCTGCTGTGTTTAGGTTCACTAATGTCACTTTTGTGGCAAATAATAAGAAATTTATTGTCTTTATATACTTTATCTTTACATTGTCTTTAAAGTGAAATAAATCAACATAAACAAAGGAGGCTTGGGAAAAAAAAGTTTAGTTTTGATAGAAAAAAAATCAGATGGCATTTAGAGGTTTTTGCATCTAAACTCTTCATATACTGTTCCATGAACAGGTTGTGTATATTTATTTCTGAGAAGGGTTTAACTACAAAAACCATAGTTTCCAGTGTTGTGTAGAGCTTACAAAAGCCGTGGTTTTTAATCATTGTTAAATTATGTGCTTTATCATTTTATGAATGTGTTGCTTGTTTCTTAGTTTCTGCTATTAAATTCTTTTTTAAATGTAACCATATGGTTTTATTATATTAAAATGCTAATGTTGCTTACTTTTTGCATATAGCCACGCTAGCCTAATATCAAAGTTAAAGGATGTAACAACCCAAACAATTTTGTGTTTAATAGACATCTAATAGACATCAAAATGTAGACAGCTAGCTTGGCTAAAACAAGGCTAAACTTTCGCTGTCAGAGAAAATCTAATAGAGGTCTAAGAATAAAACTAAACTAGTCCTCAAACAGTCAGATTAGACAGACTTTATATGTGTAGTCATTCATTTTCTGTTTATTTGATGACTAGTCTGTTTTGGCCTATTCCTACGTCTGTCAGATTTTCTCTGACAGCCCAAATTTAACCTTGTTTTAGCCAAGAAGACGAAAATGATGATCAACTTCCTGAAGATTTAACAGACAGAAAAATGCAATTAAATAAATGTGCTATTGCTAGTAGACTAATGCCATTATATTTACATAAAAATGAAGATACCGCCCCTTCAAACATATAAATCGAGATCTTCCTCTTCTGTTTGTTTTTTATTCTTCATTTCAATCAGGTCTACTTTATTTTAATGACACGTACTTAAAAAAAATCCGTTCGTTTTGTTAAAAAGTTCTCAATTATCAAACATCGGCGAGTGCAGCTTTAATTGCGCAGTCTCTGCACCTCAGACGAATGAGCAACTGCTCGTATCACATCAGGGATACACGCTTCACCTTCGCCACATCCGCAGACGCTCATTGGAGATGAAGGAGAAACACTGAACACAGCGCGTCCTCTCACTGCACAAGACGAGCGCGCACCTGCTGCTGATGCACGCATATCCTCGGTATGTAGGCTATTTATATTTCTTTCCATCCTCCGTGATTACAAGTGTGTGTTTTTTACATTGCGGACTGAATAAATATAACGATAAATTGCGGAATTGAATAAGCAAAAAGTGATTAAAGTTGCTGAGGCAAACGCGCGGAAAGCTTATATCAGTACATAAAACATCCAGTGCATATCATTTACTGTTTATTCAGCTTGATAAGAGTATTGTGACTCTACAACCTTGAGGTTGCTTTCACGGTTTAATATTGCATGATTTAGAAAGGAAATAAGCAAAAGATAATTATTTGCGACTCCGTTTGCTGAGAGTTCCGTTTTTAATTTCCACTTATACAAAGGCTTGTTTTGATTTTAATTGATGGTTTCTATTGCCAAACTCAAAACTGTCTGAAATGTGAATAATTTAGCAAAATTGTTACCTTGAGCAACATCACACATTATCACACGCAATTTATTCTGCTTAAGCAGCTAATTTATTGTATCAGCGACTGGCTGTGTCTTGCATAATTCACAATTTTATCTTGCATGACAAATGTGGGGATTGTGAAGAAAATTGAAAACGGAAAATTAAAAGATAAGAATTATTTGAAAATATTCATCACTGTCTGGCAGTGGATTTTAAGGCTTACAGTTTAGCCAGTGCAATTGCTGAGATTTCTTGCTATCTAGTAATTTAATTTTCATCCTAATGTGTGTCATGTTTCCGCAGAGGCCGGTTGGCTAAATGATGGATTTCATTACCTCACTCGTTTTGGCTGAAGATGAAGATGCCTTGAGCTTTAGTAATCGACTCTGGGATGTCTGAAGCAGCGTCCGAAGCCTACTACATATCGAAACATCACATAAACCTGCTGAATCTTTAATGGAAACAACAGGAATTATGAATATCACTGCAGGCTTGCTGAAAAAAGAGCTTCTGCTCTCGAACGCCTTTCTGTCCTTGAATGCCTCTTTCCATGGTCTTGAAGACTTCGCAGGTGATGTCTTTCTCCACCAAAGCGGTGAGCTGGAGAGACTGCTGCTGCTGACGATTAAAGAGCCCACCACCATCGCTCTCACAGTGATGTATTCAATATCATTCGTAGTGGGCTTCATTGGAAACCTAATGGCCATCCGAATGCTCACCTGCCAAAAGAGTAAGAGAATGCAGAGCATCAGTGCCACCCGGAGTTTGCTCATCAACCTGGCCGTGTGTGATCTGATGGTGGTTTGCATCTGCATGCCTATCACGCTCGGCCACACCATTTACACCGCTTGGGTGTACGGAGACCTCCTGTGCCGAGCCGTTCCCTTCATCCAGGCTGTGTCCGTGTCAGCGAGTGTCCTCAGTCTGACCGTCATCAGCATCAACAGATATTACAGTGTTCACAGCCCACTGAACTCCCTCTCGTACTTCACCCAGAAGAAGATCTACATCACTATTGTGTGCGTGTGGGTTTTGTCCTCAGCTATTTGTGCTCCTCTGCTCTTCATGATCAAGTTAGACGAGATCCACTTGATCGATATCATCGTGCCCATTTGCAGGGAGCTGTGGCCACAGGCGAGACTCAAGCAAGTCTACAATGTGCTCCTTTTCGTGGCTCTCTACTGCATACCAGTAACATTTAACCTCATCATCAGTTTTTTGACTGGCAGGAAGCTTTGGAGGACTTCTCAACATTTCTCAGACTTTGATCCACACAGCCAGATTGTGCACGCTTCACAGCTGAAGATGCGCAAGAAGATCGCCAAGGTAGTGGTGACTTTGGTCCTCCTGTTCGCCATTTCCTGGCTCCCGCTCTATGTAGCCGACATCCTCATTGACCGCGAGGTTCATCCTCCACACTGGGTTCTGCAAGCTCGTCCTTTCGCACAGTGGTTGGGTCTCACCAACTCCAGTCTCAACCCCATCTGCTATTGCTTCTTAGGAGATCTGTACCGTTCTGCCCGAGCAGTCAGGTCCAGGTATCAGGAGAGGATGCTCTCCGCCCTCAGATCCTCCAGCACTCTTAAACTATCCAGTTTTCTGTCTCTCAAAAAGCAGAAATCTGGCCAGCGAAAAGCCGCCGTGAGTCAGGTGTCAGTGGAGACTCTTTCAGATTGGTGTTCAAACAACAGCCAGATGGTGTCTCTCCAAAGCCTGTCAGAAAAGATAGCATCTACAAGCAATCCCGAGTTATCAAATTTATAGTCAGGATGTCCTGTGCATTATCTGAAAGGATTCAGGTAACTTTAAAGTGATAGTTCACTCTTAGTCTATAGAAGTGGTTCCCAAACTGGGGGGTTGGAGCCAATGACAGGGGGACGCTTGGTGATTTAAAAAAAAAAGTCAAATAAATGTTATTAAACTGTTAGAATGATCATATTTTATCCATAACCCACAGAAGATAAAAATTGTAAAATAGTAAAAATCAACAACATGCAAATTAAAAGCCATCGACCTTTAAAATATATATTTTTTAGGATCAGTGTGTTTACATTAGATTAACAACACAGCAAAAACGTCAGCTGCCGAGGATTGAATTTATAACACCAGGTTAAACTTTCTGACATCTTTATGGCAATCAAATACATTTAAAATATACAGGCCACAACTGAATATTAAGAATGATCTCTGAGTGGCGGTCTCCAAAATTAAACCAAGAATAAACCAGTCTCATTAGTTGAGGTTAATTCATTCATTCATTTTCTTTTCAGTTTAGTCCCTTTTTTAATCCGGGGTCTCCACCGCTAAATGAACGCCTAGTTGAGGTTAATTTATTCATTCATTTTCTTGTCGGCTTAGTCCCTTTATTAATCTGGGGTCGCCACAGCGGAATGAACCGCCAACTTATCCTGCACATTTTTGCGCAGCGGATGCCCTTTCAGCCGCACACCATTAGTTGAGGTTAATATTAAATTAATAAATGACTATAAAAGTTAAATGGTTGTTGGCCTGTTGCACTTTTTTGTGTTGTCAATATGCTCATGTTTATATTGGCGTACTGTTGTGTGCACATTGCTTGTATATTTATAATCATCTGAGAGGAATTTGGGGGTTGAGAGCCACTGGCATTTTTATTTTAGGGGTCATGGGCTGAAAAGTTTGGAAACCCCATGTTCTATAGAAGAAAAGAAGTCATATAAGTTTTGCGTGAGCAAATAATGACAGAACTGTCTCTTTAATTGTTGTAAATCAATTGAAAATGTACTAACTATTTATTCTCTCTCAAAGGGTTCCAAAGCGTTATGAGTTTCTTTATTCTATTGCACACTAACAAGGATATTTTGAAGGAAACACAAATACTGTGGAAGTCAATAGTTACAGGATTCCAGCATTCTTCAAATTATATTTTTTGTGTGTGTTCAACAGAAGAAAGTCAAACAGGTCTGGAACAAGGAAAGATTGAGTAAATGATAACAGAATCTTTGTTTTGGGGTGAGCTCTCCCCTTTAAGACTGTGACCACCATAGACACTGAAATGTTAAAAATGTGGACAATTTGGACTTTTGACCCAACTTGGAAATGTCCAAATTTTCCATAATTTGAAATGTACTCCATTACAAAAAGATCTATTGAAAGGGTTGCAAAATGTTTAAAAGGTTACACAGTTGAAGTCAGAATTATTGGGCCCCCTTTTAATTATTTTGTCTTTTTTAAATATCTGCCAGATAATGTTTAACAGAGAAAGGAAATTTTCCATGTATGTCTGATAATATTTTTTCTCCTGGAGAAAGTCTTATTGGTTTTATTTAGACTTTAAGGTATATATTTTTTCGATAGTCTACAGAGCAAACCATCATTATACAATAACTTATGAACCTAGTTAAGCCTTTAATTGTCACTTTAAGCTGTATTAAAATGTTTTGAAAAATATCTAGTCAAATATTATTTACTGTCATCATGGCAAAGATAAAATAAATCCGTTATTAAAACTATTATGTTTATAAATGTGTTGAAAAAATATCTGCTCTCTGTTAAACAGAATTAGGGGTAAAAATAAATAGGGGCGGGGGGGGGGGGGGGGATGGGGGGGCTAATAATTTTGACTTCAACTGTATAAAAAAAAAAATTATATATATATATTATAGTATATATATATATTGGTCTGTCAACACATCAGTTAGCCGATCAAATTAATATAGGCAGGGTTTACAATTCACAGAAGCAGAGTGCAAATTCCACTGTAAAGTGTTAAAGCGAGGTAAGATTGGACTATTTAATAATAAAAGTGTTAAAGAAGTGCAGGTAAAGAATCTGGTGAAACAAGGAATGTTTCTCATTTTCAACATATTACTCATGCAAAGTTTGAGTGAATGTGTGCAGAATATTCCCAACCAGAATTCAGTCAAAAATTTTCTTCACCAGTCTACTTTCATGTACTATATAAAAGTAAAACATGTTCAAGATGGTTACATCCTTGGTTCAAATACCATAAAAAGGGCACATGACTGTGTGATTCGATGCAGCATCAGCATAGTGTGTGTTTGTATATAAAACCTGCATTGCATCACATCGCATCACATAAATTGTACATGAAAAAAGTAGCTTGATGTAACATGGGGCTTTCTGTAAATAAAACTGTTTTGTGTAGACGTTACTGATTGTACAAAAAATGCTGGGTTAAGGCCTGTTTTCACACAGTTGCAGAAATTTGGTGCAATAAACATTTGAACTTGAATGAAAATCAAATGCAGTTGTTGATCTAATCTCTAATCAACCGATAAGTTTCATGCTTTTGGCCAAAGAAAATGCTGACTTTGTGGCACTACAAATTATTTTGTGACCTGATACTAAATATAAGATGAATCAAGAACTGATTCTTGTTTCTGTAATATTGTATTAAATATCTGATGATAAAAAGTATAGTAAAAACAAAATGTCTTGTAAATACTGTTCTTTTCTTCACTGTGATTTCTGACAGTTGTTAGCCAGGACAGCCAGAGTAACCAAGGTATTTCTGTTTTTCTATAAGCCTATGTTATTTTCTGTAAACCACAGTGCTTGTCCAGTTACCGTAAATTAGGTTCTGAGACCTAAATTCCTTTAAATGGTAACACTTTAGTTTAAATACCAATTCCCACTATTAACTACTGGCTTATGACTTGCCTATTATTAAGATATTGAGTGTTTATTACTTTTTACCCAATAACTAAGCCCAACTATTACCTTACTAACTATTAATAAGCTAAATAGTAGTTTATTGAGATAAAAGACTTTGTTAATGGTTTATTAATAATGGAATTATTCATTTAAATAAAGTATGACCTTTCATATATATCAAAACTTGTTTGCATTTATTGTTTTTAACTCCAAATAAAGCATGAGATTTGTCAGCGAATATAATGAGTGCAGACTATTTTTGTTATGTTTTTCCATAAGCGCTATACTATCTGATAGTACCTCTGCATATTCTTTAAAGGGAATCATGAAAACCATGAGAAGAAATGTGTAAACAGGCCTTTGCTCATAAAAATGCAGGAAAGATTGTATTTTAAATCAGGGGTTTCAAACTGGGATCAAGGTCACCATAACTGCGAACTGAATAATAACTAATATATCAATGATATGACTTCTATTGTGAAGGATGTGGCTTTTGGTGCATATTATATTTAACAAATTTGAAAAACCTATTTAACATACTTAACTGAGTCCTAAAAACATCAGTCAGAAACATTTTAGAGCTTTTCAAATGAAACTATCTTACAGTTACTGTAGAGTGTTTTTATTATTGTTGTGATTCTGTCAATTTCCCCTGCTCTCGGCCATAATGGAGAACCGAAAGGATCGGACAGAATTCTACAACTGAATTATTTTTTCTCTGCTTATTTATGCTGTCTAAACCATGGTGGGATGACACTAAATCATATAGAGAAGGATGAGGTGTAATATTATGACAAAATGAATTTAATACGCAGTATTCTTCTAGATTTGTTATGATTTTGGCAGACTTTAGTACTCTAAACCTTTTGTTTTCTTTGTTCTGACCAATTAGTACAGGCCAAAACATTATTGGTTATAATTAATCAATAAAACATTTCAAGAACGGCAGTAATCAGCAAAATATGCTCAATTTAGAGACATTGTTTACATTCCAACGTGGCCGACGTGTCATGATACAACACTGTAAACAACACTGTAGTGATTGATGATGAGATTAAACATCAGTAACTTTAAACACATTTAGATTTGGTAACATTTAGTAACACTTCACTTAAAGGAGGGTGTTCATAAGACATTATAATTATGGCATTACACATGAATGATATTTTATACATGCTTATGTTGTGACGTCTAATTAAGTGTAATTAGTTCAGTTATGACATTTTGATTTAAGATTGTCTGAAATGTCTTTTTGACAACTAAATACATCACAATATGTCTTTGTATTTGCTGTGACAACTTAACATTACAATACAGCACAACATGTCATAAATCTGTCATTAACATGTGTGTCATGAGGCCATTATAATTGTTCCTTAAACATTTTTTTAAACAAAATTAATTTGTATTTAATAATTTGCCAGTATAATATAATTTTATAAGAGTTTTATTGATATTTAATGATAATTAATAACCTGTTAATGACTAATTCAATTTGCATCACTGTAGTAAAAATATTAATCACACTGTTAACAATTCATGACACACAACACAATTAAAATGCCATCATACAGTATGTATCATGTTATATATATATCAGGGGCATAGATTTAGCATGGACCGAGGGGAAGTGTCCCCATCCACCGCTTACTAAAATGTCCCCACCAATAATTTAATTTGTGCTATCAGTATTAACATAGACATGCAAAAAGGGTTAAATCACATTCTGTTTTTATTAATACTGATAAATGAGACATGTTTCATTTGCCCTATGGCTAAAATAAGCAGAAATCTTTATTAAACTTTTTATTAGTTTATAAACATTCCTTTAACAATACACTATTTCATTTCATTTAATAAATTGTATGAAGAGATGATTAATTAATAACATTTTATTTTAATAGCATTATTATTATATAATTTGGGGGTCTAATTCATCAATGTCAAGAGCAAACCTACGTCCTTTATATATATATATATATATATATACATTTGATTGTTGTTTGTTTTTATTGAGGATTTTTATTTAAATAAAAACAAACTTGCATTGAGTATTATCAAAATAATCTTCTTTCAAATGCCTTGTTTAAAATGAATGCCACTGTTGCTTTTATCCTGCAACTTCAAAGGCATTATTAGCTCATTTGATCAGATGCTTTATTTTGCGAGTCTTCCCTCGCAATTACCATATCTGCGTGATGAACCTTTTGAATCATGAAAACCCCTGCTTTAAATTATGTTGGACATGGGAAAATTGAGTAATTGTACAGTGTGGTACATTGATTTCCAGTGCTTCTGTGCATTATTGTGCATTGTCATTGAAGAAAATATCCTATTTTTTTTCTAACGTGCATGACTAAAATGAAAAACAGGCAGAATGTACAGGTCCTTAAATGCCTTGTGAAGATTCAAAGCAATTCATCTGAATTAAATGTGCTGTGCTTGATTGTGAATGATCATTTGTGCTTGCCTTTTTCAATGGAAACTGACAAGAATCAGAGATGGTTCACTAAGTAGGTCTGCCCTCAGATCTTCTGAAGAGGAGAATATCATGTACTGTACCACATCAAGCACAAATACAGCCTCTTCAATTCTGTTATCGTCACATATTACAAAAGATGGACAAACTGAGAACATATTAGGTTCATCCTGGGGACATATGTGGAATGACGTAGTGGGAAAACTACCATAAAAATATTTAAATAAACTTCCTAGCAGGCACACTGTTGTCAAAATTATGTCAGATTAACATCCAGCATGATGCCAAAAACACGTCAAATTTTGCTAATTGATCTGATGTCAAAACGTTGACATTCGTTTGACATGCACACATGATGCCCCTTTGACCACTAAAATAATACCACAAAAAGTATTATAAAATACGAATAGTTTCATTAACTGGAAAGCCTTAATTACAAATATACACTGAATTTTGTATGTCCAACAAAGCATGTAACTACACTGTAAAAAAATATAAGCCAGTGCACCAACAAAAAAGCATAACTCTTATTTCCTTTTGCTTTTTCCTGTTCACTAAACTTTTAAAAACATCAGCTGCACTGACCTAAAATTATTGTCAGTAGTACAAAAAAAAAAAAAAAAAAAAAACATTTAGTTTGGTTAATATAAGATTATTAGTTTTCTGGAGAGGTAAAGTACTCTGTAACAAAGCTTTTTTCAGTTTTCAGTTGTGCCAACTGAACATGTTTTGTCTGCAGAACTGGAATGCCTGAAATTGAGTGAACAAAAAAACATAATCCTGATTTCCTTTCATTTTTTTCTTGTGTACTCAACTTCTGAAAACTTCAATTGCACTGACCTAAAATGTCTGAAGTTGAATGAACCAAAAATTGGAAATAAAAAATAATACATTATCAGAACAAACAAACCTAGTTCAATTAAAAAAATAAAATAAAACAGAAACAAATGTTAACAAAACATTTACTTGACACAGAATAAAACAGGACAGGAGGCAAAACAACAATAACGATAAACATGACAAGGATTAAAACATGGCGGGACAAACACAGGGAAAAACAAGATTCAGGAAAAAGTCTGTGTACGAGATGTCTTTATAGTCCTAGTAATCAGTCCATCATGAGCCTCCAGCTGTGTGTGTGTAATCGGGAGACAAGAAACTAATTCCTCCTGTTGAATTGTTTGAGCATAAAAATTAAATATCAAATACATTTGATTTCTCATTTGAGAACACATTTTGAGTTATTATTTGACTGTTTGAGCATTTGATTTATCATTTGGTTTGTTGTTTTGAAAGTTTGGTGTATTATTTGATCTTTTTTAGCATTTGAATTTTCATTTTGTAAGGAAAAAACTTCCTTATATACAGTTAGGGTCAGAATTATTAACCCCTCTGTTTATAATTTTTTTCTCCAATTTCTGTTTAAAGGAGAAAAGATTTTTGCAACACATTTCTAAACATAATAGTTTTAATAACTCATTTCTAATAACTGATTTTGTTTCAAGGCGACGCAGTGGCGCAGTAGGTAGTGCAAAAAGGTTGCTGGTTCGAGCCTCGGCTGGGTCAGTTGACGTTTCTGTGTGGAGTTTGCATGTTCGCGTGGGTTTCCTCCAGGTGCTCTGGTTTCCCTCATAGTCCAAAGATATGTAGTACAGGTAAATTGGGTAGTCTAAATTGTCCGTAGTGTATGTGTGTGAATGCAAGAGTTTATGGGTGTTTCCCAGTGTTGGGTTGCATCTGGAAAGGCATCTGCTGCGAAAAACATGTCCTGGATAAGTTGGTGGTTCATTCCACTGTGGCGACCCCTGATAAATAAAAGGACTAAGCTGAAGGAAAAAGAATGAATGAATAATTATGTCAATTTGGCATGAAGGTGCCCGCTGCGTTATATCCTCATTCAGACCTTCATACTCTCAACACAAGCTCCATCTTTGCCTTCCACAGACTTGCAATCAAAACACAAGCAATGCACTTGATATTCATGCTAATTCTGATTAGCAACTGTCACATCACTCGATATATGCAGAATAGGGCTTGATTAGCTGATAATACACAGTGGTTTTTCACTTAGATCGAGCGACTGAGAGCAGATTTGGGAGGATGATGAATGATTCTTCTGTTTGGGAGAGATGGAGACCGCAGGCAGTTATTAGCCCGAGCTCAGTGGCACGTCTTTCACTGGAACGGGGTGTAATAGAGTATGAGAGAGCTCTTGGATAAAAAAAATAAATAACACAGGATCAGTGATTATCTGAAAGATAGGAGATGACTATAATCCCTCTATAGGTGCACTGGCATCAGATCTGTTATATATTTGACCTAAAGAAAAATAAATGAGGGTTACAGCTACAACTAAAAGGATCACCAAAATATTTTTTTACAATACATTTGTTATATTTCAGGAGTCTTTGTTGATGTCAATAAAAATATAGCTCTTTATGTTAATTTGGGCATCATAAAAAATGTTAACAGATAAAATTTTGTATTTTAATTGATGAATTTAGTAAAATACAGTACATTTTAATTAGCATAAAAAAATAAACAAATACATTAGAACTGTTGGTAACACTGTAGTTTAGGTCACAATTCATGGTATTAAACCATTAACTAACATGGTATCACTTTAAAATAACAGTAGATGTGTTAATATGTAAACTAAACATTACTTTATTATGAATTAATGATGAGTTAAGGTGTGCGCCAATCATGAACTAACTTTAACTACAACAAGAGTCACATGAGTCCCTGTTTGAATAACGGCTACTTTAATTACTTGTTAATTCATGTTGTTAATTAATGTATTAATTAACATTTATGTTTTAGCTAAATGTAACCAACATGGACTCATGAGCTGTTAATGCTAATGCTGTTAAAGTGTCATGACTTTACTTGGAGGGGCACATCACCATTAGCCCATCCTTAACATGTTGACAGAACACTTTTCTATTGTTATTCAGTGTTATTGCACTAGACAGATGTGAACAAGGAGTTCATATAGTTAAGAATGGGTTAGTAATGATGTACCCCTCTGAGTAAAGTCATGGCCTAATTATAAATATATACCTCATAAGTCACTACCAGCTAAATGAATTATTAATTAGCTGTTTATTAGTTAGTAAGGTATAATTTGGGTTTAGGTTTTGGGTAGGATTAGGGATCTAGAATAGGATCATACTTAATTACAGATATGTCTACTGAGAACATGCGAGTCTTTTAAAGAGAAATCACACACTTCCGCAGTAAAGTGCGTGAAACCACAACATGGTCTAACACAAGAAATACATGGCCAGCAGGGGGCAGTTATGTAACATTGTGAGCACACTGTACTGATGTACAGTACAGTATGTGTGCATGTGAGCTACCTGTAAACGGTGTGAAAACAGTATTATTTATGCAGCTGTGTGTGTTATATTATATAGTTTAACTTAGGGCTGCACGATAACAGTAAAATTGCTAATCACAATTAATTTGCTCAAAATGTTAATCATGATTATTAATGACGATTATTCCTTTGTTTATATGTGTTAGGGATGCCACGGTTCTCAACATAATATTGAACCATACGGTACGACCTCCACGGTTCAATACGTGCTTGTGAATTAAAGTTTTCTCGGTTTTGCGTTTAAATCATTTATGTGCATTTTATATCTCCCCGAATTGACTGTGTGTGCCTCTAAATCCATGAGCTGAGATGAGGAAACTCCTTCCCGCGAGTAAATATCCAATCACTATGCTCTAAAGTTAGGGGGCGCTTGACCATCATTCCACACTTTAACATTGCGAGCGGCGATGAAATGAGGCTGAGGCAACAGTACAAAGAAGCGCCGGCGAAGTGAGGCAACAGTATGAGGAAGCGCCGGCGTCTTTCAAATCTGCGGTGTGAGGACATTTCAGTTTTGCCGGTAAGCATAATGCCAATAAAAGAAAAAACGGTAAACAAAAATAACTGTGTGCAAACATTGTTTTACACATATAACCATGACTGCACATCTGCAGCGCCATAACCCAGCAATATCACTGTCTGAAGACAGAATAGCAGAGAAGGTAATAAAGTCCTCCAAATAGCAATAATCCCACGCTGAATCATTCAAGCAAACATACCCAACTGGTTAAGAGAGACACATAAACATAACAAAGGCAGTGCGGGTGTTTATTTCTAAAGATTTGCAACCGTTTTCGGTGATTGGAGATGCAGGCTTTTGTCATTTTATAAAAGCACTCGATCCGCATTACAGACTACAGTCTCGCATTTTTCCAGCACCGAGATAATTAAGATGGTTTATTTATGCTTACCTAAGTACAAATATGTTTATTTGAAATGGCCAATTTATCTTTATTTACTTCACATGTATGTTTATTTTCAAAGTATAGAATTTTATGTGTGCCCTAGTTTGTACATGGGCTACCAGCATGGGCTACTACCATTTTTTTTTATACAATACACTAGGAACTAGTGAACTTTTCTTGGTTTTTAAGTAAAACAAAATGAGTATTGCAATAAATCGTTTTTATTTTTTTTTCTCTTTAACCTCTTACTGTTCCTATTGCCTATAGGATAAAAAAAACACACGTGTCAAGCCATAAGAATCGAACCGAACCGAAATCCATGTGTTAAAAACCGAGGTATGAATTGAATTGTGGGCTAACTGTATTGTTACATCACTAGTATATATATATATATATATATATATATATATATATATATATATATATATATATATATATATATATATATATATATGTACTTCTAATGGACAGTTATGTCCTAATAATAGTCAGTTGGTAAACTAGTACTTAACAGCATGAATTGTGGCCTAAACTAAAGTGTTACCGAACTATTATGTGTGTGTGTGTGTGTGTGTGTTGTGCTCTTTACAATGTAGGGGTCAAATATCCACAAATTTTGTGGGGACTATTTTTTTTATTTATTATTTTTTTTTTTGGTCCTCACAAGAAAACTGCTTGTGAATTACACAGAATGAAGTCTTTTTAATATTAAAGAAAAAAAATTTAAAAAATGCAGAATGCTGCTTGTGAGAGTTCATTTAGGTGGATAGATTATAGTCTGTACAGTATAAAACATGTTGCATTTATGTAAAGTCCCTACAAAGATAGCTGTATGTGTTTGTGTGCGTGTGCATGCATGTGTGTGTGTTTTGACACAATTCAGATTTCATATTAACGGTCACTAATGAACGCAGCAAATGTGTGACAATACTCATCATGTGACTGCACAGAGTGCCAGATACTCAAACTAAAGATTGTGTTAGGATCATCTGAAATCATGCAGCTCTCAAACAAACTAAAGACAGAAAATGTAATACTGAAACATTATAAAACTCCTCGCTGGAACTGTTATGCTGATAATGTCATTTCCATGAACAGAATGTTTTTAATTTAAAAGAAAAAGAGGAAGTCGGGGTGTGAGGTGAGATCTGCTTCTGGAATTATCTATAACAAATCAAGAGTGCCACGATATAAATATTTAATCTCAGCAGAGTCTGTGCCGTGTTGTTGTTGTGTATTATTAGAGAGCAATGACTAATTACCCAGCAAATCCTCTATTCTCTAGTCGCTGTCCAACCCATGTGTTGCATTTGTTTATCTCATTTTAATTATGCAGTCCGCTAATTCCATTTACTCAATCTTAGCATGGCTCAAATTAAAAACACAAACAGGCATTCAAATGCATCCTCTGCACACATTATACCTAAGAATGTTATAGAGTTAAACCTGCTTCACATACAAACAACATGTTAAAAAAATGGTAATCATTAATGCTATTAAAAGATTCTGATCAACTGTTTATGTGTGTAAATAATTGAAATAATGGCTAAAAAGTAACACAGACTATTTTTTTTATCAAGTTTAACTTTTTAATTTTCGAAAATGGGCTATATGCAAGAATTATGCATCAAATAGTTTTATATTGAGGAAAACATTTTTAGTATTTTTCTATTATAAATAACATAACTATAAAAATTGGTAAAATATTTTAAATATTGTGTGGTTTTTAATTATTTGTTTTTCTGAACATTAAATTTAGTCACTAGCAAACCAATGTATGCACAATAATAGTATCCCCCCCCCCCTCCCCCCCCCTGCAACAATATAATAAATCTAAAAACTATGTAGTAATTTCAATTAACCTTCTCAATTTTCTCAATGGCTGAAACAACAGCTTAGATAAAATGGTTTTGAAATTATAGTATGAGGCAGATGCTATGCATTGAATGGACAGTGGAAGCGAGCTCTTACAGTGAGAATATTGGTAAATCTGCTTAAATTATAGGTGAAAATTATATTTACTTGGGGTACTTTTGTAATGCAATAGTGACTGACAAAACATTCATGTATTGGAGGATTAATTAAGATCTATAAAGTCAACAGTTTTAAATGACGTCTTTGAATTGCAGAGTTTGTTCATTCATCTTCATATATCGTCACCTTGGATTTATAAGGTTCTATCTGCGTTCTGAATGATTTTGAGATACTGAGCTTTAAGCGTTTGTATGTGTGTAACATTTGTTTTTTAAATAAAACGTCTTGAAATGTAAACAACTTATGAAAACATCCCATAATGTAAATAAGTTGTCATTTAATAAGAATATGTTAATAACTCAATTTTGACAGAAGTGTCAGATAGAACCTTATAATTCTAAGATTACAATATATATATCAAACAATTTAATGCAGTTTTTTACCGTTTTTTTCTCAGCAGTCCTCTCATTTTTACTATCTGTTTTGTTTTTTCTTTTGTTATTAAGAGGAAGGAGTACAGCATATACAACCAAGCATTTATTAGTTAATTTTAGCTCAGCATTGAGTTAATTGTTTTCGATTAAATTTAAATGACAAAATTAACCAAATGCTGAGTTTGTCCATATCTGCGACAACAAACCCAGCATTTTTAAAATAATATCTTTATGTATTCATCTAAATGATCATCAGTTTCACCTTTACATTTAACCTGTTTAAATCATGCTAAACTATCTTTAATGGTTATCTCTTGCTATATGTCAGTGGGCTCTGATCTACTGAACTGATCATTTTAAACCTGCGGGTATTAAAAAGCTGATTCTCCCAACTGTTTCTACTTGGCCTTTTTCCACATGATGTCAGATGATGGCTGCAGGGATTTGCTGGCATTCAGACAGTCGGCATCAGTGCACTGATGTTAGCTGATGGGGTCTGGCTCTCTGTCATTCCAATAATTCATCCTAGAGGCCTTCAGAGAGGATCAGGAGGGCGGGGGACAAGTTCCTTAGTTAAGGAATTATTATCAGTTTACGAGGAGTTTATATGCTGTCTGAAATTTTCATCGAAAATGAATTTTTTTTTACTTTTAAGACCAGGATAATGACTTATTCTTTGCCATAACAGTGATATTACTAAACATACACACAGGAGCCTGATAAAAATGCTCATTTTAGAGGAAAATGTCAGATGGCATTTAGGGGGTTTTGCATTTAAATATATATGAATACATTAATAACAATGATTTGTTTCTGTAAACAATTGAAAATAATATTCCTCAAGGGGGGTAAGAATGTTAACCCTAGAAAAAATATATATATATATTTTTTCTAATTATTCCAGCCAATAAAACACATAATATAGGCCTCGTTTGATTTGTTTTTTTCTTCAAATATTTGCCAAATTATATTCAATTCAATTCAATTCAGCTTTATTGTATAGCGCTTTTACAATGTAGATTGTGTCAAAGCATCTTCACATAAATGGTCATAGTAACTGGAACAGTTTAGTTCAGTTTTTAGTGTTTCAGTTCAGTTCAGTTTAGCTCAGTTCAGTGTGATTTAAAGTCATTACTGAGAGTTCAAACACTGAAGAGCAAATTCATCGATGCGCAGCTCTACCAATCCTGAACCATGCGAGCCAGTTGCGACAGCGGAGAGGGAAAAAAAACTTCATCTGATAGGAGTGAAGAAAAAAACCTTGAGAGAACCAGACTCAGTTGGGAACGACCATTTTAATTTCTCCGCTGGCCAAAAGTCTTGTACAGAGCTTCAGTCACCGTGGTGGAGGCTTATATCTTATATGTTTTATTTTGATTGGAATATATATATATATATATATATATATATATATATATATATATATATATATATATATATATATATATATATATATATATATATATATATATATATATATATTTAATTATTTTAGGATTAATCTTATTACCCCCCTTGAGGATTTTTTTTTTCAGATTGTCTACAGAACAAACCATTGTTATACAATGAACTTGCCTTGCTGGTTCAAGCCCCAGCTGGGCCAGTTAGCGTTTCTGAGTGAAGTTTGTATGCTCTTCCTGTGTTTGTATGGGTTTCCTCCGGGTGCTCCGGTTTTCCCCACATGTCCAAAGATATGCGCTATGAGTGAATTGGGTTATTATTGGGTTGGAAAGCTAAATTGACCCTAGTGTATATGTGAATAAGAGTGTGTGGGTGTTTCCCATTGATGGGTTGCAGCTGGAAGGGTATCCACTGTGAAAGACATGTGCTGGATAAGTTGGTTCATTTTGCTGTAGTGACCCCAGATTAATAAAAGGACCAAACTAAAAAGACAATGAATGAATAGTACGTCCTGTCATAATTTCTGTTATCAAAAATTAGTTATTAAAATTCTTATATTTTAAAATGTGTTGACAAAATCTTCTTTCTGTTAAACAGAAATTGGTGGACAAAATATACATATATAATAATAATAATAACTCAAACTTTAATTTACTTGATATGCTAAATGAAAACATTAAGGATGTTTTCACACCGATAGGTCGTTTGCTTTGCTCTGAAACAGAGATTTATGTTACATTGTTATAATTTCTTCTTGGTTAAGTTCAGGTGATTTTCCAATCAAACCAAAATTTGTCACATACAAGTAAACGTTCACGTCATTTGTCACAGCACTCCAGTTTGTGTTCGGTTCATAGTTCAGTTCAGTTCATAGTCCAGTTCAAATCAGTCACCTGTCATAATGAATAGACATCAGCCATGGGCTTATTGTGGCTTTCTTTGTAATGAGATGGGGGAAATGTTTTCAATGTAAATCTCATTTCCTGCATTTACATCAATTTAAGGACTATGGTGATGCAAAATACAGAACATTATTAAGTTCACCAAATAAACTTTTATTTTAAACTAACTTGAAATGTAATAAATATATATACATTTAAAAAGTTTCTGAACACAGACACATGCAGATTATCTTCGTTGTGCTCAGTTCTGTTCTATACACTCCCATGTGGCAATGATTATTTTTTTTTAAATCATTAAAAACATTTTGACACAAATGAGATTTTGAAAAGTAGAAATTCTGTAGTAAAAGATGTAGAATTTAGTAAAAGTTCCAAAGAGTGCAACACTTGCTCTACAACTTATGAACTTGCATTCATTCCTTTAAAACAATGACATTTTAGCCAACTTTAATGACACAAAGCTTGATCTGCGATGAAGGTATTGAAGCTTTTAAAGGTTCGTGTATGCAGAGCAAGTGTTGAAACCCTTATGCATTTTTTCATGAGCAGAAATCTCAGAAGTTCAAAGAAATCTTTTGATGTGGAAACCTTTTTAACATTATAAATAGCTTTACTGTCCCTTTTGATCAAATTAGAGACAGTTGAAATGTAAAAGGAAAGCTTATTCAAAAATGAACATTTTCTGTCACTCTCAGGTCATTCAGTAGAAGATTACAGATGTTTGACTTTCAAATACTTGGTATCTATTGACTTGCATTTTACCAAGGAACCACACTTTCAAATTAAAATCTTATCTAACATTTTCTATGAAGTCCATGCTTATAACGAATAATAGTTATTTAAATAACGCATTAAGACACAGCAAGACATATACTGTAATGACAGTTAAAGGTAAATTTATAATATTATTAATACTTATTAGGCACATGTTCATAACACATGGATTTATAAGTATTATTCAGTCATGATTGCATGTAAAGTACACATGAACTAGAAGCTGTGACTGTTTTTTGTTTTTGTTTTTTTCGTATTGTGACGCAGTTTTCTTAGAGAAGTGGACTATCAAATGAGAAAACAGTGGGTATGGCTTTTTTTTATTTATTATTATTTATTGCGAGCTGAATAAATGTAAAGTAAGCATTTCATTCAGAAAGATGGAGAAAAGTGTTTGGGAAGAGTTAATACAACCTAACAGACTCCTCCTGCTCACTATTTCTGCTTGTTGTCAAAACTGACAGTTGGAGGCGTGGTTAAATATAGGCCCAAGACCTAAGATATATGTAATCTGACAATTTAACTGAAAAACAAACATTTTCAGATTTCAATTAATGACATGCACAGATGAATTGTTCATCACAAAACTAGCAAGGTGAGCTAACAAAATCATAAGGTTAGTTTTGATTTCATGTGAACTTTGAGTAAATACATGATACAATGTTCCACATGAAGATAAGCTCATTATTGTTTGTTAGTTTGTTTGTTTGTTTACATTTGGGCAATGCACAATAATCAACAGTACTGTAAAATGTGACAGAATTAGAATAAAATAAAAAATAGAAAGTATAACACAAAATAAAAATGATAAAAAAAAAAAAAAATATATATATATATATATATATATATATATATATATATATATATATATATATATATATATATATATATATATATAAACACAAGAGACAAGGAGGCAGCACAGTGACGCAGTGGGTAGCACAATTGCCTCACAGCAAGAAGGACGCTGGTTTGAGCCTTGGCTGGGTCAGTTGGCATTCCTGTGTGGAGTTTGCATGTTCTCCCCATGTTAGCGTGGGTTTCCTCTAGGTGCTCCATGCCCCCACAGTCCAAACACTTCTGATACAGGTGAATTGAATAAGCTAAATTGTCCGTAGTGTATGTGTGTGAATGAGTGTGTATGGATTCATCCCAGTGATGGGTTGTAGCTGGAAGGGCATCCACTGCGTAAAATATATGCTGGATAAGTTGGCGGTTCATTCCGCTGTGGCGACTCCAAATTACAAAAAAAGGACTAAACTGAAAATGAATAAATTAATGAATGAAGGCACATGGAGATAAAGCTAAAAATGATTATGCATTCATGGTTTATTGCAAATATGACTGATTTTTTTTACTTGTACCTTTAAACCTAAATTCATTCATTCATTTTCTTGTCGGCTTAGTCCCTTTATTAATCTGGTAGAACGAAATGACAACCTACACAGCACGTTTTTTACTCAGCGGAGGCCCTTCCAGCCGTAACCCATCTCTGGGAAACATCCACAAATACTCATTCACACATACTGATACACTACGGACAATTTAGCCTACCCAATTCACCTGTACCGCATGTCTTTGGACTGTGGGGGAGACCGGAGCACCAGGAGAAAACCTACACGAACACAGGGAGAACATGCAAACTCCACACAGAAACGCCAATTGAACCAGCAGAAAGTCATATGAGTTCGGGAACAAGTGGAGACAAAGTAGATGATGACAGAATGTTCATTTTTTGGGGGGTAAACCTTTCCTCTAATGTATCCTTGCTATAAAAAATAAATAATTTCTTTGAACTTATTGAGCTGGTAGCATATATAAGGAATAAAGGGTCACAGCCGCCTGCACTCTCTTCAACATAAGAGTGGAAGAAAGCCCTTGAAAAGCTTTCAGCAGTAGTCATATCAAATACCCTTAAACATGCATTTAGAAACTGCATTAACATTATTCAGATGCATTCAGATGTATTCCTACAAACAACAAAAGAGTTCCAAAGCTATCATTCAATGAAATACATCAAACATGTTGTATAGAAACTCTGATTTTAAATAAATGTATTGAACAAAGACTAGATTGTGGACATAATGGGAGTCTCTAGTGGCTCCATTCTTTACCTCATCATCATCATCATCATCATCATCATGTTGGATTGACCTCTATTGATCCATCCAGCAACAATCAGTTCAACGGATAATAAATCCTCCTCGTTCAATGTGCAAAAGTCACTTCTATGACTCATTTTAACCTTGATTTCACTTCAATTAACCCCACTGAGTCCATACATATAATTATAGACATTCACACGTCATCCATACAATTTCATCCACCAAATTACATTCAATACCATTCATTTGCAAAGAAGATATCTGCCAGAAGTGTAAGCTCATGCATGAACATGCTTTGAAAAAATTATACTTTGAACTATATATCAGCAATATATCAACAAATTATTGTTAACGTGATAATGATAAATGCAATAACTTAATTTTATGTACCAAGCATTTGTTTGCTACATAGGCAGTTTATCTAAATGTGACCAATCAGATAGGACCTTTACAATCTTTATCCCCACCTAGGTGCTGTTAGGTGAACATAAACCTCAAAATAAATATTAATACCAAGAGAATAGAGAGGTAAATGACCAAAATCTGAATTTTCTCCAAGATTTTGAGTCATTCGTGGTGTTTTACAGTCTAAATGTTTGCGCATGGGAAATCATTTTTTAATATATAATTAGCACAGAAAAATATCTATTAAAGGTGCAGTAGGTGATCTGGCAGAATGCTAGCATTAGCATGATAGCTTAGAACACTGAACACTGCTGGGTGAAACAAAGTCTGGAAAGCTGACCAGCCCCAGAGAAGACTTGGAGGCATTCTTAAAAGAAACCCACAATGACATCTTCAGAAACCAGGCCCTGGATGCTAACCCAGACATTGAAATCATTGATACACCTGTAAAGGAGCTCAACATCAGCGAACCCTCCTGGAAGGAAATCCAACAAGTGGTTAAAAGGCCAGGTCAGGTTCTGCCCCCGGACCAAGTTTCATACCCTATAAGGCACAGGTGTCAAACTCAGTTCCAAAAGGGCCGCAGCTCTGCACAGTTTAGTTCCAACCCTAATTAAACAAACCTGATCAAACTAATTGAGTCCTTCAGGCTTGTTTGAAACCTACGGGTAAGTGTGTTGGAGCAGGGTTGGAACTAAACTGTGCAGGACTTCAGCCCTCCAGGAATTAAGTTTGACACCCCTGCTATAAGGTATATAAGAAGTGCCCAATGCTCCTGCGGAGGTTATGGAAGCTGTTCCAGATAATCTGGAGGAAGGGCAACATTGGGAAAGGGCAGAGTGCTTCTTTGTACCAAAAGATGAGAACTCCTCAACCATAGACCAAATTAGAACAATCTTACTGCTAAGTGTAGAATGCAAGATCTTCTTCTAAAAGGGTGACCTCATACATGACTGAGAATGGATGCATTGACACTGCTATACAGAAAGGTGGAATCCCCGGCTTCTCTGGATGTCTGGAACACACTGGTGTTCTTAGCCAGATGATTCAGGAGACCAAGGCCAGCAACGGCAAGCTGACCGTTGTTTGGCTGGACTTGGCTAATGCCTACGGGTCAGTCCCTCACGCCCTCATCCATGTGGCACTAGACCATTACCTTATCCCTCAGCACATCAAGGGGTTGATCATCAGTTACTTTGGCGGAATCCAGCTACGATTCAAGACAAGCCAATTCACCACCAAGTGGCAAAACCTGGAAAAAAGGGATCGTAACTGGATGTACAATCTCCCCCTCCTCTTCATCATGGGAATGTACCTCAAAATAACAGGAAGGAAGCCCGAGGCTCAAAAATGCAATCGGGTATCCAACAACCCCCAATCAGAGGTTACATGGACGACCTAACTACTCTGGACCACATGGCAACGTGGGCCAGAACGAGATTTAAGCCAAATAAATCCAGGTACATAGTGACCAAGAAAGGTAAACTGACAAACAGAGTCATGCTGCATGTGCAAGGGGAAGTGATTCCATCGATAAAGGAAAATTCAATTAGGTGCCTCAGGAAGTGGTTCGATGATTCACTTAATAACAGGAACAACATAAGCAGTACAGAGAAGCAAACAGAGGAATGGTTGAGGAAGTTTAAAAAATCAGGGCTCCCAGGTAAGTTTAAAGCATGGCTTTACCAACATGGATTGCTGCCAAGACTCATGTGGCTTTTCACAGTGTATGAAGTTCCCATGACAAGCGTATAAGGAGTGAAGAAAAAGATCAAGCACCTCTGGAGGTGGCTGGGAATCCCTCCAAGCTTCACTTCAGTAGGCCTTTATATTCCATCAGGGCAGCTCCAACTTCCTCTGTCATCCGTGGTGGAGGCATTTAAGGCAAACTGCATGCTCATAATGACATACAGAGACTCCCAGGATGAACAAGTCAGGCAGGCAGGTATCCTTACAAGATCAGGATGCAAGTAGGCAGCTGACTCATCTATTGCACAAGCTGAAAGTATGTTGAAGCTACGTGAAAACATGGGGACACCATGCACAGGAAGACAGGGTCATGGAACATCCCATATTCAGCATTGAAGGAAGGCGGAATCCAAGGATAGAAGGGCTATGATCCAGGAGAAGGTACGGAACCTGTAGGAGGAAGGGCGAAGGGCAAGGGCAGTGGAGCTAGCATCCCAGGGAGCATGACCAAGTGGGACCTACCCAAGAAGAAGATCACATGGGTAAATCTGTGGAGATTGGAACCTTTCCACATCTCATTCATGTTAAGATCAGTGTATGACACCCTCCCAACCCCCACAAACTTGCACAAGTGGGGCTTAAGAGAAGACCCATTGTGCAAGCTGTGTGGGGAGAGGGGAACCATGGCACACATCCTGTCAGGGTGTAAAATAGCACTCACCCAAGGGAGATACAATTGGCACCATGACAAGGTGCTCATGACACTCGCTAACACCCTGGAGCAAGAGAGACGCAAGAAACACCAACCACACGGGAGAGCAACACCAGAAATCAAGTTTTTAAGAGCTGATCAAAAGCCACCAACCACAGCAACAACATGAACCAATCTGCTACATAAGACCCAATCATGGGAAATGAAGGTAGACCTGAGGAAAAGACTGCAATTTCCCCCGGTTGTCCAGACAACCCAGAGGACAAAATGAAGTACTGTGGTCTGCAGAGGCAAAGAGGATCATTCTCTTTGAACTTACAGTCCCAAGGGAAAAGGGTTGTGAGCAAGCGTTTTTAGAGGAAGAGTGCCAAATACCAGGACCTCTTGCATGACTGCAG
This sequence comes from Danio rerio, assembly GCF_052040795.2. Classification (NCBI taxonomy): domain Eukaryota; kingdom Metazoa; phylum Chordata; class Actinopteri; order Cypriniformes; family Danionidae; genus Danio; species Danio rerio. The sequence goes on along the minus strand of NC_141023.1, from coordinate 41,457,700 downwards.
GGAGAAAGGTTGGCAGGCAAGGCACTTCCCAGTCGAGGTCAGCTGTAGAGGATTTCCTGCCCAGTCAGTATGGAGGATGTTTACAGCCATTGAGGTGATGGGGAGGGAGAGAAAGATAACTGTTCGCAGTATGGTGGAGGCAGAAGAGAGAGCTTCTTGCTGGTTATGGAGCAGGAGAGAGGAGCTTAGCTGGAAGTCAGGGGGAGTTGATGGGCAGTGATTTGGCTACCACTGCTGACTCACCAATGTTGAGGGTGTTGCAGCTTAGGGTTGAAACATCCAATGATCATTGGGTACCGCCTGATGACATCAGCTCCTCCTGTCCAAGGCTACATTCACCAAAAGTGAATAAAGGAGAAGCATCTTTGGATGCAATTGTAATTAGAAATTTTACAACCATCCCCTGCCATCCAAAGCCACGAAGATGCTGTAAAAAATACTCCATGAACTTGAAAATAGCCGATCTTTTGGCGGACGATTTCAGTGGCTGAACAACACCACCATCCATATAAACCCATTCATAAACAACAACACAATCTACATAAACTTTGTGTGGCTAAAATTGTTTTAAAACATCTAAAGAAAATACTTTAGCCATGGTGTCATCCTTCAGGTCGTTGTTTAAACTGCAAAACGTCATTGCCCTGCAGTGTCCAAAAGTAACTCTGATATTGATTCAGGGTTTAGAAAAGTTGATGCTGCATTTTTGGCAAAAGCCCTTTCAGAAATCTTTTTTTCATGCATTCAAGGCCACATTTGTTTTTCAGAACGAAGTTTAGGTTGATGCAGAGTTTGCCAGATGACGTCTCTCTCTGTGGTAGATGTGTGTTTTACGTGTGTGCGCCAGTGACATATCTGTTTGCTTAAAGAAGCTGCACAGAAATTTTAATTTAAATTCGTTGACAGGCAGTCTGAGATATCTGTCGTAATTGAGTTATTTTTGAATCTGACAATATTTAACTGGATGAACAATTTTTAAGTTTTATGTCTTATCCAGAATATAAAAATACATATAAATACATTTACATCCTTTACTTTAATCATTACTATTGGAATGTGAAAACTTTCAACCAACACAACAAAAAAATGTTTCTGAAGACGATCACCTACTTCACCTTTAACTGTTTCTTTTTGTAGTTACAAAAAAAAAAAAAAGATTTCTGATAAAACAGCAGTCATATCATAAGAAAGAAAGTAATCACAACACTCAAAAACAATATTGCATGTGACATATTTGCCCAGTATCGTGCTGCCCTTTAAATCAACCTAATAGAAGTAACTGTCATTTATTGCAGCTAAGTATTTTTGCTTTTCTCAAAGTATGATTTAACTTTGGTTCAAAGTTTTAAATTAAATTTAATCTAAATCAAAAAAAATATGTATTGTGGTCAAGAATAAAAAAAAACTTTTCTCTTTTAATATAGAAAAAGAGATTGTACTTTAAAGTTACTTATTATTATTGTTATTATTAATTCAATTATTTTTCTTCGGCTTAGTCTTCGGCTTCTTTCCCATTAGTCCCATGCAACCCATTTCTGGGAAACACTCATTCAAACACATACACTACAGCCAATTTAGTTCATTCAATTCACCTATAACGCATGTCTTTGCTCTTTGGACTGTAGGAGAAACCGGAGCACCTGTAGGAAATCCATGCCAATACGGGGAGAACATGCAAACCCACTAGTATTTTGCAGTATGGCCATAAATGTGAGGTAAGATGGCAATCAAACTCATTATAAACAAAACTGAATGACCCATAAGCAGTATCTTTTTTTTCATGTGGTCATATGACATAAAAATCAGTTTGTTTATTTGTTTGGTTTTTTTTTTTTTGCTTAAAGCGTGATTAAATGAAACAGTTTAAAATCAGAAACCATGATTTTTCCACAATCCAATATAAAAATTTACAAGAAAATGAAATGCACAGCAGTTACACCATATTTCGTGTGGCTTGAATGCATTCTCATTGATGCACTGTAAATAATTCTGGATTCCACACAATTCCTTCATGTTGTACTAACACAAATTGATTAAGTTTGTTTAATTTCTTTTTTACAAATTTAAGTAGATTAAACATAAAACAATTAAGTTAATTTAGTTATATTATGCTATTAAGTTGATTCAGCTCATTTCAAATGAGTAGTTTAAAAAAGCTGCAATTTTATTATTATTTGTTTATTATTATTATTATTTTTTTATTTTTTTTATTTTTTTTTTTTGAGTGTGATCTGTCCACTCTTTTCCACAAAAATACACAAGATAAATAACGGCAACAACATAGAGCTCATTTGTACTAATTCTGTGCTCCATGTATGCCCTTACAGGACATTGCACTCTATATGCATGAGCTTTTGTATCATATCCATCAGTGGTATCATTATATACAGCTAATACAGATACTCCAGGAGTAGATCCCTAGAGCTCCTCTGCTTTGATCCATTAGTTGTGTCATATCAACTGGTGGCCACAAATCCTCTCAAGATGTCAAAGGAAAGACCGGTGGGAGAATAAATATACTAGGGGATGGAAGCCGCAGGATATATAGTTAGGTAAAGATTGGGCTTCTGGTATATTTGGATTCAGTCAGGTGACTGATGACTTCATCTGACTGAGATGACCTGAATCTCCAGGCTGAATCATATCTGGAGCGATAAATCAGAAGTAATGCAGTTTAAGTGCTGTTGAGTGAGATTTGAAGTTTGGATGAGCTCTTCATGATGAGAGATCAATTAAAGCCCTGCAGTTTTTCTGAAGGATGTCATGTCATGTGTTATAGATGGAGCGTATGTGAAATCCATTTAGAGACGAGACCTTTAGGCTTTGTTATTTTTGGGGTCAATGACAAATGAAAAGGTCAGGGATGAGAGGGATGGGGGAAGGCATCTTTGATTTTTGAAACTTGTGTTGTGAAGAGTTATTTTTTCTTTTTAAATGTTTTGCAAATTATGTTTAACAGAACAAATATATATATATATATATATATATATATATATATATATATATATATATAAGATGTTATTTCTTATATGTTTTCTTCGTGGAGAAAGTCCAATTGAATTGAATTGAATTTTTGTATGACAGATTTTAAACAAATTGTTAAAAATTACAAGTATTGCATACATTTTAAAATAAACCGTCAAGGATAAAAATACAATAAAGCCCTGGGCTTGTTTCCATTGTGGTCCTCTCTGTTAAAAAATAAAAGTATGGCTGCAAAGTAAAGTTAATCCGTAAAACAAACACTACCTACACATTTTAAAACAGGAGCGAAATTATTCACAATACAATAACATAAAAAACATTATCATCCACCATGCAAACTAACCATCATCATCTGGTGTATAAACAACACACTACACTTTTAAATTTAAATAAACAAATATTAAAATTATAACCCCTAATAGTATAAGAATGCTGTTGCCTCACCATTTAATAACCACATTATTAAACGTTTCATATTTCTTTTAGTTTGGCTGAAGAAACATTTTAAAATAATTTACAAGTACACTAAAAATGAACAGTTGCAACTGCTGTAGTTTTACAGCACAATTGCAATTGTTAATTTACAATGCACTTGTAAATTTTACAGTATTACTGGGAACCAAAATTGTCAGTAATACTTTAAATTTTACAGATTTTTTTACAGTGTAATTAAGCCTTTAAATTGCATTTTAAGCTGTATACTAGATCTTACAAAATAGCTAGGTAAATATTACATACTGCCATCATGGCAAAGACAAAAGAAATTATGTTTAAAATTTTGTTTAAAAAATTATTTTCGATAAACATTTGGGAAATATTTGAAAAAGAATAAAAATTTTACTATGTTAATAATAATTTTGCCTTTAATAGGATGATGTTAAAAAATGATACAATACATGATATAAAAAAAACCTCATGGTGTTGTAGCAATTAACAACAACATCTCCTTACATTTTTAATCATGTTTGTTTCATTTATTTGTAATATTTAATGTTTTATTTATTGGAGCATTTTGACATGATTTTTCAGTATATTTGAATATATTATTAATGTTTTGCAAAACATTTCTTTTTTATTGTGTTCAAGTGGAGAAAAGTAATATATTATGGTGCATAATCAGTCATTCATTCATTCATTCATTCATTTTCTTTTCGGCTTAGTCCCTTTATTAATCTGGGGTCGCCACAGCGGAATGAACCGCCAACTTATCCAGCATATGTTTTACACAGCGAATGCCCTTCCAGCTACAACCAATCACTGGGAAACACCCATACACTCTCATTCACATGTCTTTAGACTGTGGGGGAAACCGGAGCACCCAGAGGAAACCCACACGAATGCGGGGAGAACAGGCAAACTCCACACAGAAATGCCAACTAACCCAGCTGAGGCTCAAACCAGCAACCTTCTTGCTGTGAGGTGACAGCACTACCTACTGTGCCACCGCATTGCCGGTGTAATCAAGTAAAATAATTTTCAGATAAACAATTTTAGGAATGATTACATTTTTTTGTAATGTTATGCTAAACTACATTAAACAAAAGCTGTTCTTTATTTTTTACAATATGACAGCTCATTCTGACCTCTGTTTACCTTTTAACCCCTAAAACATCATTATATCCCTTTAACTGCCTGCTCTAGCAAATGGTTGACCATATCTTAACTGTTTCAATTAATGACTGTTAAAGTCATTTAAAGAATGACTGTTTTAAATAATGGTTTGCACACTCAGCATTGTTAGTCTACAAAAAAACAAACAAACATAATTCTGTTGCACTACTTGATGTTGTTGATTTTAGTCTTAGTGTGAAAAAACAAGAAAATCTGAAATATTTTATGGCATACTTTAGTATTCAAACATGTTTTATTTTGATTATGTTTTTAAATAAATCGGTCCTACAATTCATATGTTCGGATGTTTTATAGTATGTGTATTACTTTCGGTACTTTTACCAAAATACGACATATCTATCATTTGGTAGAGGTTGATATTTTAGAAATTATGGGATGTGTTAAAAAGAAAAATCCATTAAGTGTGTTAACAAGTGACATTAGGAGTTAAGAAATGCAATGCAATTTTTTTTTCTTGGTGGGGCAGTTGAAGGGTTAAAAAGGTCTCATAAATAGATAAATAAATAAATAAGATCTGTATCACCATCGTTTTAAGCATAAATAGCATTTCTAGAGACCTTCAAAAGAAAATGATTGTCACATCACTGACCCCACTGCTGTAGACACGATTTCAGCATTTTTTAGAAAGCTGTTGCACCGCCGTCAAAAAGCATGTTTACAGGACACTTATGTCCTGTGGAGACAGCAAAGTGACAAGAACTCCATCAGCTCCTCTGCAGCTCTGACTTCAGTGCCATGGCAGATGTGTGATGGCTTTAAAGAGTGAGAGAGAGAGAGTGCATGTAAACATCTGCAATCATCTCCTGGGGTTATTTATCAGGAGACATGCCAGCTGGCCTTGTCAAAAATAAAGAAATAAATCATAAAAAAAAAAAAAATAAATAAATAACTAACTGCAAGGTCAGCTAACATGCACCTTTATGTAAGCAAAGCAACATTCACATATAGAAAATCTTCCTTTAACTTTATCATTTGTTTGCATTATTTCAATACTGTTATCAAATTTGCTTTAAAGTTTGGTTTAGATTTAGCTTATTTTATTGATTGTTTGTCAGTTTAAGCTTTTCTTTTGTCAGCACATTTCTTTTTAGTTTTTATACATTTAGGTCCAGTCTTAGTTTGAGTCATTTTAGTTCAGCAGATTGACAGGCAGATTGGTGCAGTGGCAGCAGCAATGCGGTCGATTTACTGATCCGTTGTGGTAAAGAAGGAGCTGAGCCGAAAGGCAAAGCTCTCGATTTACTGGTCAATCTATGTTTCTACTCTCACCTATAGTCATGAGCTTTGGGTCATGACTGAAAGAACAAGATCTCGGATACAATCGGGCGAAATCAGTTTCCTTCACAGGGTGAACCTTTATGGATAGAGTGAGGAGCTCTGTCACACGGGAGGAGCTTGGAGTAGAGCCGCTGCAACTCCACATCAAGAGAAGTCAGCTGAGGTGGCTCGGGCATCTGTTTCGAAAGCCTTTTGGATGCCTAGGGAGGTGTTCCAGATATGTCCCACCTGGAGGAGGCCTTGGGGAAGACCTAAGACATGCTGGAGGGCCTATGAATGCCTTGGGATCCCCCCGGAGGAGCTAGAGGAAGTGTCTGGGGAGAGAGAAGTCTGGGGTTCCTTCTGTACCCGCTGCTGTCCCCGCGACCCGGCCCCGGAAAAGTGGCAGAAAATGAATGAATGAATGAATATGTTGTCAACCAAAGTTCGATGTTTGGACAGTTCACATTAACTCTTGTTCAAACCTCTAGTAACATATGTCAAATAATAGATTGACCAAACTCTGATTCCAAAACCACAGAAATGCAACTTGAATAAAAGACAAGACATGGCTGGTTCGAGCCCCGGTTGGGTCAGTTGGCTTTTCTGTGTGGAGTTTGCATGTTCTCCCCGTGTTCACTTGTGTTTTCTCCTGGTGCTCCGGTTTCCCCCACAAGTTCAAAGACAAGCGCTATAGGTGAATTGTGGCGACCCCTGATTAATAAAAGGACTAAGCCGAAAAGAAAATGAATAAAATAAAACTAAACTAAATAATAAAAGTAAAATACATACTAGTCCTGAGTAGTTAGTTTCCATATTTGATCCTTGGTTTACTTGAACAGCAGATAAGAGTGAGTGACTTAAAGCAAATACTCAAGGAACTGCAGTCCATATTATCAACACCTCCAGACAGCAATTCTAGGCTTAGCTTAGCTTAAAACTGGATGTGGTTCACAAAAAAAAAAAAAAAAGTGATTACATTCGAAGTAGGGCATGACAGTTTGATGATTTACCTTGGATGTGAGCAAGACTGTATGCCATGTAAATGCACTGCAATCAGAGCAACAATGAGCACCTTGCAATCAGCTTTTTCAGCATAAGAGGCAGTTTGCAAGCCATGCAATGCACATAAAGTAAACGCAAGTGTAGTTTACTTTCATACTAGCACTACATAAATAAATTCAAAACCCGATATTTGTTTTCTGCCATGCATTGTTGATGACTGCAAATGCACTATGGTTCAATGGAATTAACTTAATATGATTCTGCAATCTCAAAAACTGCAAGGCACTCAAATATGAAAAACAAATAGTTCTACAAATTAAGTTTTTATAACATTAGAAACCATACCTTTTGGGATGGACCAACCAAGGTGCAAATATAGTCTTATTTGTGCATCTCATGAAAACTGACCCTTTCAATAGATCTCAATCAGAGTTTCACCATATTTCATTTTTCAATCGCCTCTAATTACCACTTCTCCAGTCTCAAGTAGCTCTTTTTTTATATCCGATGGCACAAACAAGGTAGCATAGTATTAGGTGCTCTGTATAAAGCAAAGCCACAGTTTGGCAAGCCTCCAAGGTTAGCAAAAACAAGTAAACAAGATCACAGGCTATTTTTTGAATAGATGTCAGTAGAAGAAAGTCCAAAGACATGCGGCACAGACGAACTGGATGAAGAAAAATGGAGGGGGTTGCATTACTTACTGTACCCTCAAGGGCAGGAAGGGCATCAACCGGTAAAACATGTGGCTGAAGGAAAGTGAGTGAATTAAGTCATGCTTTTTTGGGTGTTAAATAAAAGCACACATACCATAGGTTGACTACCACTAGTTATAATGGCTGCATGGTTCATGTAAATACTCTTATAAATTTTGCATCTGAATGTGAAACTCCTACAAATGCATATGCAACATAATAATTTTGTTCTGCATGTCTTTTGTAAAATAGCAATTTTTATTTATTTATTCATTTATTTATTTATTTCTTCACTTATTTATTCAATGATTTATGTAACAGAATAAGCTTTTGCCTGTTCAATCTGTATGTTATTACAATCCTTTGCCGTGTACACTCATGCTTTTTTTAAACAACATTTTAGAATAAAACCGCTCCATTTCCAGACTGGTGTTTTATTGCATTTCAGAATAATTGTCCATCCGCACTATACAACCTAAGACATGTTACATGACCTTTCTCACTCACTGTGAAAAGTGGGCACTGTGAACATTGGAAAACTTTTTCACACTCATGTGGGCATTCACACATTTCACCAGCATCTGTACTTCAAGGCTACCACTTGGGTAATGACCATACGAGTGAGGCTTGACAAATCAGGGAACAATATGAAATAGTCCAGAGGACTAGTCACACCTCCCTTTTTAGGTCTGTATTTCAGTCTGTCTACCTGAAATGCAACACCATCGCTTCCAAACTGAAAACAGGGTCTTTAGCATTCTTAAAGGTCTCGTAAGTATTAAAATGTATATTTATTTTAGAGGTTACTTTCAGTCTGTTAGTTTTAAGGATATCTATTAGCCAGATCACTCCAAAACAGTAACAAAATTCGTTTTATGAAGATATAAAACATGTAAAGCTTGCACTTTGTCATTTACACCTAAATCGATCATCGATTAGCTTCACATCATCTCATACTACATTTTTTATCAAATCTTAACAAATCAAATACTCTCTAACATCTGAAATGCCCCACCCCTTTCAAGATGATTCTCATTTGATGCACTTGAGCTCAACCGCTCTCACTGGCAGAGCTATGATAAAACAAAACAATATTTTTTAAAAAGGGGAGGAGCTACTCTATGTCCCACCCTCTCCACATTTTTTCAGTTGAAATTACGTCAAACATTGAATAAAAAGTGCACATTTCAAAGCACTTCACGGGTTCTTTAAACAGCTGTTATTCACATGCGAAGAAGCCACAGTAGTTAAGTTTCAGTTTAGTTTGCACCAATTCAGGGTTTTAAGTACCATAAACGTAGCTCAGCTGCTACATAATATCATGTCAACAAAGAGTGGTAAAGTCAAGCTCTCATGTTACCTAAAACTCAGGTTTGGTGCAAACTAAACTGAAAGTTAAAGGGAACCTATTTTAACCCTTTTTTAAGATTTAGGTTTGTCTTTTGTGTCTTCAGAACGTCTGTAAAGTTTCAGCTCAAAACACCCATCAGATTATTTATTATGGCTTTCAGAATATGAGAAATTTCTGCAGCAGTGAACACAATACTGTTTTTGTTGCCTTTGCCTTTAATGCTAGTTCTCCCCGTCCACTGTTCCCACATGCCTGTCAGAGTTTTTATTATTTTTTAATTTATGCTTTGAACAACACGCAACAATTTAGTGAACAAAATAATGCCAGGGTCATAGAAGGTAAATAATAATAACTGCACAAAACTAAATAAAACAAACACAAACAAGAGTATACATAATTAAATGAAATTCTTACTATCACAAACAAGCCGGACCTTTACATTAATCAAAAATTTGAAACTACATCACAAATGGACAGTTTTTAGGGTGCTTTCACACCTAGACTTTTGTTTCTGAACCTGTCTCGTTTCCCCAGTTAGCGCGGTTTGTTTGGCATATGTGAAACCAGCAACCGTACTCGAATCTGTGCCAAATCAATCGGTCTGAGATTGCCTGAATAAGGTGGTCTCGGCTCAATTGAAATGAACTCTGGAGCTGATCGATTGTAGTGACAAAGCAAAACGATCCGCGCCCGGCTATATCACAGTGTGTTATGGATATAGGCATATATGGCTATATGAAGAGGGAATTATAGAGTAGGGTGGGATGTCATTTCTACCGGTAAATGTGTGTTTCATGTTAAATACGAAAGTGAAAGCATGCTGAACGATTACCAAGAGCTGTTTATCCGTTAGGAACATTAACCGAGCTGCAGTCTAGCCAAGGTGCTGTGCATGAGAGAGTCTTACCTCTGATTTATAACTGGTGACGATGTCTGTGGGCGTCGCCATTTAAAATGAAAGCGCAGCTTTCCGCTTATAATGTCTTATTGCTCATCGACATAAATTAAAATAAGGACGCATGACAGCTGAGCGGGACTCGGCCAAAAAAACCATGAAAATCTGACCAATGTAAGAAGAGTAAACTCACATGACTTGATTTAGCTTATTTGGTCCTTTTAGAAACTTTGCCGTGTGAAAGCGAACCGCACCAAGAACAAAGAGCAACATTTGTAACAATTTTAATCCCTGTTTTGGAACAACTGAATCAATTCACAGGTGTGAAAGCACCCTAAATGACCTTTCTATTAGCACTATGGTGAATAGTACAAATGTATTTTTTTAGTTCCTTATAAAACATTTTTTTGTTGTTGTTGGAAAATTTAAACATGAATATGAAACTTGATCAACAAATTAAATATGTCAATAACAAAAATGTCGTTATTCAAATTACCATAATTAAAATATCCAAAAATTACAATTAAAAAAAAAAGTACCTTTTTCAATAAAAACAGAAGCATCATACCAAAGACTTTTAACATGATGTGGGGTGCAGTTTCCAAATGCAAAGAACGAAAAGAGCGATTTATCCTTTTTAAATTTACTGAGGAAATGTTATGTACCTGTCAAGAGTGTCTCAATCTTTGCCTCGACTGCGTCAGATAAACAATACAATGACAGACATTAAGGAAGCAGATCTCACGTAACGTTTGTGAAAAATACTACAGTAAGAATTTTCCCACTTATTATTACCTGATGTATTTGTTGTGGAGTTAATTCAAGCCTTTCTGCAATGATGAGTCACACACAATGTCATTACAAAGTTCACGCACACACAAAGCACTTGTTTATCTTTGCACTGTTTTTGCACGGTAAATATGACAGGATATATATTAATATCCACTGCTGTATGGATATGTTAATGTACAAAATAATCCTAATTTAAAGTCCACAAACCAGAATTGAAGCGCCTTCTTTTATAATTGTACTGACATGCGGCTGTGGTGATGAAGTAAAGATGGTAAAATCGCGGGTAAACTCGTTCTTGATCACATTTGATGATGATTGATGATTACAGAGAGCTGAACAGATCTTTTAATCCCGGTTGCTTTGCGGGCTTTTATCTTGTGGAGTTGATTATACATGTTACTCGGAAGACATGTTAATATGTGGCTGTCAATCAAATTGGTGGGCGGGGAAACCACACTCCTACATCACGTTCGAGTAAACGGCACCTAAGAAAACATTAGCAAACTGAGAGAAGCTGTTCAGAAAGGTCTTACATAGAAATGATTTAGCCACATTTTATGCAAATTACTTACATAATAATGTTACTTGTTTATATATGGAACAATATAGTTTTATAGTTCTATAGGAAAATGTTTTCCCACACGCTGCCAGCAGCTAAAATTACACTTGTTGTGACATTAACATTTACCAGGCCCTTTTCAGCTGATCTAATTCTAATTCAATAAAAGAGCAGATCTTTGCTAGACACCACTGATTTCATTGTGAAGGAAAAACGTGATTGGCCAGACTTCATGCCCTCAGTCCACACGACCTATAAGCAGACCATTTCCATTAGCATTTCTCATTAAAGTTCTGTTGAAAATTATCATTCTGACATGCACGGACATCACCGACTTTAAAAAAAAGTGTCCACATTCATTAAAGAGAAAACCCTAAAGCTCAAGACAAAAATGGAGAGGCAGGAAATGAATTGGCAGTTCTGATTTAATTAAGAAGGCAAGCATATCATTTTGATGTTCCTGAAATTAAAATGGCAATCACTTCACAAAACCCTTGGCAGGCATCTCATCTTCTGTTTAATCTGCAAGGTCTGCTTGGTGGCGGGAGTGAAATAGATCTAATTGGCCTTGGTGTTCGAATCATGGTGAGATGTTTTTATTCTTGTCAATCCCAAATCACTTTCATACTTGATTCAAATTTGCCTTTGTGCAACTAAAGTTATTAAGTTCACCAAGACAAATGTGACCCTGTACCACTATTCACAATTGAGGAAATGGAGCTTTATACATCAATGGAAAGCTTTTTTAATTGTTCAACTTTTAGATGATGGGACAATATTAGGTCGACAGACAATTATTTTAAAATATGAAACCTGAGGGTGCAAAAAATATTGAGAAAATTGCCTTTAAAGTTGTCTAAATTAAATTCTTAGCTTCATATTGCTAAAAAAATAAGATTAAATATATTTAAGGTCTAACTTTTTTTGGCATAAAAGAAAAAATGTATAATTTTTATTTGTACAATGTAATTTTTGGCTATTCCTGCCAATATACCAATCCAAATCATGACCAAAATAAAGGTCTAAGGTTACAAATTTGACCGTTTTATGTAGGCTTAAAGGTAGAATGTTTTCTGCCTAAAGCGCTTAGAAGTTATGTTGGATCTTAATGTTGAATCAGATTAAATCTAGAAATCTAAAGTGCAAATTACTGAAACAGAGAGACACTAGATTACTAGGAGTTTCTAACTGTACTGCTAATGAGTTGTGTGATGTTGGTAAAGAGTTACCAGGATGTACTGTGTGGTCTTAAAGGATCCACGTGGGTCTAAAAACCCAAGGTCCAACCAAAGTAGACTTGGATCCAAAATTTCAATGAGAAAGTTATACAGTAAAGGTTAAAGTAAAAATAACCTGCAAAGTTATTAAATGTAATGGGGTTACAGTGAGCATCAGTATTAAACAGTGCCAGACCAAATCAGCTAAATCAGACAGAACAAAGCAAATCCAATTTGAACCACTTGTTTTCATCAGCTAAGCCACAGAAAATATTACTCTACAATAGATATGTACAATTAGAAATAACTTCTACCTACCAGTAAGGGAAGCCAATAAAATAGTGAAATAATAGCCTAAAAAAGTAAATAAATGAAAGTAATGGAGCAGTGCCCAATCAGTCAGCAAGGCACCAGGATGTTTCCTTACTGACTGCGACTACTGTTTATGTTAAGGTCCAGATAGGTTTGAAAAATAAATACTGTTGGTTTGCACTCAAGTTTAACACTGCGTCCCATAGTTATACGTATGTCCTAAAATATGTACATTTTTGTTCTGGAAAAGCACATTCTTTTGAGTGTGTAGCAAAAGAGTATTTACTTTCTGGGACATAATAATTTTTTTTTTTATTCTATTTAGGACGCATAGGCGCATTTGGATGCAGCATAAGTTTATTAGATCTATCTCGGGTAGGTGTATTTTTTACATTTTTATTCATTTATGCATGTGAGCTTCAGGTAAGAATGGTTCTGGTTGATTTGGAGTGAGTGACAAAATATAGATGGGATGCATGGTATTTTGGACAGAGTGAAGTCAAAGTTCTGTTGATGAATGAATTGCGGTGAAAAAATATTTATTTTTTATTACTTTTGTCTATTTTTTTTATTAGAAAAAATGTTTAGACTAACAACAGATTAATCAACCTCTTGCTTGTACCATGTATTAACCAAATATACTTATTTTTTCCTACCATGTTGCATATTATGGAACATTTCGTAGAAGGAACTTCAAACAAGATGAAAATAGCAAAGAATAAAAATAGTGCAGAGGGGCCTTGTTCCAGACTTCCTGCCACAAGAAGTCTAAACGTGTTTACTGTCACAAGGAGCTGGATGTTTGTAGAAATATAATGAAAGTGCACTTAACTGTTCAGTTCTGGTATGTGAAGAAAGGTTGCTGAAAGAGGAAGTATGTTTGGGTACAAGAGCCAAAGGACAGCAGAATGATTGACAAGTAGCGCTACACCAAAACTCCTTAATATCAGCTGTGTATAAATGCTGGAGTTCTTTTATTGCATTGGTGTAACAAAACCCAGAGCTCTGTCTTCGAATTATTCATTTGTATCTAATAAATAACTAATATTTTTGACGTTAAAGAAAATCCTCTCCTGACCTTTTTTATTGAACACGCATCAAATTGACTAGATATTCCAACAGAAATGTATGTCTCTGAATAAATCCGGTCAGTCAGTAATTTAGTGACCCGTTCAAAGATTCGGTCATCTGCTTGAATGAATAAATCACCCATTTGAACAAATGTCACTTCAATGATAATAGTAATCATCAAAATATATAATATAAAATAACATAAATTTGACATGATGACAGATTTAATGAAGGTCAAAAGCCTTCCTTTTAAAAAAAATATTGTCGCAAAGACCAGCTAGTGAAGTGCTGTGCAGGTAAACCTCACTCCTCTGACCTCTAAAAGGTGCTCTAGCGACAGACGCTAAAGGCTATGGTCTTTAGCCTCCTTGTTAGAGCATTCGACTCCCATGCAAAGAATCAGAGGTTCGATCCCAGCTCAGACCGGGTTGGGTGCAGTAGGACTCGTTGATTACATGTGGGGGCTCGTAAGGGATAGGAGTGAGGTTTAGGGGGGTGAATACAATGGAGGCCAGCTAGCAAAATGCTATGCAGGTAAACCTTACTACAAGGCCATGATCATTAGCCTCCTTGTTTGAGCAATCAACTTCTATGAGGAGAGACGCCAGTTCAATTCCAGCTCAGAGCGTGTTGGGTGAAGTTGGACCGGTGCATTACAATAATAAAAATAAAACTATCAATAAAAAGATGCTATGAAAAGTTCTTCAAAAGCAGCTTGGTATGTTGAATAGGGTCGGTATGTTGCTTTTAACAGTTGTTACGCAATTGCTAGTACAAATCACATTAGCGTGTTTCAAATGGATCCGATACTGGATATATAGACAGTTGATTGCGTAATTCAAATGTACCTTATGTATCTGCAGCAAATAATCAGTCAGATTTCTAGAAACCAAAGCAGTTTTGTGAATCCAGGAACAGAAATGGCTCTGGAGGCCTAATTAATAGAATAAATATTGATTTTTTTTAGGCTATATAGCACAGTGTTCGTTTAAGCAGATAACAGACTGTTTTAATTAATTTTATTTACTTTTTTAGCCTGTGAATGAAAACAACTTGAAAAATTCTGCTGCATTTATCTTCTCTTCCACATATCTGTAGGGTCTGTAGCCTAAGATAAAACGCTGCGGCTCCGCATACAAATCATCTATAAATTGTGATTCCTGTCTTTGTTGACTACTGCAAATCGCACTATAATGCTAACATCTGTCCCATTACTAGCGTAATCGCAAAACACAGCAAATAAGGCACTCGCACCTCTTCGTGTCAGTGACTAGATATTTCTAATTTGCTAAAAGCCTACAGCTAGAACAAAAAATAACAGTAACACTTTCGTTCATGACATCCCTTCCAATTTGTATTAACAGCTGTAAGTGATGTTGACGGATGGGCACAAATATTGATCATATTTGTGTTGGAATAAAGGGTGAGAAAACCCTGTCTTGTCTAAACCTTTCATGGAGGGCTTTCTAAAGGAAAAAGAAAAGCTCAGTCCATCTGTGACCACACCGTTCCACACACCGATCTTTCCTGTCTGCGTCAGCACTTTGCTAATACCTACAAAACATAAAAGAAGCCTAAAAATACCAAAGTGAGTCTGAACAGCTTTCCTATTAGGTATATTATAGTACAACACTGCACATATAGGTTATCAATGGGTATTGGGGAATCTTTCAAAAAGATAATGTAGGTTTAGAGCAAGAATGACTGAACGCTGTCATCACATGGCCAGATTGTGAGGACTTTAAGTGATTGTTTTGGCTTGTTCCTTTAACATGCAGTGAATCTGTGTACTTCTGTGCCATCTAGTGGTTATGAAGCATTCAACATAACATTCTGTAATATTTTAATGCCTTAGTGATGCACAATGCATAACACGTTATTTAAGAATTTATTTTTACCTGTATCAAGTTCACACTAAATATATAGTTTAAAAATATGATGTATTCTACATTTACTCAAACTCAAAACTAGGCCCACACAATCTGTGCGTGCAGAAATCTGCAGAATTCCACAGCCCATCATTGAGTATATTTATTTAGTTGTGTGTAAATTATATATTAATTCAGTTTTTAAATTAATTTCAGTAATATTATTGTCTAATATGAAAATGCTTGTATGATTTATTTACAATAGATTTTGTAAAGTAATATTTTCTGTCTTTTACTAGATATATTAAATGAGAGACTTGCTTTGTTTACTAAATAAGTGAATCTAATTGGATTTGAGTTGCAAACATTAAATAAAAGCAAAAATATATATATTATTTTTTTTATTTTACATATTAAGTTTCTTGTTAAGATACTCCTGAAATAATTCCTCATAAATCCACAGATTTTTGACAAAATTGTGTGCAGAAATAGAAAAAAGAAAAAGAAAAAAAAAAGTCAGCAGATTCTGTCTGGCTTTACTTAAAACTCACTTAAACTAGTTTAAGGCATCTCTAACTTCTGTATACTTCAAGAAAATTCTATTAAAGAAATTAGAGCTTCATCTACATTGAGTTTAAAAAAAAAAAAAATCTGTCAAAACCTATCTCTTCTTTTTTTTTTTTTTTAGGACTCACTTTTACATTTATTTTTATTATTTAAATTTTATTGCAGCTTATTTTGTCCTGTCTCTCCAGTTGTTTATTATTGTTGCCATGTGTTGTTAAGCACTTTGATCAACATTCATCTTGTTTTAAAGCACTATATAAAATTTAAATTTATGAAAGTATTTTCACTAATTAGTTTTGATGGATGTTTTTCGCTTTTGCTGAATTATTTTGAACGGAGTTGTATTTTAAAAGTTAAATGAGATATCATGTTACCCTGATGAAAGCAAGTGTTGCCGAAATGCGTATGTGCAGTTTTAAAGAATAGCCATGTTAATAAATAATACAAAATAATAATTCCTTATACACCTTTTTAGAGCTTTTCTGGATACATTTTGGAAAGAATCTCCTCATCCATCACAAGGCACATAAAGGCTTTTCAAATTGTTTTATATTATTTTGTTTTCTTCATAAATGCCTTATTCAAAGAGCAGAAACATGTTAATTACCCCTGAACTTTTGGGTTGAATATGTTTTTAAAAGACATCTTTTAATGTAGTGATAAGCATACTGATACTTTTCTGCCAGGACATTGTCAGACTTTGCAAAAGCACAACTTCAATATAAACCAGACCATGAAACATAAATCAGTGTAAACTAAATGTTTATTTAGAGTCAGGTTATTATATAGTCAAAACCAAAATTACTAACTTAACATTTACATTTACATTTAGTCATTTAGCAGATGCTTTTATCCAAAGCGACTTACAAATGAGGACAAGGAAGCAATTTACACAACTAAGAGCAACAATGAATAAGTGCTATAGGCAAGTTTCAGGTCTGTAAAGTCTAAGAAGGGAAGTATTAGTAGTATTAGGAATTTATTTATTTTTTATTTTTTTTAACTCCCCTAGCAAATTCTTTTGCTTTTAATCAATCCGCAAGATGTCGTTGTTGTTTTTTTTTTTTTTTTTTTTTTGTTTTTTTTTGGCTCTGGAGGCCTAATTAATAGAATATTGATTTTGACACAAAAATCAGTTTAAACCAATGTGCTTTTAGAGTCAAGTTGTTACATATAATCTTGTGAAGGTCGCAGGCAAGATTATCGGTTTTAACCAAACTGGTCCTATGGTAATTTACCGTAATTGTTTTAAAGAGAGCTCATGGTATCTTATGCACAGCGGATCACCCATTGTATTCTGCGTTTCAGCCTCTGCCATCAGGACGTCTTTTTAGGTTTCCTGTATGCAGGAAAAATAGAATGAAAAATTATTTTATAATAGTGGCTATTAGGACATTAAAGGAGTCAGGCGGGGAGGGAGATGCATCTAAAAAATATTGTGTGTTGTTTGGCAATATTTTGGTTATGTGTACATGGAACTTTGCCTGTGTTATTGCACCTTGCAGCAATTTTAGTTTCCTTAAATGGGAAAATAAAGTTGAGTCCGAGTCAGTCAAGACAATGAAATAGCCCTCAAATACTTTTAATCAACAAACAAGATTTATTTTATTTTTTTTTTTGTCAGGAAATGCCACAAGCATCTTCCAAAATATAAGACAATGTACAAGAAGCATCTTTGTGGAAAAAAATATCTCTCAGGTTTTGTTAACATTTTAACAAAATCTTAATGTTAGCATTTGCAGGGGTATGAATAATTTTAACCTTCACCGAATATTCTAATTATTATAATAAGTTTTATACATCGATAGAAAAAATAAAAACAGAGAATAAAGACAGATGAAGAGTTACAGTGTTTGCACCATGCATTAAACTTGAATTTAATGCAGTGCTTTTTGTCTGGTCTGAGACTCACTTAATATCGTATATCAGGCACAGTAACGATCAGTTTTTAAATGTGGCAATTTTGTAATGGAAAGACAGTTCACAGATAATAATCAGTCCGATTTCCAGAAACCAAGGCAGTGAATCCAGGAACAGAAAGGTCTCTGGAGGTCTAACTAATAGAATAAACATTGATTTTGAACATAAATCAGTATAAACCAAATGTGTATTTAGTGTCAGGTTGTTACAGTTAAGACCAAGAAGTTATTCATACCCCTAATAAATTATTTTACATTTAATCAATCACCAAGATTTATTTATTTATTTATTTATTTATTTATTTATTTATTTATTTATTTATTTATTTATTTATTTATTTATTTATTTATTCATTTATTTTTATTTTTTATTTTTTGTTTAAATACCACAGGTATAATAACAAATATAATAACATGATGCGAGACATGGGACGATTACTGTTTTCAAGGTATACCCTGGTTTGGAAAAGTCAAGGTTTTATAACCGCCAAAGTTTTCTGTAATACCGTTCCTAAGGTATGTAACAGTATCTCCAGTGGAAAAGATATCCAAAGATGCAGTTTTAAATTGTAATAAATTCAGTGTTTTTGAAACTAATGAAGACAGCAAAAATCAACAATTATTTAGCCATTTAGCCTGTTCCAAAATATTATAAACGTTACTCAAAATAAAATATATTGTGTTTAAAGGGGAAAAAGGTGTTGTTGTTTTTTTTTACTCAAACATTTATAAAGAATGTATTTTAGAGCAGTAATCACAATACCATGAAACCGTGATATTTTTATCTAAGGTTATCATACCGTCAGAATCTTATACCGGCCCATGCCAAGATGATGAACAAGAGAAACTATTGTGGAATAAAAGGTTTCTAAGCTTTTACTTACATTTGAACAACAATTTAATGTCAGAATTTGCTAAATAATTTAACCATGACTGAATATCTCATACATCAACAGATAAAATAAAGACAGAAGAAGAGCTTACAGTGTTTGCACCATGCATTAAACTTTATTGACCTTTTTTTCTCTTTTGAACTTCAAAGCATTAAATAATACTGTAATAAATAAAATAAGAGCTATGTACATTGCCCAAAGGGGGAAACAAGGCAAAACTCAAGAACACATTTTTAGACTAAAACCTGATTTAATGTGACAAAGATTTCCCTTTTGCTTTCAGCATGATGTCCCGACAAATATTTCATGCAGCTAAGAAATTCCTATGACTGAAAGTAGAACTTAAAATTGGCATCAAAACAATCACAAAACAATAACACTTTTTTTGTACAATGTGGCACCAAAGACAGAAACCAACAGCATAGGCAACTGCACGTGTCTTTTTTAAACCTGTGATTTATATACTGTGTATATAAAAAAAATGCAAACAATGCTTAACCAATTGAACCAACGTAACAATTCTGAACAGCACAGCCACAACTGTGGCACACATTAAAAAAATTGAATCTTTCCTATGATGCAACACGTTAGCATTACTCTTTATTTATTGGTTTTCTTTTAAGCAGGAGCTTTAACTGCAAGTCAGAGAGCTGCTTTACAAAAATACTTTGTGTAAACTTTTCTCCAAAGGCACTGCTACCAAATGGGCCAAACAGTGCACCGATTCAAAATGGTGGTGTCCGGGAAAGGCCAGGCTGAAATGTGGCGTCTCATTCTCTCCGACCCCTCACTTTCACAACAATCATGCTACACTTGTGCTCCACAGTATAATTCCATACAACAATATACAATCCATCTTCCTAAATCCTCCCGCCTCTCATGCCTAAAGGAGTTTTATACATGTGATCCAATGTGCAAAATGCAGCACAAAAACACGATGAGGGAAAGCTAAAAGAAACACTTTCTCGGTTAAGAAATACCATAAAAATAATCAGGATAAACCCTTAAATACTTTTTTTTTTTTTTGCACATGCCCACTTTCAACTCACAGCTAGAGCAGAAACTACAATATAAACTAAATGACATTTGTGAACTAAGCAACACCAAACAACTCTTGCTAAGAACGAATTATAAATACCCTGTGCCTGCAATGATATTCCTATCAATTTGCAAAAAGCCTAATAGATCAAAAAACAATGAATTTAGTTTGCTACAGTATTTTGTGAGTGATGCATATTTATGAAGGACCTCAAGGCATGCATGCTAACATCTATAGCATGCTGCAGATCAGAGGACGCGAGTCCCTGCTACACACTTATAGAAGAAAAGGATCAAAATGATGAAAGGCAAGACTTCTCTACACAAGAACAGGCCATAATCGGAATACTTCAGTCTCTGTTACAAAGAAATATCTTTTTGATGTCAGCTACTCCATTTACTTGCTTCACTGCAGAACACTGACAATTTTGTGCAATATAGAGACCGTGAACTACTTTAAAAGGTTGCAACAATCCAGGAGGAAAAATAGGGAAACATAAAAACTGAGGTTTCTCTGTCACAAAAGACACAAATGCCTTAAAAAGAAAGAAAGAAATCGCTGTGAGCGCAGCAGCAGATCCCTTTATGATTGTAATAAAAATATGTAAAACTTCTGCTTGCATTTCAAAATGTATATCTAGCTTTTTTTCCGAGGACAAAAAAAGTGCCTTCACTTTTCACATTTAATTGTAAAAGGTTACAAAAATATTCTAAAATACTCTAATATGTGCACTTGCTAAATGTACAATACTTTTTTTTTAAACTCTTATTTTGTATTTTGGTGGTTGTTTAGCTAAAACAACTTAAAATGAAAGGACAATGGTGTTTTGCTGGGATTATCACATACTAAAACAATACATAATAACACTGGTGAGCATACCTGTCAACACTGAGATGTGAAAATAAGGGATAACCTAAAAAAAAAAACAACAACAAAAAAAAAACAGAAATTTCCCAAATTACTAATTCTGTTCATCTGGAGCAGTTTCATTGTGAATAAAGAGTTGAAATGGTCAGTAATAATTTAATCAATCTGATTACAGAGCAGCGAATGAATCCCTCATTTAGATTTTTTTGGTTTGATTACATTAAATGACAGAAGTGTCACATTAATAAAATGCACAGATCTAAAAATGAAAGCTTATTTGACTACTTCCTTACATATTATGCTTATTTAAGACTAAATTTGTTGTTTAAATGAAAACCTACCAAGATCGACATGTTTAGATATTATTATTATTATTATTTGTATATGTCTGTTACCCAAAACCTAGAGAGTCTAATTATTGCCACTCTTCATAGAAAGATTAAAAACACAGGAGAAATACGGGAAAATACCTTTACAGGATGATAGCGGGATAGAACTGTAAAATACAGAAGAATCCAGGAAAAGCAGGAGGGTTGACAGGTATGCTGGTGAGGTGAGTTTGTTTCTTTCAAACACTGTTCAGAATATCAATAAAAAGTAAATTGTGCAGGTTTCATTGAGTAGATAACCATTAAAATCTCTCTCTCTCAATTTTCCTTGAGGTCTGTACAAATAATAGTAACACACTTGGGGGAAATGGACTGAGCAAATGTAACCTGTGTGCAAGGAATGTATATTCACTACTGTATCGCTTTGAATGCCCACAAAGACCAAAAGACTCTTTCACAGGACTCGATGCACTGAACAGTGCAACAAAAGTGCAGCCAATGACTGCTTTTCACACTTTTTACTGTGCCAAGAGTTGTCTCCTGCATTGAAATCTTCATCTAGACCATGTTTTGAGCCTATTACATGTGCTGTAAGATCATAGCAATGCTCATTAGCTAACAGCATCACAAGGTCTTCAATCCTTCACTACTGACTATCATGAGCTTTGATGTCAAAGGCAGCAGACCAAGAAAAAACATCCAAAACCCATTTCACTGTTTTTAAGAGCCCTTCAAAAATAAAAAGCAGGCACTGGTACAACATATAATCAAATATTTGCAAAACATCGATACTTTTGTACGGACATGATGTGGTGGGGGGAAAAATGTTCTCATTCACTTCCTCATCACTGTCAAATCAGTTGTTTAATCATTTAAGTTAAATCATTGCCACATTATATTCACAAAATGTCTTGCTTTTTCAATTTGGTTCATATCGTAGAACTCATTTTCTAATTTGTTTTTTTATTTGAAATATGGTCACATTTTTCTCATTTATTCCCTCGTTTTACTCATATTTTCCTAGTTTTGATTAAACCACAGGCATGAGTGATTTCAATGTCTTGTGTTTTCTGTATACCATCTGCACTGTGACTGGCTCAATCAGTTCCACTTTGTTTTTATACAGGGCTGTGTGAAATATATGGATTCTTTGATATCACTTTATCACCAATTTAACAAAACATGGAGGACAAAAGAATCTCTGTCACATCCCGTGTAGACAGCATCCAAATATCTTGCCCTGGGTAGATCCTGCGACAACACAATGACCCTGCAAAGCCACTTTAGCTATAAAATATATATATATAAAATATATAAAATAATAATAATAATAATAATAATAATAATAATAATATTAATGTTCAGTTTTTTATTATTATTATTATTATTATTATTTTAGACAATGGTTTTATAAAACCGTTTTGAATTACAAAGCAGTTTTATTTCTTAACCTGTAATATAGACATATGCTGATATTCAATAATTCAATACATTGTGATAATAAATCTGCATAATATTGTGGGCACTATAAAGTTTAAATAATAATTCACAGTATTTTGAAGTGCTTTTTAAGAAATAAGAATATTAACACTGTTTGCAGAAGTGCTTACAACAGCAGCAAACACTTGAAAACTTCATTGGTTCGCTGAATGGTTCAAACATTTTCACTTGTTATGATGTTTCACATCTATTCATGCTGAAATACAGTTTAAAAGTTCTGGGACTATTTATTGGGCTAATGTTAACTATCATTTAGTAAACATCAGTTAATTTAAATAAACTCCACATAAAAAGTACAAGAGCTTTTATTAATCGTATGTAATGTTAATTTTAATGCCTAATGCCTTGAAATTGTAATCTGATTACAAGTCTTAACTGTTTCATTAAGTGTGGTTAATAAAATTTAAAAATTAACATTTTAAATGAAATATTAAATATTAATATCAGTCATTATATTACTGATATTGAACCAAATCCATATGAAAAATAATCAAATCACCACATTGGTCACAACACCTAGTTCTACTTTACGTTCTCACTTTACAAAGTAAGCCAAGAAAAGCTCAGATCATGTCACTGGCTTGCACATACTTATTTATAATTATAATAATAGCGTCGCGTGATCGACGTGACTCATGGCATTAGCCTTGTGTGCAGTCATGCATTTATACTTCTGCATGCTGTTTGTGTTGCTCTGCAATAACACTTCCAAAACGCTAGCTGGCAGTAGGCTTTTATGTTCCTCTGTGTCCAGTTACATCACTGGTGTTTTGTTTTTTCCTGATTGCTACCTTAATGTACAAGTGGCTAACTGCGGGAACTGGCAGACGTGCAACAACTTTAATCATAAGGTAAACACATAAGTCTCCATCTGGACCTCCTTCACAGGACTCGACACTTGTAAACACTCGCTCCACTGGGCTCGATCACACTTGTCACAGCTGCCCAAGCTTACCAATAACAGAGCTTGCACTACGCATCGTTGCGACATGTAGTTAAATTTTTTGAGAGGTGCGCATCAGCGTTAGCATCAGCCATGGCAAGGGCTATGCGAAGGCTGTGCCGGACCATACGCGTGCGCTTGACGCAAAAGTATAAATCAGCCTTTAACAAGCATTGTGTAGAGAGAGGTTCCCTGTGAGGTTTTTGTCTCAGAGTTTTTCATTTAATTACTTTGATTTGATTTGAACCACATTAAAATAGACATCATATGAGTGCAAAATGGCTTCAACTAAACTTAAATGAGTAAACTGTGGCCATGATTTAACTATGAGGGAGGGAATGAATAATTTGTAAACATATTCTAAATTCATGGTTATAATAACTTTTTTTCCACGTCACGTTCAGGAGGGCACTGCACTTTTGAATGGCAAACAATGGAGAAAGCAATGTCTGCAATTACAGAACCTATCTGGAGGAGCTAACTGGATCAATCTAACTAATCTAACATTGACCCTTCGAACTGGAGTCATGTGAAAGAGCCTTCATTAACAGCATCATGTGAAAGAGCCGCACATTAAGAACCAGGCAGCAGGAACTCCTATTGCCCCTGTTGATTGTGCTGTGAGAATCGTTTCAGCACCCTGATAAAGTTGATGATCAATGCATTACTCATGTAAAAGCTTCTCTGGTTTGGAATATCCAAACAGTTTAAAGTCAGCTTCATAGAGCCTGTACAGCTCTTTTCTGGTTTCTAAAGGTATGTTGGCGAACCAGTCCTGCTCCCAACTGCTGACCGTTCTGTTGCGATGGCTTTCTGGGAACTCGACGATATTGTCTACGCGGAGAATACGCAACAAGTGCTCAGCGTCCTCATCCAAAGTCTCCAGCTTCCCCACGAAATCATAATTTATCTGGCAGGGATGGCACAAACGGTACATTTGTCTCCAGTGCTCGTTGAAAGGCATCTCTTTCTCAGTGCTAGGATCCAATAAATACTGAACGAAATTTGAGAAAGACGGTCGAATTCCTGCGGCAAAGGCGTCCACTACTGATGCCGGTGGATCGGTGTAATTGCTGTATTTTTTTAGCATGACATGAGCGAATCTCTTGTAGAAGTCTTCGTTCTCTTGTTCGAATTTGTTGCGATAGGCAGAAATCAGTCGTACAAAAGGGTCCCGCACAAACAAAAACTTGGTGTATTTCTTGAGCTTGATTTTCATGAGGTGCCGTGAAAACTTTCCATAGCGCTTCCAGAACTTGTTGAAGGTGAAGTGCAGGCTACTGTTGTGGATGAGCTCCTGAGGAACATCTAGAGGGTCTTGGTAGGGCACACCATCCACTAGCAGGCTCTCACTCAGCACAATCATAATGCGCTTCCAGTTTGTGCAGGCCACCTTGGGAACGTAACAGTAGATAATCCCATGCCTGTCGTCCACGATGAGGTGATCCAACTCTTTATTGGGAATGTCGTCAAAAGTTCTGTTCTTTCCGGGGAAGTCAAAGACGCTTTTGTTGCCGCACACATCCTGGATCAGCTGCTTTCTATTTTCCTGCTTTTGCTTTTTCTCAGGATCAATGGGGGACAGATGGATCTTCCACTCTCGTCTCGGGACAAATTTCTCATCTGATTTCTCAGAGGACTGATTGTGAGGTTCTCCAGGAGGGGGTTCTCCTCGCACCTGTTCTGTAGGGTCTGCGGTTCCTTCTAGAAACTGGTTGACAAATGCATCTATGTCCGTCAAGAACGAGCTCTCCTTGTCTTCCTCTACTTTCTTTTCAGGCCCACGACGGCCCTGTGGAGAGAGGCGTGACGGATGGGGTCCGGAGATGGTAGTGTGCAAGTAAAAATTAGAGGCCCCCACATCATCCCAGTATATGATTATAAGAAGGATCATGAAGACGGCACCCACAATCATGAAAATGCGGAATAACCTTGACTTTCCCATTTTGGTAGATTTTGATTGAGAAAGAGCCATTCTCACCTCAACTCCATTATACAAGCGACTGCCCAGACTGCATTCATCATTCTCTGAAGTAAAAGGAAACAAATCAGAAAAGGGAAGTCAAGACTGTGGCTGACATATGTGGCACAATCTTGTGGTTCTCATTACACAACAGACAACTAACATTTTAGATTCTCTTTATATGATAAAGCATTCAAACTTCCTTCTGACTGGTTAATCATGACTGAGCATTCTATTTTAGTATAATAAAAAACTATATTTCATCACTTACCATGAAAACACAGTGGTGCTGTGTCAATTTAAATTGTTAGCTTAAAAAGCTAGAATAAAATAAAACACACATATTTTACCTCAATTTAAATTCAATGCTAATTGCTCATTTTAGGTGGTAAGAGTTGACAGATTTCACCAGAAATTGAGGAACATATGACCGTCTCTGATCATCTCTCTCACCTTTTTGTTTTTTCAGGTGAAGACAAAATTTCATCTAGTAGAAAACATTAGACATGTTTAAAATGTTGAGGCAAAATTAGATCACGTTATATCATCAATATTTTGTGTGTTTCATAAAAACAAGGCACATGATCATACCTGAGGTGGCTGTTATTCTCAGTCGTTTTGTAGCAAATGAAGCTACATTTACACTGTTGGTTCAAATAAGATTATATGCGTATACAAATGGAATCTTATGTAAACAACTTACTGTCCAAACTCTGAATCATATGGAGCCAGATCAGTCTCATAAAAGTTTTACAAAATAATTAATAAATTCATAACATAATTTATAAAAACACAAATCCAATTCAGAATAGACCCTTTACTCATTTCCTGGTTTCTCAGTAGCAGAAGTAGTCATTGTTAGGTAAACTTAGAGTTGAGCTAATTGGAGAATACAGCAATTTTTTTTTTTTTTTACAATTGTATTTGCTGAAATAAAAGAAAAACTCCATGATGGTGTTAAGACTGATGACGGCAACCAGACGACAGAATAACATCAAATTTACTCACAGCCCCATAAAAACATTAGAAACACCTCACCTAAGTGATAATTACTTTTTTTTTTTTTATTTGACACAAAGGTGATATAATACATTCATAAATACAGATAAGTTCTAATGTCTTTTTTCGAAAATCTAATTACTAAAATCTTTCAAGGATTTAAGATTATGATGACCGTTAAATGCGTCATAATAGTCTTGTGAAAGGGTCCATTTCAAAATCCAAGTAGTAAATTCAAAACACAGTTTATCAATACATAAATCTAATTTGTAAATTAAAAAAACTGTTCATAAATACACAAATATAATTTGTAAAGTTAAAAAACTGTTCATAAATACACAAGTCTAATTTGTAAATTCAGAACAATTCATAAATACACAAATCTAATTCAGAATTTCAAAATCAAATTCATAATTCAAAACACAATTCATAAATATACAGACTCAATTAATTTGGGCAAATGTTTATTCCTTTTACTTGTGAATTCACAAATTGGTTTTGTGCATCTATGAATTTACATATTGGATTTTGTACATATGAATTGTGCTGTTACTTTTGAGACTGATCTGGCTCCATAGCATCACAATTGTTAAAAACTTAATTTTGCATCCTGAGGTGCACTTTTTCTTTCCCGAACATCTGAATTGGATTTCTGACAATGGTACTGTGTTGGTATACATATTATACATTTTAAAAAAATTCAGAAACAATGTTTGCAATGCAGACACTATCTTACAAAATAACATGTTTCCTTTGTGCTGGATGACGTCTCCTTAAGCAGCAGCAGAAATATATAATGCTAGCATGTGCAGCTTCATTTCCTGCTACCATCTTCAGTGGCCTAATTATTCTTAGAGCTTTATAGACCACAGACAAGCAACTTATTGTAACTTTCCACTCAACTTACAGCAAAAACACTCAGCATGTTTTCCTAAAATAGTGTTTGATTATTTTACATTTTATGTAGTGTGAGTCAAAAATTAACAGTACCCAAATGTTGTGCAACAGATTTCCAGAAATATGACTTAAATATTATTATAAACCACATATGATTGTAGATTCTCCTTGGATTAAAACAAAAGGCAGAGAATCTGAAGGAGATTTTTAGGTGGAAAGTGATTTTTAAAACTGTGTAGTATTTTCTAGCCTTAAAGAGAATGTGCTAATTTAAAAATAGAAACGTGGAAATCCTTTAATTTACTCACCCCTCAGGCTAAGGCTGCACGATATATTGTTTCAGCATTGATATCGCAATGTGTGCATCTGCAATAGTCACATCGCAGGATATGCAATGTTGGTTTGGATTATAGTTGATCAGCACCACAGTTAAGAATGCCTGAGAATTGTTGGGTAACTTCAAAGTGTAACTAAAACAGAGTGAAAATGTATCATTTGCATGTGTTTTGAAAGCATTTCAAGAGAGATTGAAGCATTTGGGGAGAAAAAGAACAACATTTGTAACTTTGAAGAAACAATAATTCTTCTTTTTATTAATACAATAAAGTCTATACATTGCTATTTAACATTTTACAATTGATTTGAATATTCTGTACTTGAATTCTGTTTGACACTCCAGAAAACCATAACGCTGTTTGTTTTACTTTTTTCTTTGCTCTATTACCACCTCAGAAAAAAAAAAGTGTCTCTCCATGTACCACCATAATGACCAATATTGAAATACAGTAGCGTAGTAGGCCTTATTAAGCAGCTAAAGCTCTGCAGAGTTCAAAAACCAGGCAGATTAATTACTATTATTATGAATACTTATTATTGTGAAACACTTTAACCATTATAAATAGTTTGAACATTAACACTGTACTGTGCTTACAGGAAAAAAATAAATAAAATGTCAACATTTAAATTAAAATGTGCTTTTAAAAGTTAATAAAAAAATAGCTCTGTTCTTAAAAAGTAAAAAAAGAAAACTTCTGTGCGTAAATGTAAAGTATTATCATAAAGCAGCTTATTCATCAAAACCTGCAAATGTTCCTTGGACCTTATAAATATAGGCTGTATGCCATCATATTCATATATAAACTCTTTTGAAATCTAAACATTAGTGTGTATTTTAAATATACCATTTGAATTTAAATATTTAATTTAGAAATTAGACCTGCTCACTGAGCATAAGAGTAGGCTTTGTGTGCCAGAAAAGCAGGTGATTAAACTAAACCCATCAACATTGGGATTATATATAAATACGGGATGTGCCCCCAACAACCGTTACAAATATGGGGAGGAAATTAGCTTCAAATGATAGAATACATTAGAAAAATTTTAATAAAATAAAAGGTTTATCCTTTTAAAATCAATTTGCTGATCACATCGGTGTTAGTATACGCATTAAAGGGTTAAAGCGTGTTTATTTTTTACTTTAATTATTCAGTGATTCCTCTGCGTACCACTAGAAGGAAGCCTGTGTACCACTGTTTGACAACCACTGCTCTATTGTATACATTGTTGCTTGCAATTTGTTTATTTTTTGTCCATGATTCATTCCCCAACAAAACCACCATAATCAGTCTAAATTCAAGATTTCTTCCCCAAAATAGTGCTATTGAACCATCTGTTAAAACTGCATTCATATCGCTATACATATCGCATAAAGATATTGCAATGTCTGATTTTATTAAATATTGTGCAGCCCTACCACAGACCATCTAAAATGTGGGTGACTTTCTTTCTTCAGTGCAACATTTATTGTTTTGAGTGCATACAGTACAAAATGTAACAATGATGTAATAACAACAATGTAAAGTTTCCAGCATAAAACATTTGTTTGGCTTTATAAGACCTCTGTGTGTCCTCATTTATTTTGTTTTGCCTATACTTTTTATGACTCTCAGAGTGTAGGTGGTCATTGAGCTGGATTTTATGAATCACCAAGGACCACTTTCAACTAAAATTCTTCTTTTATGTTCCACTTAGGGGGGGGGGGGGGGGGGGGGTATGGGAGACATATTGGATGGCCTGGGTGCAAATAAATTACTTGTCTATTATTTGTCCATTCACATGGGCTCAATTATTTTATATTTTTTTGTGATTTTCTTACCAAGTCTACAGACTTCTCCATCTCTTACAGATTTGCTACATTGCAGTGTATAGTATGCGGTCTTTGCAGATCTTTTACTTAAGGTAAACATTTGAACATTCATGCACATATTTATCTGGGAAATATCAGTCAGGCAGCTGTTATCACAAAATAAACTCAGGCAGGGTTTGTTTAACCATAATAACTGGCTCGACTGAACATTATCCCTTACATAATGTAGAGGGATTTTTAGTTTAAACAGATTTATTTAGTAAGTAATGTAACCCCTACCAAGAGTTACTCCGCCACAGGGCTTTTAGATGACCCAGAAAATGTTTACAGGGCACTCACAGAATAACACAAAGACATCAAATATTAATGTGATTATTATCTTACTTACAGGAAAGTGCAGGGGGAGAATATGAACACATATTACACAGGAAACCAACAGCAATTTCCACCAATCATAGTATTGTTGAAGAACAACCATCTGGTGAAAACTGGCGTGTGACAGAAACCAAGGCACTGATAACTCATAACTATTGGCTCATTTGGTGAATGGCGTCACGGCACAACAGAATGATGATGCTACTACAAACAAAATATGCGTGCGTAGTAGCGTGGCGTAATAATCATTCAAAAATACTGACGTAAATGCAAACGCCTGCGGATTTTTTTTTTTTTTTTTTGATTTATGGTCATGTGTGTGTACACATATACAGAAATCCAGGTCAATTGTTATTATTCCAAGGACTGAAATATATACAAAGCGGCTACACATTTGCCATGCTCTCGTGCTCATTTCAAAGGCAAAGGCGACCCCTCACATTCAGCTGGACACAATGCAGCTCTTTGACACCATCTCTGACTGTGGGAGGAAGCTGCAAACATTCGAGCTTATCCGCGAAAACTACGAGCGAGCCATTCATGTATAGATGCCCCTTTTCCTTTCTGCTGATTTCCGTTAAACCGGAAGATGATTGCTTTTCCACTGACAATACGAAGACATCAAATCAGATCTAGAGCAAGTGCAAAGACGTGCCTTACGCCACTTTTTTGTTCCATAGGAAGTCATGAAGCTACTCGTGCCAGGTATTTTCTTTTTTCGCTCGGCTGTGATTCGAGCACACACATTTAAACGAGTATTATGTTCCATGTGATATGGTCGAAATGAATGTGTAACGTGTCAAATCATGGCTGTAATGATCGTGGTCTCACCTCATAGCATGAGTCTGATTTCTCGGCAGGCAGGCAGACGGCGTCAGCTGAGGAGGGATGTGCGCGGGGTGTTGACACAGCAGCGCTTCAGTGCTCCGCGCACATCTCGCGAGATTTCCCAGCGAACGCGAGATTCTGCGTAACGTTTACATTATTGATGACTTCTGTCAGCATATACTCTCACTTTTAAGAAGTGTGTTCTTCACTCGTTCTTTTTAAATATACATAAGAACATGATTGCATTTTGAAAGGTGCCACAGAATATTGTAGGGGATAAACTATTTACTACAACTATTAAGGGATAGTTCACTGAAAAAGGAAAAGTGTTTCATCATTTAATCACCCTTGTTTGCCTTTTGTCTGTTAAACACGAAGACGTTTTGAAAAAAAGTTGAAAACCTGTGACCATTGACTTCCATATTATTTTATTTTCCGATTATGGGTGCCAATGGTTGTTTTCAACAGAATAAAGAAAGTGGAGGGAAGTAAACTGAGTAAATTTTCTTTTTTGGGTGAACTATCCCTTTAAATAACATTTTTTGACAATATGTAACAGTTAAAAGTAAGAATAAAATAAATGCAAACAAAATAAAACGTGAGTTAGTAAATAGTATGTCATAGGAATTGAAATGGTCGATATAAGACTTAAAAAATTGCAAGAAACTAAATGTATAGAGCAACAGGATTTAAATGATCAATAGCAGACAAGAGGTTTTCAAAATAAACAGTAGTCCGCATTTGAAATGGATCAAAAAAGTTCCTCAGAAATGTTCTAATCTAAGGCAAGAATGGGAATTATAGGACAACTTCGATGAAAGGTTTTGATAGACCTCAAATATTGACTACAGTATTTCCTACTGTGTGTGGAGACAAAAAGATAACTGGAAAAACTTCAATCAATGTCAAAGTTATTCATCTTTAACACAATTTGTTCCCAATCCAAGTCCTCGGAATCCCCGCTCTGCACATTTTTTATGTCTTCCTTACTTAACGCATCAGATTCAAATGACCAACTTGTTAATGGCAAGATTCATGAACTGAGCCTTGCGTGTCACATACAAAACATACAAAATGTGCAGGGCAGAAAGTCCAGAGGATCAGAATTGGAACCAACTACCAATTATGGGAATTTCATCCAATTAAAAAAAAAAAAATGTGTTTTGATCATTGATGTGTATTAAAATAATATACATGCATACATACATAGATACAAACACATTTTAAACTAATTGGTAAATATATAAGGTCTGAAAGTGAGACCCTTTGTATGGATTTCATAGCAGTTTTAGTAAAAATGGCTGAAGTGCAACAACTGATACAGTATTACAAACTATATAAATGCAGCACAAACATGTGTTATTCCTGTCTGAAATAAGCTCATCTTAAAGTTAAACAAGACAAAACTGACTAATTATACATTACAAAACATTTGCAACCGTAAGCATCCTGTCAGCTTGCTTCAACAGAAGAAAAAAAAAAAAACACAACAAAAGTTTGGATTTCAGTTAAACTTTATTCCCTTGTTGTGCATTTAATATCAGGTAATCTGAATGGAGGAGGATACAGACCACTGTAGTGCCATTTTCGCACACTAGAGTACAAGTTTGCCTTTGGGAAAACCTTAGGAAATGAAATGTTTTCCTTCAGTGAGATGATGTAAAAACAGTTTATGGCATATTGTGCCATGGTGACACCCTTTTGATGAGGTAGATCAACCGACGGCAGGAACAAGAACGTGTTATGATCAGATCCACCGAGAGCAGGCCAGAATGATGTTGGCAGGGCGGTTCCTCTCAGAGCTGGATGATTTTTGTTATTAAAAAGCAGCAGTCAACAGTGGCACAAAATTCTCCTTCCCCAGTGACCAGTATTAAAAGGCACTTGACTGATGATAACAAGGAATTCTCTTATAGGGTGATCCCTCAATTTTTTCTCCAATGCTTGTCCACACTCCAGTAAAAACGAATTCTGAAGATAACAAAACATCAGGTCAGTATTACCGTGCCAAGGTATGTCAAAGATGTGCCATAACACTGCACACATTACCTGCTGTTGCAATTACAGATCTCCGATGGGAATAATTTCTTCATTGATGAAAAACTCAATGGTCTCTTCCTCCCAGTCATCAACATTGCTGTCCAGCTCATCAGTGTCCACGCCTAGAAAGCATAGAAAAATCCATTGAGGACTAAAATCCCATTCAACATATGTACACCTCTAAGAAAGGGCCGCTACAAACATAACATTTTTCACATGGAACTGATCACAAATGTCCAGCTGAAACGCACTACCATTTCCAACTGATATCAACATGTTCAAATGCATCTCATGACCACCTGTGTTTGAATTTTGTCAAGATATTTTATTATTTCGTCACTTTCTGCTTCACCTTTACAAAAGCAATCTGTATTTTGCACGTTTCATCCAGTCACAAGTAAGACTAAGACCATCATGAATGAAATTTCTGAATTATACAGGGCTAAACACTATGGATTCTTTTCTAATGACCCAGTTAGGCTAGTTAAAAAGATTTGTACCTGCTTTAAAAAAAATTTAATAATAATAATAATAATAAAATGAAGTTATTTCTTAGCTGTATACATAAAAAAATGTGCAAAACAATCAAACACTAGTCGTACACAAACCTTTTTTTAACTAAATTATATATTTTTTAAATGTATTTAGCTAGGGTGAGTAACAACAAGGTTGCATAACTAAAAATTAAACTGACTGCAACTGAGTATAATGATCAAGATTAGATCAAGAAACTGCAATTAGGCAACGTGGAATAATCACAAAAAACCTGATCTAGAGAAAAGAGAAGTGCACTGAAACCCTGTGCTTTCTGAGCAAGCTGCTGATGGATGAATTAAACTCGACATTGGACATCATTACCTCCTCTGAGTTCGAGGCGGAGAGGTCTCTGCTCCTGGTACATGTCCATGGCTCTCTTGCGGTGCTTGCGATACTCCTCCATCATGGTACGTCTCTTGTCCACCAGTTCCTATAAAGCACAAGACACTCAAATCTAAAGAGGACCACTCAACTTGAAAATGTGTGCATCCTAGTGTGGTAAAAATAAAAATAATCATTTGAAAGTAATAATAAAGATGCATACCTTTGAAGCCTTGGACTGGCTGAGACGATCTTTCTGCTCAAAGATCTTGGAGTATTTCTTCAAGTCCTTCTTAATGAGCTGTGGGATTAGAAAGGCGAGGAGGGATTAGAGTCGACAGTGAAGGGAGCTGAGGAAGTAATGAGAGTGACCCTGCGTCTGACCCCTCAGCTCACCTTTATCTGCTCTTGAGTCAGGAGAGAGGGCGGACGAGGCCTCCATAGCAGCTGGCAGAAACGCTCCTTGTTGTTCTTCTGCAGCAGGCGACCCTGGAACGTCCACAGCCAGAAGGCATTGTCCACCTATAGCAAAACAAGAAACATTTGATTTACAATACCTAAATCTTTTACATTTAATTTGATTTTTAACGTGCAATTTGATCCTGTCATTTTTCAGCATCATTACTCCATTCTTCATCACAAGATCCCTCAGAAATCCTTCTAATAAGCTTAACTGATGTTCAGGAAATATATATCATCATAAAACGTGAAAAGGAAGTGCACCTTAATGTGGTGCAATTGCAAGTAGGTTATTTGATTAATGGAAAGCCTTTTATTTATAACACATTTTGCAACACGGCAAATGTCTTTATATTTAATTCATTTAATGGATGCCTAGCAAACAAATGCTCTTCTTAAAACACCTTACTGAATTTTAAAACAATGTATAACAATCATTTGACGACATATAAAGGGTTAAATACAGTTTATTTTTTATAAGGCACTCATTGAAATACTAATTTGTTTCTAGTAGGTTTTATAAGACTTCTATTATTTATATAATCAATGTTAATAAAGTAACTTTATATGGTTCTTTACCTGATAAAGATCACAGTGAAAGCCCCAAAACACAAATCAAATGTCATTATAAGTCTCTCTAATCTATTCTATGTTTATTTTTATTTTACCAAACAAATCAGAATAAATGCACTTGAACGATGTTGAAACATTATTTAAATAATATTTTGACATTTTATTTTAATTTCAATAATACAATATTTTAATCTACATTACTTACTGCTTTGTCTATTTTGCATTTCTATCTCTATAAAATAGATTGTAAGATTAATTTGATGCAAACAGCAAAAAGGGAAATATCGTCTTGAACAAATTTTCATTTGGACCATATTAAAATCACCTTGTGACTCCACCAAGAGACAGATGTCACGACGAATCGTCCAGTGGGGTCCCACTCCACATCTGAAGCCATGTAATGCTCGGCGATGTTCATCATGGTGCAGTCTGAAGTGTCCACAAAAGCAAGAGCTCCATTCATGCTATTGAGTGAAACATAAGAAAAGCACAAGTTAAAAAAAAAACAATCTAAAACCTGAAACATTAATACAGCAGAGTATATATTGTAAACAGACCTCCTCAGTCCAGCCAAGACCAAAAACTGCCCCTGGGGACTCCAAAAGATGCTGTTTGCCTGTTGCTTGTCGAACATTTCTAAAAACAACACATTTTTGGTTTCATATTCTGAAAATTTGACATTTATTAAGAAAAATCCATTAAAAATCACTCACTAATTAGGTCGATTTTTCCATTGCTCTTCACATGGTAGAATGATGAATTGATTCTAGGAGATTCTCCATGTAGCACAGCAAATTTGCTTCCATTTGGCTCCCAAGCAAAGGCAATAATGCTGTCTGTAAGATGAAGCATTGGTAGGTAAAGACAGTAATAAAAAGAAAAACACCTCTAAATTCTTAACAAAAAAATCCCCTTTTTACCTTTCATCTCCACCACATCAACAGGTACCTGCTTCTCTCTCATCCTGAAGATCTCAAAGTTGGTGACAACACCCTGAAGTAGAAAAGTAGAAATTGAGAAAATCCCTTTTTATTTTAGTGTAGCCTGAAAGTGCACTTTCAAGGCTGCTCTCATACCTGTGTTCCTTTGGGTGTTCGATCCACCTTCACACAGAGATAGTCTCCATTCTTCTGCCAGTGAAGTTTGCAGTCTACAACATTAAACAGGTTGCGGACTCTCATCTCATTCCTAGATGGAAACTGCATGAGCGTTACTCTTGCTGGGATGTCCTTATCCTCAGGGACCCAGAATGCAATGATGTTATCACCAGGTGACCAGGAGAAATCCCTGTGGAAATGAGAAAAAAAAAGTCATCAGTGCAATCACAAAAAGTTATTAGTGTAACTCTCAGGAGGCTTTTTTTAAGGTAACTTTGTAAAAGTTCCAAGTTTTATTTTTATTTTTTAAATACTTTTACTTAACAAGCATGCATAAAAACATCAAAAGTGAAAAAAATGTTTAACAAAAAAATCTGAAACATTATTCCTGAACAATTATAAATGCCTTAAATCATATTTGATACTATATAAAACACCCAAAAATACAAATATTTATGCCTTTAATTGTTTAATATTACTCACTTAATTCCGTTTATCTTCAAACTCTTCTTCTCCAAAAGACCCATCGACTAGAAAAGAAACAATTTTCGATTGAGAATCCTCAGAGATCAGCTGTTTAAATAACAATCTCATGTCTAAACCATAAGAGACTTACTGGAGTCTCGTAGATGCTCAGCATGTCTTGGGTCATTCGGGCGAAGAATTTCCCATCTGGACTCCACCTGAAGACAACAGGTTTCCGCGTAAGTTATTATATTCTAGTTCAAATGTACTCAAATCAGGAACATGTGCTACGAAATTCGACTAAGGTCACACTTACTTGAAAATTGGCCAGTGGGCAGAGCTTTCACAGTGA
Organism: Danio rerio; assembly: GCF_052040795.2. Classification (NCBI taxonomy): domain Eukaryota; kingdom Metazoa; phylum Chordata; class Actinopteri; order Cypriniformes; family Danionidae; genus Danio; species Danio rerio. The sequence continues at coordinate 41,420,952 of NC_141023.1, read as the reverse complement.
AAGCCTCTTTTCTTCTGTCCTGTGAGAACATCCCAGATAATGATGGCCTGTGGGTCGTCTTTAGTGTCCATAAGAGGGCTGAATGTAACAACATACCTGCAAAAAAAAAAAAAAAAAAAGGATAACATTAAAAAAGGTTTACTAACCTGAAATAAAAATTACTAATTTGACTGTAATAGAAAATGATGCACTGAAAATGCCCTACTAGTTAAATCAAGTAGTAACAAGGATGATTTATTAGTCATTACTTGGTTATTTTGAATTATCGTTATGAAAGGATGACCAGGATTATGACTGTTAACTAATGTTATCACTAACGATGTTAACCATTAGTCAACTTCTCATTTGATGCTCATTTACTCAACCTCAACTGAACCACTGAAAACATCCCGCAGAAGATTGGCTATTTTCAAGTTCGTGGAGTACCGATTACAGCATCCATAATATAATCGGTTAAGTAGACCTGAGCATTTGTTTAATTGTTCAAGTAAAAAAAAAATGAAAACAAGCAATGTACGAGAATCAGCGAGCACAATTGAAAATGACACTCATTGTCTTGGTAACATAAATGTAAAAGGATGACAGGATATTTCTGTTTTTAGCACTCATTTTTACTGATGTAATTTTTATTTAGTTTAACAACAAAACACAAGTAAATGAGCTCTTCCGATCAGCTATTCAGCTTTACTGAGGCGAAGTTTGATTTATATTCACACATTTGTTCATTTTTGAACATTGACAGCCTGTGACACAGTTTTGGGGAAATTTAAATCCTGCAACCGCTGGCCGGTCAACAACTATGCTTGATAAAGTTTGTGTCCATAGAGTTTTCTAACTAGTGAATGACATGATCTAGTGTTATATCTAATCAGTGCGCGTTTGCAAGTTCATAACTTAAGGAGGCGTGGCTTTGGACGGCAGGGGTCGTAAAATTTCTATGCTATTATGCTAATGCTAGCATTCTGGCAGATGACCTACTGCATCTTTAAGGTGAACTCTGAGAACTTTGTCCTATGTCACCATTTTTCAAAAATGGCTTTTTCATATAGAATTTGATTTTTTTTTTGCTAGAAAGTAAAATTGTTTCCTGTGAGGTTTGGGTTGAGGATAGGGTGATAGTACGTACAGTATAGAAACAAAAACATATGGAATGTTTATTTGAGTCTAAATCAGGGAGCAAAATGTGTTAAAATACAAACATGAGGCCATTTCTAAACAGGAGAACATGACATACCTCTCACAGGGAGAGAAGTCAATGAGCTGAACCCCCTGATGACTGAACCTCTGGATCTGCTTGAACTTCTCCCCACCCCACAGAGCGATGCCTCTCTGATGGAATGTAGCCAGATACGTGCCTTTCGGAGACCAGCGCACGTATGTCTCAGTCCAGCGCTACAAGTAAGATACAAAGAAAAATACTGATTGTCAGAGCATGCACGTCCACAATATCTATATATTCTTACAGATGAATGATAGTCTTCTATAACATTACACTTAACTCACCGCTCTCTCCTCCACTTCAATAGGCTCCTTGACATCATTGGCGAATATGCCCGTTCTTTCACCAGAGTCATAGATAACGCTGTACTGATCACGACAGTCAGGATCCTCCATCCAGTGGCGCAGATTACCCTGTAAAAGAAACACCAAATATTAACATTCATTAATTTTTGTAATAAAAGATTTTCAGTAGGTTATGACGACAATGACAATCAAAAATATTATTAAACTCACAAAATCTTTAAATGGCTGCTTTTCAGGAGCTTCCCACTCATCACAGATTGACATGTACCTATGTGGATAAAAGACTTTAGATTAGTGATCAGTTGATTATTAATGCATCACCTGATTTTCTCTTCCATGTTATTGTATGTGCCACATTTTTGCATGTATAGCAAAGTATGTAGGGCTGCAGCATCACAATGTATGCATCTGCAAGTCACATCACAAGGTATCAGGCAGGAATCCCAAATGACAATGCACCATCGGTCAGGGGTGCGTTTCCCAAACAACGACGTAACTCGCAGCTGAACTATCATAGTACGTTGCATCGTTTGGGAAAAGAACGATGTCGTGACAAATATTTCCCAAAACTCGTGGTTTCTCTGTCGCAGATCCATCGCTTGAACCACGTTAGTTTTAACATAAAACGCCCATAATGATGCTCTAAACAGGGTGGAGTAACTACATCTTTAGAGAAAAACTCAAATTCTTTGTGCCAATTATATTGTTTTATACACACATGCATTTAAAATAAAATCCAATATTAGAGTTGGAAAAAACATGCACTTGTTTTTCATTTTTACTGAAATCTACATAAATGTATATGTAATATACATTAAAATTCATGTATTAAATGCATAAATTCTGCTTTTAAATAATAGGTCTCCCACAGCTTTCGTCATGAGGCTGTGTTCAAAATTATATCAATATTTTCAAAATGCACTGCGAAGGTAGCACATTTGTAAACATGAAGATCGCTAAAACTGAACCGTAAAAATAGTTAGAAAGCAAATTACACCTAAGAGAGATGACCTTAATGTTTTTTTTTATTTTTAACAATACCAACTTTTAATATTAGAATGTTCTAAATGAATAGCGCATAGGGGGATAAGTGGGAATAGAACACAGCCAGGAACTATGTTTCTAACTACAGCTCCAGACAGTGAGACTTTTCATTTGTACATTTTGTTAATGCCTGTTGCTGTGCAAACATTCTAACAGATTAAATGCATTTTGTTTACAGATTATAGAATATGTAACATATTTTAAATTGGATTATGCTCTGTCCCTGAATACTGTCAAGACTGCCCAGAAAACAAGCAATGTTTCTTTTACTTCGGTCTTTGTTTTATTCCATTAATTTATGATTTGTAATTTGATATTATTTATATGCAGAGTTACTCCTCTGCAAAATCACCCCAGTCATTCAAAAATAAAACATTCTTTTCTAAATAAAGATATCCTGTCAAATTGTTTTCATATTGCAATAAACATAGAATCTAACATTGTAGCGTCAGTTATTTCCAACATCATGCAGTCCAAGTAGTATGCTTTATTTAAAAGGAAAGTTCACCCAAAAATAACATAAATTCTCACCATTTACTCTCCCTCATGTGGTTCCAACTCTACAGGAGTTTATTTTTCGAACATAAAATATATTTTAAAAATGTTGGATAATGGTAGCCAATGCCTTCCATAGTGAAACAAAAATACAAGTCAATGACTACCAGTTTTCAGCTTTTTGCAATATATCTTCATTTTTGTTCATCAGAAGAAAGAAGCTGAAATATTTGCTTAAAGCAAAAGAAAGGCGACAATTGGGGTGAAATATCCCAAAAGGTATCAAAAAATTACATTTTAATATTAATCTATTAAATATTAATAGATTTTTTTAATACTGATATCAGCATCTGCACAGCCCTGATATATTTCAAGCTAAATTGAGAGACGAACTGATCTGCCCTAAATGAAGTTTGAGGCATTAGAAACAGCTTGCCAAAATGCATTCTGGAAATGATAGACAATACTGAGTATAAATTATACAACACTGTAAAGGTTCTTTCATTAAAGCAACCTATTGCAGTACACTACTGCAGACCCTAAAAGATAACTTACTTGTCAAAGTCAGTGAACAGATTGACACGGAAGGTGTGCTGCTTGTCCAGCTTGTAGCCATCAGCGTTTTTTACCGCTTCATGAGCGTGACTTGGTGCAGAATACTCTAGGAAAATGTACCTGTAATGATAAAGCATGGAAAATTATTATAGACAAGTTTATATCTATAGCACATTTTATACTCAGTGGTTATTCAAAGTGTTTTACATAAACAGGAATAAAAGTATAAGAAAATAAAATCAACAAAGAATAAATAGGTTTTAAAAGAATGAAAAAGAAGACATAATAGTGCGATCTGTCAATACGTCCTATAATCCATAGAAAATATATACAACATTGCAAACATGCCATTAATAACTAGTACACATATACACTTTAAAACCTTAACAGAAACCTAAAAACTAATACAGATAGTTTGTGCTCAACTCATTTTATTAGACCATAAAAAAAATGTAAGGTTTGTGCCACAGCTGCCCTCTTTTTTTCTGTAATGGTTAAACCACCAATACATTTAAGCCTTTTAGTCACACACAGTAGTACTTGTAACGTCAAATTAAAATAATTGTTATCTGAGAACTTCCAAATTTACAAGAAAGACTTGAAAGCATATGTTTAAAAAAAAAAAAGAAGCACATTAAGACCATTTATCGAGATGCCCAATAGCAGTTAATTACTTGCAGATTTCAATATGAAGATAATAAGATATGAAGAAAGATAAGTTATATTTGTGCAATGTTACAGTTTTCTGCAAATGCAGTTTGTGTTTTGCTAATAAACATTATTGGTTTTTAGTTAGTTTTAATGGCATTTGACAGATTACTTAAATATTTGTTTTCTTTTATAATAAAGTGTCTAATGAATTTAAGAGATAGTTCAAGCAATATGAAAATGCTGTAATTTACTCGAGCACCAGAGAAGAAAATGTCTTGAGGAATGTTGGAACCAGCAAGCCATAGAATCCCATAAAAACGTTCATACTACGGATATCATTGGTTAGTTTCCAACATTCGTCCAAACAATTTTAGAAAAAATAAAAACAAGCATTTAGAACCAACTTCACAGTGACTAAATGTTGATGCTTGGGTGAACTACCCTTACGTATTGCATCAATTATTGATTAAATGTCACCAATGGTGCATCCCTACATCCCAAAACGCACCAAGCAGACCCAAACATACCCCTTGGTCTTTCCATCTGCGTCAGGGTAGAACTCATTGGTGATTTTGCCAAACTTTGAGAAGATCTTGTGAATGACGTTCTTGAGCTTTTCCAGGCGATCAGGTCCGACCTGAGGCACATTATCAACCACGATGACTGAGTCGATGCCGTCAGCCTCCTGCGGTTTGTCCCTGAGAACATCCCCCAGCAGCTCTGAATGACCAGAAAACACACAGATAGAGTTAGTACAGTTAGCACAACAGCATTTGTTAAAGCAAAACGGCAGTACAATGACGTTTCTGAAGCCAAAAGCATAACAGCTGCTGACTCTATGCTGTTACGACACTAACGTTAGTCTATTTCCCTAAAGCTACTGCTAAGATGCTTTTGTCTAGTTCGCGCACATGCTGGACTTAAAGAGAAGCTTTGACTAACATAAAACGGCATTAACTGTGAAACAGCGTAGTTTATCAGCTTGAAAGATTGACACACAAATAAACCAAAGGATTTTTGTGTTAGCTCGTGGCTGACATGCTGAGCTATGGGGTTTAGTGTGAGACTGGGATCGGCAGGCGCGCTAAAGCAGGCCTCTCTCTCACCCTGATCACTGATGTCATCGTCGAAGTCCTCCGGATCACTGAACGAAGGCTCTTCTTCATCGTCATACTCCATTTCGGCCTCCATGTTCTCCGTATCTCGCATTTAGAGATCGGTTGCTGTGGGTCTGTGCTGGTTAGAAGGTGGTGGTGAATTTCACAGCAGTAATCCAGATATTTTACTCACTCGGCCATGTGCAAAGCAGCCGGCGCCAACCACTGCGAGCGAGAGAAGGACCGTACCATGTGCGCGGAGAGCACCTCAGGGCTCTGTTGGAGCGTTAGGATTCATGTACAGCATAATTGAAGGAAAAGGATAAAAATTTGCTTCATTGGCAGATTATGTGAGCTTAACACTTTTATGATATTTGGTTAAATTGTATACAATGTGTAGTTTTGTTGTGGAATATGACATGGCAGACCCCTTTTAAGTGAACTTGGTCTCGTCTTCTGCTTATCGCTCTCTGAACTTCCTGTTCATGTGACAAGAACCTCCCGTACAAGAGCGCGCAATGTTACCATCAGTTCTATTGTCCATCTCTGGCGACAGACAGACAGACAGACAGACAGACAGACAGACAGACAGACAGATAGATAGATAGATAGATAGACAATAACACTAAGTTAATAACAATCAAAACATTTCTATACTATTATAAAATATGCAAACTTAAAGGCACAATATGTACAATTTTTCTATTAAAATTAAATTCATGTCTTTTTCTTTAGCTCTTTTACAACGTAGACAGTGTCAAAGCAGCTTTACCTAGATAGAAGTTTTAGTAGATTGAAACTCTAAATCCAGTTTTCAGAGTTGAGGTTCAATTTATTTCAGTTCAGTGTGGTTTAAATTTCACTGTTGAAAGTCCAAACACTGAAGAGCAAATGTCCCAAGCCAAGCAAGCCAGTGGCAAGAAAAAAAACTTTACCAATTGATGAAAGTGAAGAAAAAAAAACCTTGAAAGAAACTAGGCTCAATTGGGCATGACCATGGCCAAACTTCCTGTGCAGAGCTGCAGTCTAGGCGCCAGATGCTGGAGAATGCTGAACGTCCATTATGTAGAACTGCAGGTGTGAGTAGGTCACCGGCGGGTGCTTAGGCTAACCCACAGGACCAATGTGAAGGCTCTTCTGTCACTGGGGTCTTTCAGGAATCAGTCTTTTGCTCTCTATGACTGCCGCAGCGTCAGCTCAGGATTCGGCCTGGTCCAGGATTATAAAGACCTTGGCATCATTTCTAGGATCGCATTAATGGTGCTGCAAAATATCTAGGCGCCTCGGGATAAGAATCCCCAGGTGAAAACAGAGAATGAAGAAAATAATGTGCTATAAATGAAATGTCCAGTACCACCTTTTTGACTTTTGTACTTGCAGTATACCAAATGTTTTGAAGAATGTTCAAACCCAGAGAAATCCACAATTTTACTCTCATGGACCTGCCATGCTTATGACATGAATCACCATCATACACCTTCAATAGTGTTTAAATAGTGTTTCATAGGACCAAACAGAACCTATTTAAAACAGAACCCTAAATGTACATAATTTGATAAAACCACTACTACTTCCCATGCTGTTTGTGTGCTGCGCATCGCTCATCTCTCATCAACAATTGCTTCAGCTCTTATTTCATTACTACAGCTTTCAGTTTTATGCCTCATTCACACTAGCATCGGCTTTGTAGCTGCCCATCGCTCTGCTCTGGGTGACAATTGAGATGCTAGTGTGTTCCCACTTTGAGGTTGCTTAGGTAACTTTTTAGGTAACACTAAATATAAATGGAATCAGTACATAAAATGCTTAATTACAAAGATGATCAAGAAAAAAGTGTGTTCTCTGTCATTGCAGCAATTATCAGCTGCAGAAGCAGGTCTGTGTAGGTCTACAACACAGAGAATACAACCAGCCTCTGCAGGAGAGGGCAGTGGGGATTTTTTTGATACTATCATTTAGAAAACGTTTCGTTTCCTCCTAGCCATTCTTTGATATTATTATTCCATCTTCTTGTTGGTCTTCCTACTCGCTGTTTCCAATTTCTGCTTTTTTCAATCCTTTTACTCTGATTAATCTTTTTTTTTTTCTCCAATGCTGCATAAACCCGGACAGACCCAATTTACAATCCTCAATAACATCGCAAATAGTCTTTCCTCGTCTCAGATTTGTTTTGGATTCTTTCATTTGTTCTGTTTTTATGATCAAATTTTCAGGATCCATCTCATTTCAAAAACCGTCTATTTTGCGATGTTTTTCTCAGTGTCAGATTTTTGTCCATTATAGGTTCACTTTATTTTTGTAATGAGTAAAATCATAATTACCTAAAAAATTATTAAAACTCATTTTATCGTTTACTGTTTCTAATCTTTCCTAGTACTGTATATAGAAACCATTGTTTAAATCTTCTCTTAGGTCCCTCAAACATCATTAAACTAATTATAACATTAGCATATGGAACCCCCGATAATGGGCTCTGTGCACAGCTAGTGTTTCCAGCCAACGATAAACTTCCAGTGAAAGGTTTATGTGACTTTTCAATTTCATAAGGTTCCTTTACAGCATCGATGTTGTAATGTATAACCAGTAGGTATTTATTTAGTTGAATACAGAATACAGGGGTAGATGAACATTTTCATATTTTAAAGATAAAGTGGAGAAAGTGGAATTTAATGCTTCTTATTGTCAGGTCTGATACCCACTTTATTTAAAATCTATCAGGCAGAGAAGGTCACTGATTTTTAAAGAAATCAGATCTTAAAATTGGTTTTTGTAATGAAAAGACAGCTCACCAGCACTGGCTGTGCATGCATTCATTCATTCATTCATTCATTCATTCATTCATTCATTCATTCATTCATTCATTCATTCATTCATTCTTTTTCTTTTCAGCTAAGTCCCTTTATTAAACGAACCACCAACATATCCAGCATGTTTGTACACAGCGGATGCCCTTCCAGCCGCAACCCATCTCTGGGAAACATCCATACACACTCATTCACAGTCATACACTACGGACAATTTAGCCTACCCAATTTCACTTGTGCCACTTGTCTTTGGACTGTGGGGGAAACCGGAGCACCAGGAGAAAACCCACACGAACGCAGACAGAATATGCAAATTCCACACAGAAACGCCAACTGACCCAGCCAAGGCTTGAACCAGCAACCTTCTTGCTGTGTGGCTGTGCATACATCCTATTGTAAATAAAAAAATAAATAAAAAAATACATGCCCTTATTTTCTAATTGTCATAATCCTATGAAACCATTCGATAATTTGTGCTCAAAATGTGCCGAGTTTTCATTTCAGAAATCAGATGACCTCTAAGACTCTGTGACTGATTAATTTATATAATAAATACATTTGCAGCTCATCAGTTGCACTCAAAATGTACCAAAAATATGCAAAAATTCAAAAATATATGTTGTTTAGACTTAAATATTTGATAATCAAAATATTTGAATTATTTAATAAAATATTTTAACTCTCAAAAACTGAACCTTCTAGCTACTATATGCAAATTTAGGAATAGGAATAGGTCGATATAAGATTCTGATGGTATGAAAATCTTGATTAAAAATGTCACAGTTTCACAGTATTGTGATCACTGCAATAAAATATTCTTAATAAATATCTGGGTTAAAAAAAAATGTTTTTTCCTATTGAACAGAATATTTCTTTTATTTTAAGAAACATAAAAAATTGGAGCATTAAACAGGTCAGGCTCAATATTTAAATACATCATTGACGTCTGATATCTTTGTAAGTTTACAAAATACAGATTTCTTGAAAAGAACTTGAAAAGGCATCCTTAGATATCTTTCTTTGGATTTAAAGTAAGTAAGCCACTCCACTGTTCAGGTGCATATAGCACATAGAATGCACATAGCAGCATTGGATGTTGGTTTATAAGCAATTTGTTTCTCAAATATTTGCTGAATCGTGGGCTGACTAGTAGCTTTTGATGTGGAGGGGTTTTTTTTTCTGCTGGAGATACTGTTGCCCTAAAAACTATTATTTCAAAAAACATTTACATATACCTTACAAACGGTAGAAAATATTTATGGTTTTAAAATCTTGACTTTTCCAAAACACTGTACAGCTTGTAAACGGTTATCGTCTCATGCCTATATAGGAAATATTTTCTATTTCAGTAAAGCTTTTCTTCCAAGACATGCGTTCATGGGTTGTAAGCATATAGGGATTTTTTTTTTTTTAAATCATAGTATTTTGTATTTTCCTTTCTTTTTATTAATGTACATTATTTTGGTAGCTGTACCTGTACTCATTAATCTTGAACTGTAAATGAATGTAACACAGATCCATCCACAGTACATGCTGTACATTTTTAATGACATCCCATGTAAATCGGCTAGAAGGGTAAAGCCTGGTAATGATCTGAAAATGGGACTCTTTAATCTTTAGGGCAGCTGGAAACATTACGAGAGAGTAATGCTTCAAACACATCCTCAGGGCATCGCAGCGATACACAGTTTACGTCTAGTTCATTACTAAAGCCTTAAGAAGCTCTTTGGTTTGGATGTTTTCCAGCTGATTACATTGATTGACAATGACCTGTGGCAGTCCTGCAGAAACACAAGGAAACTATTAGACATAATAGGAGACCATTATGCATTAGGCAGTGGTTTATAAAGGAAATTATTTTAATAAATGATACTGTGGACCTAAACCATAATTCACTGTCTAATGCGTTGTATAACTGATTACATGTAATCAAGATGATGTAATCAGATTCAAAGAATGATTAGCTATTGTAATTAATTTAGGTAATTTATAGGTTATTCTTTTATATATATATATATATATATATATATATATATATATATATATATATATATATATATATATATATATATATATATATATATATACATGCACACACAATTTTTGTCATGTTGTATTTTATATTAACATGTAAACTAATTGTGATTTTAAAAAATAAGTAATAAACAGAAAAGTAAAAGTAGGTCAAAAGTAATCCAAATGTAATAAAAATACATTTCCTAAAAATAAGTAATTACATTACTGAAAACAGTTCGGTTATAATTTTATTTTATCGTGGAATTTATGATACATAGTTAATTTTAAGAACATAATGTTCAAAAAAACAACATTTACATCAAATAAAAAATATTTAGTAACATATAATCATTTATTTATTATTTATTCATTTATTTATTTACATCTTGATTTCCACCTATCTGAATATACCAATACTATTTTATAGAAGTTGTTTACTTTACGTTTGATACATGTCATGTCTCCTTGATGAAAAAGTTTTAATTTCTTCATAGCCATATATTACTAATAACACCAAAGGCAAATTCTTCTTCTTCGTACAAACAAAACGAAGATTATACATTAAATCTTTGAGAAACACAATGCATTTACATATATTCTGTTTCTATTTCATTTCCTATAATGTAGATCAGGGGTTCCCAAACTTTTTATCTCGTTACCCCTAAAATAATTATTCCAGTGATTCGCAACCCTTCCCCCTCCCCATCCTCGGAGGTGGTAATAAACATACAAGCATTGCTCAAAATGGTGCACACACACCAACAGGCCAATATCAACACAAGCATATTGACAACACAAAAAAAGTGCAACAGTCTAACAATCATAATATTATTTTTTGTCATTTATTCATTTGTTTATTTTAATATTAACCTCATATAATGAGACTGGTGGGCATTATATATAGTTTACTGCACAAGCCTATTATTGGTTTAATTTTGGAGACCACATGAATATCATGTTTTATCTTATCTCTCTAGTTTATTTTTAATGTACATGAGTGCGGTAAAGGTTTACCATGGTGCTGTAAAATCAATCTGCTGCAATATTAAATAATACCATTATTATTAGTAGTATAACATAAATAACCCAGGGGTCGGATGTAACTAGTAAATACTTTTTTTAACTACAGTAGGTTATGGATAAAATTTGGTAAATCTAATTGTTTAATCAAGTTTAATTAAGTCTTTTATATTTCCAAGTGAACTCTCTTCCACATTGGGAACGACTGATGTAGATAATGCGAAATATAAACTGGTGTCCTCTACACATATCCAGTAGGTGGCGCTCTTGTTGCAAGCACCTCAAATTTTTATCATGAGCTGGTGAGAGATTTCCCAGTAATACAAGAGTCAGATGATTTGTTCTGTCTGGACAAACTCTAGCCATCTGCATAATGATTGGTGCCCTTCTAGCGATGTTTTTGCAGTTGTGATTAGATTACTAACAGTAATGTTCCCTCAGGCGCATCTTTTCCAGCTAATGCTTGAACTGACATTTTCCCCTCACTCCTTAATCTCGGAAAAATCACTGCTGGATGTGTATTTGAAAGCTCGACACAAGCCTTGCAGGCAGATTGCAATAAAGGGCAGAATGAAACATTGTTAAATAGTCTGCCAACGACTGCTGCCCTTGTATATTACTAAATATCAGCATTCAATTTTGAAGTGCAATGAAAGGCAGCCTGGAGCAAAAGTAAGTATAACACAAGTCATGAGTTTTACCTCACGCAAATAAGCCATGCTTGGCACAGAAAGGGCACTCTGTGCTTCGACTTTATCTTCTTCCTCGAGCTTTATTTGTCGAAGGTTACATGGGGAATATTTGTTTAGATGTCTTACCATAATAGGGCCTCTTTGTTCTTCGTCGAACATCAGATCCCTCACAGGAAAGGAACAAGTTCTCAGTGACTCTTATATGACAATAAAGCCCAAAATAGCTGGCTACAAAGACGGGTGGCGTATTTGTGAAAAAAAGATGCGTCCAAGTTAAAATGGTGCTTACTGAGCACAAGCCCCAGTTGGTGGTACCGTTTCCTCAGCCACTTAACTCTTGCATAACCCCTGTTTATTTGTCTCTGTTTGAACTTGTTCCCAAAGCCATGCATGCGCAGGAAATGCAGCGTGTGGGGACACTTTTCTTTTTTAGTTGGAAAAGCAGCACTTTTAAGCTTTGCTGAGATGTTAGAAAGCTGAAAACTAGACGATATTAAAGTTTAGAGACCAACTTTTGGCTTGAGAACATTTTAAAAGCTGTTCAGTTGAATCCATTTTAAAATTGGACGCTAAAAAACAATCAGTCAATGTTACAGAATGTTTTAGAATGTTTTCTATGTTTTAGAATTAGCATGTTAATGTGTTGCATATGTTCTGGTCTGTTTTAGCCCTACTGAAAAAACAACCTAAACCAACCTAGGTTGGTTAGCTGTTTTTAGCTGATCAAACAGCTTGGTTTTAGAGGGGTTCGTGCCATTTCCAGGCTGGTTTCCAGCCATATGACTGAGCTGGTCTGGCCAGGAGATGACCAGCTAAAACCAGCTTGAACAGCCTAGCCAGGCTGGGTGCCCAGCCAAAACCAGCTATATCCAGCTTAAATCAGGCTGGTCAAGCTGGTTTTAGCCGGTCAGACTGGAAAAGGCTGCAAACCTGCAAAACCCCTTTAAAACCAGGCTGGTCTTCCAGCTAAAACCAGCCAACCAGCTTATGCTGTTTTTTTTCAGCAGGGAGGACAGTTGCCCTGTTTTGTTTTGAAACATTGCTAGCGATTTCATTTTATTAACATATTTTAGCCTTAGCTTGCATGTTTTTCCTGCTAAAAATATTTAAAACATTACACACTATCAGTTTTTAACTATTTCAACAAAGTGCATTGTGATGAAGCCGAAAATGAATTTTAATTTTAAATTTATATATATATATATATATATATATATATATATATATATATATATATATATATATATATATATATATAAAATTATTATCATTATTATTACATCTTTTCAAAGTAATTTAAAGAGATATATACTAACTATTGACATCCACAATACTGAAAACAAATACTGTATGAGCAGGCTTTAATCATTTAAGTTCCCTGAAATGGCTGGCCATCTATGAAAACAAGTGAATAATAGGTAATGCAGAGAATCTCAATGAGAAATCGCTTTAACATTAGTTCAGCTCTCAACAGGATAAAAAGCTGTCGCTTGACACAGTGTTTTGATGAAGTTTAAGGTAAACAAACACTTCCTGCTCATTTTTGACTGCTGTAACTTTCCTAAAGTTTAAGTGTAACTTGTAATCTTATGTCATGTGTCATTGGTATACTCTAAATTTGATCACCTTGCTTACTGAAAACACTTTTCAACAAGCATGGTATAGCCACAACTTATGTTGTTAATAATGAAAAATCTATTGTAAAAGGTCAATTTTCTTTCTCCTATATATATATATATATATATATATATATATATATATATATATATATATATATATATATATATATATATATATATATATATATATAACATGATATTTTGATACAGTGCATATTCAATCATATAATATGCAAAACAACCCTTAAGTATAACTCATGGTTTTATTGTATTTTTACAGTTCTTATTTACAAAACACTCATATTGCAGTTTATCTGAAATTTCACACTTTTTACAGTCAATCACTGGATACATTAAACATTGGGAAACAAATATGAAAGTGGAAAAGAAGTACAGTGAAACTCTGAAAGGAGTGTTGAAGCAGACATCCTGTTAACAGTGGCACTCATGAGATCCATACAGGGACAAAAACACCAGAGCAGCAAATGTAACATAAATACTGTAGTTTTTAAATCACCTTCAGTAGACTAAAACCACGACTGGAAACAGTTACTATCTCCATAGATTACTATCCTCCAAAAAAAATACTCATATCAAAATAATTACATGCTTATCTTAATTGTAAATTTGAATAACCTTTATACTTATGTCTGTTTCTTTTTTGCCGTTAAACTCTCCCAATAGATTTATGGTCCTAAAAACAGAAACAAGAATAAACACAGCCTTGAGTTAAAGAATTTAGTCTGTTTCTTTATGCACCGGAGAGCTTCCAGTAAATGCACATGTTTTGCTCCCAATGGGAAGAGTTGTCAGGGACAAAGGTTTAGGGTGTGTCCAATATCTCAGATCAAATGCCTTCCTGCCAACATGGCACTGCGGTGATTAGGAGGAAGGATAAAATTTAAATACCTTTAGGGCATAGAGAAACATTGTCAATGTTGTTTTGGAATAAAAAATGAGGCACAGTGTCCATTGCGGCACACATAAAAATGCAAGAAGAGCTTGATGCTCTTGTTAGAACTATTTGATAACATATCTCACACTTTCCCAAAGCCTAAAACGATGGCACAAAACAAAAGTCTAACAAGTAACACCTGCATTGAAACGGAAACTACTCGCCCAGGCCAGATCCCAAAACCAGATCTGTGGAAAAGTAACCTCAAGAAACTCTCCTCAGCACTGGCAGGCATCAAAGGGAAGCCACTTCTCACCCTGTTCATGTAAAGACTGTAACATGGGCGCAACAAATTGGGGGCTCGTCCGGGATCACAACATAGGACCTCCCACAGCAACAAAATCTAAAAGCAAAACAAACAGCTGTTCACAGCTGCCATTCATCAAGATCTGAAGAATAAAGGTTATTGCACACTGAATCCATAATTTTTGCATGTTAAAAAATAAATTCGACCTCACGTTGAATCAATCGCATTAACACACAGCCTCCGAAACTTTCGTCCGCTATAAAAAAATTTGAATCGGGTTTGATTTTTTTTCTGCTTTTCTCATTTGAAAAAGCGTTTTTAGAGGTGTTTTGACAGTTCAAAGCCATCGTACAAGCGAAAAGCTAAATACAGAATGCCGACATTTGAGCTACAGATAACTTTATGACAAACACAGTGCATAAAATAAAGACAGAATGTAGCGGACTGTTGAGAATCCTGGATTCAGTAACTGGCACACCTCTGCCCTGCTGCTGTTTGGTGTGTGTGTGTGTTCATACATTCGACGTACTGCTCATAAACATTATAATAGAAAGCATGGTGTGCTTTCGGTCCGTTGCTTTGACACATCAACGCGGCTGCCATCTATTATAATGTCCATAGTACTGCCAGTCTCTGTTCAGGATTTGTTTACCAATGTGAATGTGTGAAGTATCGCAAGCAATGTATCAAAATTCCACTGATTTCCTGAAATAAAGTTTGAGATAAATAAATTAATTCCGGGATAATCCAGCGCAGCTCTTTGACAATGAGCTGAACCCTCCTTACTCTTGATGCAGAATTGGATGAACGCAATATGTGGCCTATTCTTCTCTCTTTTTCTACTTTGGAGAAGAGAGGCGAACAAAGTATCACTGCTTTAATTGACTTGGAAATGTTTTGTGTTTTTTCGTAATGGATTATTTAATACGTATCATACTCAATGTGCAAGGTTTGTATATGTGACGAATATTTCGCATATGAATATGAAAAACGAACGCATACAAAAATTTCAGAATTCAGTGTGCAAAGAAGGGAGGAAGAAATTAAACCTTTACATCTGTTGATAGACCAACTGAACAGCATCAGATTGACTCCCTCTTGTAAAGTACACAGATTGTATAAACATTGGCTTAACAATATATGATTACTCATATAGTATATATTCAGCGCAATCATGACATTTAAAGAAAACCATTAATGCGCTGTTCATCGTAAGTTAGTGGTGTTAGGCATAACCAGTGATTTGACCCTACTCTATATTTCAAAGCTTGTAGCTTAACGTGAAGAGACACATGAAAAGCAGAGGAGACACATACAAAAGCCGCTGTTCATTCTATGTACAAAAACCCTGCTTAGTTGTTAATGAGAAATTTGCATGTCATCTATAATTTATAGATAAAGCAAAATGTGATTTAAATGTTAGAATATATCAACAATAAATCTGTCGAGTGACATGAAAGTAATGTTTGTTCAAGCTGGATGTTCAGTGCAGGTTTGCTAGTTGTTTGTAGTATGTTATTTGGGAAATGAGCCAGTGTAAAGTTCGAGTTTATCCTTGAGACAAGTGGTGAAAATATGCTAAATTGACGGATTAACCGAATTTTAATACCCTTAAAAGTTCCACCATCAATGGTGTCTTCAAACATCCTGTTACACAGGAAAAATTGCAAATGAGTGATGGCGAAGAAAGATTTGTGTCATTTTCTTGGATATGAATGCCATCTCTTGGATATAACTGACTGGAGTATAATCTCGCACTATGACTTTCTCACGCACAGTGATCAAAATGTTTTTTCCAAAAGTAATTTCCTCCCGAAATATGACTGAAAATGAACTCAAACAATGGTAGAAACCAATCAAAAAGTCACTGCAACATTATGTCCTTAAGGTTCTCCTGAAGAATGGTGTCTTTGACGGCATGGAAGACGAAGCGAATGTTCTCAGTGTCAATGGCAGTGGTGAAGTGGTGGAAAAGTGGCTTGATGCGGTTGCGACGTTTGCGGTTGAAGCACTGCACCAGATAGGCCTGCACGTCCACCAGTCGGTGAGGGTCTCCCCGAAAGTCGGAAAAGTGCTTGCAAATGCTGACCTTGCGTACCTTTTCCACCAGAAGGTCCATCTTGTTGAGGAAGAGGATTATGGAAACGTTGGAAAAGAGCTTGTTGTTGACTATGGTCTCAAAGATGTTCATGGACTCCACCAGGCGGTTGGTGCGACGGTCCTCCATCAGCACCTGGTCATATTCGCTGGAGGACACCATGAAGAGGATGGAGGTGATGCCGTCAAAGCACTGAAACCATTTCTGCCTTTGAGAGCGCTGGCCTCCCACATCTACCATCTTAAAAGGGATCTTCTTAATGACAAAATCATGCTCCACAATTCCCTTGGTGGCCTTCCGGGCCAGTAAGATGTCCTGTCGACTCGGCACATAACTCTGGAAAAAAAGGTTGAGAAAATGTAATCAATTGCAAATACATTTTTTGCCACTAGATAGCATTTTTTAGCTCAAATGTAATCGAACAGCCTCAAAAAACCATCTATTGTCCAATACAACGTAATCCTTATACATACAGGATGCAGAATGGAATTTTAAACTAGGGCTTAAACACTTTAAACTGTCTGTAATTGGTTGGAAAAACACTCTTGTTCTTTTAACCCAAACACAGTTTTTGGCAAGGGTTTGTACAAAAAGTTTGAGCAAAAATGAAAGCTCTTTACTGTGGTGTTGTTAGTTTGTAAACTAATTATAATAATTTTGCAATATTAGATTGAAAGATCAGATAAAGCCCATACATACCCTCACCTATGGCCCCTTTCCACTGAGTGGTATGGTACGGTACGATAAGCTTTTATGGCTGTTTCCACTGTCAAACGGTACCTAAAAACGAATTTCATACCACTTTTTGGGTACCCTTTACAAAAGGTACTTAGCACAACAAAAGGGTACCAAATGGCAGAGCTAGATGTGCAGCTGACTATTATTGGTTAATAGAGATACGCTACTTACGCATACACAAGCAGAATTAAAAGAAACGAAGTCCTATTTTTAAATACACAGCCGAGACATTACACCGTATTAATATTAACAAATAATAACAAGCCATGATCGACCCAAGCTCAAACAAACCTTATCGTCGTCTTGATGAACATCCACAAGTCCAAGAAGTACAAAATCTGCCGTGTCCTGTTTTTGTTTTACGAGGCTGCCTAAAAGTGTGATCGCTTTCTCTTTTACTCTAGAGAGCTCGCGATCGCATCTATATTTGAAATAACGAACTTCTTGAGCTCATGATAACAAAATGCTCGTGATTATTGAAGTGCTTCTGACATCCAATCATGAAAGTGAAGCACGAAAAAACAAAGGAGAAGCTGGAAAAAACAGTAAATGATTCTTTCAGCAACCTAAAACATGAACACACTGCCATGTTTAACTATTATCATCACCTTTTAGACTATTATGAACTCGGAATGACGGAATTAGTTTCAAACAGAGGCTACATGTGCTGATAAAGATTAAAGATACAGATGAAAGGTTTGCACTGACTGTAGGCTATATGCTGTGTGTTTTTGAACTTAAATAAGGACTAAATATATCCTGTGTGTAGTTGTAATTAGCTGTAATTAGTAATTAGCTGTAATTAGTTGTAATAAGCATATAGGAGACTGTAAGGGTCTGAGTGTATTCGTATATGTTGCATTTATTAATATATTTTATATAATTGCAGACATTATAGTAGGTTATTGGTACCCTTTTGGCAGTGGAAACGGAAGCCTGATAAAGGTGACTGGTACCTACCCATATCGTACTGTAACAGTCAGTGGAAACGGGCCACTAGAGATTCAATGAAAATGCTTTACAGTTACCAGGCATATTTTCATCTCATTAAAGACAAATCATTTTAATGTGGAACATTTCTTCGACATTCAAAAGGAAAATAAAAAGCTCTTCTATCCAAATATTTTGTGTATTCAATACAAAGAGGTGTTTGCTATTCTAAACCTTAAAATGAAAACGCAGCGACTCATCATACCTGATTTGAATAGCTCCATAGAGAAGTATTTGATTCAAGAGCGTCAGCCCATTGCCCATTTACACCATTTAATGGTGATCAGTATGAAAGAGCATTACAACATAATGGCTATACTTTTTGCAAACGTAATCGTTCAGATATTTGTTACTTTTTTGCAGTCAAATAAGAGATGTTTCCCAGGCAATATTTTGTCATAAATACACAATCCTTAACGAAAATTGACGCAAGGGTAGAGAAAATGATCTTGGAAGCAGTTTTTACATCCCACCCAAAAGAATCTGTTTTGTCATTGGCCTTGGTTTCCATGCGCACACAAAACACTTCCAGGCCTTTTTTTTAATCACTCATCTGAGACACACTATGTGCTCTTGGCAACCTTGACCAATATCAGTCTTAAAGTGAGCTTTTTACTTTCATTTTTTCAAGCCTCTGGTTTTCAACGCCCCCAACTTAACTGTTGGGAAACATTATTCTGTCAAGCTCTCTTCCCGGATAATTATCATTGCTTATCTAATAGATAAATCATTATGAAAACTTGAAACAATAATATACCATGAAGAATTGGCACAAATAAATAATGCTGTGTTATCATGACTCACCAGTTGGCCAATCCGATCCAAGTTGTCCAGGAAATATTTCACTGATTCACTCTGTAAAAAAAAAAGCAGTTTTACTTCATGCATAGAACAAGAACACATTTATAACTGAATTAAATAAAGCAGGATGGAAAAACTCATTAAAGTCACATTACTGAATTTAAGGTTTCTAAAGGGGTCACACAGCGGATGCGACGCGCCACGCCACACAGCGCCATAAATTTTAGAATTCTAAGCAAAGATATCCATAAGTGCACGCACACTGGCTCTGCAAGTCGGCGACTGTTACTTTCAACTGTTATGTGTGCACCGTGTTGCTATGCTAAGCAGCGCATCCGTTGTGCGGTAAATTTAAAATCAGTGATATTTTTGGAAAGAAATTTATATTTTTATTCAAACATGGAACTTAATCAAAAGTGACAGATGTTCATCATTTTAAAAGATGCCTATTTCAATTAAATACTGTATTTTTTAACTTTCAGTTTATCAAAAACTGTTTCTGAAGGATTGCGTGACACTGCCCAGGTAGCAAAGAATTATGGCCCAGATTTGGCATAAAGCTGGCACAGCAGGCATTCATCTGTCACTGGCCTATAGCATGTGGGCCAAACATGGACTGGAATTGGCAGAGGTGGCACTAACTTTAAGCAGCACACAACATTTGCCACTGGCTTGCATAGTTCAGGACTTGTAGAGCTGGCAATTGATGGATTATTCTTCAGTGTTTGGACTCCCAGCGATGAATATTAAACTGAACTGAACTTAAACTCTGAAAACTGAACTACACTGTTTCAATTCACTATAATCTTCTACGTGAAGCTGCTTTGACACAATCTACATTGTAAAAGCGCTATACAAATAAAGATAAATTGAATTGAATAGAATTGAATTGAATGTGGGCCACGTAAGTTTGGCCTATCTTGACCCACATTTAAAATATATAAAAATAGTTTTTTAGTAAAGAAAAAAAATTTACCAATCAGGTTACTTCTAGAAAAAGCATGCCCTTACTGTACAATGTTTCATGGGTTTATCAATTTCATTGCAGTCGTGACACACTAACTTATTTGGCCCAGATCAGGGCCAGTTATAGGTTATTATTTTGGCTGAGACTTGACCCAGATATTGGCCACACTGTTAAAAAAAAAAATCTGTAATTTTACGGTTTATTGCCGGCAGCTGGGGTGCTGGAAAAAACGTAAAATAAGGACCGTTAAATTACAGAAATTTACTGTAAAATAATGGAAATTAAATTACAGAAATTTACTTAAATTTCAATTTTGGGTAAATTTCATTCAACCATCATTCAGGTTGAAATTTAATTCAACCTGAATCCCTAAATCTTTGTAATTCAAGCACTCCAGCTGTCGGAAATAAACCGTAAAATTACGAATTATTTTTTACAGTGCATGTTTGGCCCATGTCTGGAAGCCAGACTTGATCCAGTCATGTAACGTAAATTCACTGCAGCATGTGGGCCAAGCAAAATCTGATTGTGAGGCCAGAGAAATTTTGCTATTTGCCTGAAGTAATGCTGAAAATTCTGCTTTACACTACAGGAATACGTTACATTTGAAAATACACTGCTTGTTAAGTTGTGATGCATAAAATACTGTTTCAACTGTTATTTCAACTTATAGAGTAATAGTCATTTATAACAGATGACAGATTAGTCATATCACACATTCTAGCAAAACGGTTTCTGGAATTACTGCAACTTGGACATAAATATTTTAATGATTTATAAAAGATGAATCACTGTCTGAGCTTTAGAGATTAGGCAAGGAATGTAAACATTAAGGTCAATATTTTAGTATTACAACACACTGTGAGCAAATATTACTATGTGTTGTTCGCTTTTGGCATCTGAAAAAGCATTTGGATGTAAAATAATACTATAAATAATACTATAAAATAATAGTTTTTGATTTGATAGACATACTGTATACTTGAAAATTCATAATATCTCTGTATTTACTCTATGTATTAGCTTTGGGTTTGAGCAACATGGTTATATTTCTTTTATTGGGATAACATTTTCATAATAATAAATATAATATAGTAAATTCATAGTGTAATGTGACAGGGACGCTGGACAAAGGGATGCAGATTCAAATGCAAGGTTTATTAGCAGGATGATCCGGCAAGCAACAGTCAACAAAGGAGCAAACCGATGTATACAGAAGCAATCCAGAGTCATGGTTGATAAACAGGCAGATGGTCAAAAAGGCAGGCAGCAGGCAACCGTTTGAGATGTGAAATTTAATTTAATTATTGCAACAAATATGTCGAAGCGCAAGTACGACCCCGAATATGTAAAAGACTTAAAGCCTCAGTGTCATATGTAGAGAGGTGCTCTCAAAAGAGAGCATAAAACCTTCTAAATAAAAGCAACCTTTAGAAACCAAAAAACATGTTTTATTGACAGTTTATTATTAACAGTTTTTGTCGTTTTTACTTTGTAATATTTCTATAATTTTTCCCATTTTGTTAAATGACAGCAATAAAATATTGTTTATTTGTAAGTCTTGGTGAATTTCTTATGATTTATCTGTCACTATTGTTTATGTTAACAAATAAATACAAATTAAGTATTTATGATGGCTTACTTAAACTGTATTATAGTTCCTAAAAATTTGGGTCGCGGCTTGATGACCATGTAAAAATGTGGGTTCCATGGCCAAACCAGTTGAGAACCCCTGATCTAAATCAAACAAAAGGAGGTTCAGAGGTAAATAATGCTCTTTGGATACTTTTTTAAGTATGCAAAATCATGAGTCCAAAGCATTTGAAAAAATATTTCTTTCTCACTTCTTTTTCGAATGCATTAGACTGATGATTTTGGAAAACAAAAATAAGTTTTACTCAAACACAACTCTAAATTGTAGCTATATGTTTATGTAATTATGAGCTAAAAATCTAATATTCAAAATAATATTAGATAATACAGTTGAAGTCAAAATTATTAGCCCTGTATTTTTTTACTTTCTCAAATATTTCCCAAATGATGTTCAACAGAGCAAGAATTTTTTCACAGTATGTCTGATAATGTTTTTTTCGTCTGGAGAAAGTTTTATTTGTTTAATTTCGGTTAGAATAAAAGCAGTTTTTATTTTTTTTTTAAGTCATTTTAAGGTTACATTTATTCACAATAGTTTTTTTGATTGTCCACCAAACAAACCATCATTATACAATGACTTGCCTAATTAATCTAATTCACCTAGTTAAGCCTTTAAATGTCACTTTAAGCTGTATAGAAGTGTCTTAAAATATCTAGTAAAATATTAAGTACTGTCATCATGGCAAAGATAAAATAAATTTAAAGTTATTAAAAATATTTTTAAAACTATTATGTTTAAAAATGTGTTCTTCTCTCCGTTAAATAGAAATTGAGGAACAAATATACAAGTGGGTATAACTCAGGAGGGCTAATAATTCAGACCTAAACTGTACACATACTCTTACAAAGCCCAAACTAGTTTATCCATCTACTTCAACTAAAGCAGGATGAAAAACAGAAAACACATTTTGAGTGTCTGATTTGCTCTCGACTTTAAAACTGCATTTCAACAATTTTAAAAAGACAAACGGGCCAACGTGACCCCAAAAGCTGTTCTAATTCAGGCATGGAAAGTCTAAAAGTAACAGGATGTTCCTATCTTTGTCTGAGAATGACGCGGGTCACTCATACCACACATTTGCCCGTCAGCAGAAACTCCAGTCAACTCTCAAACGCGAACGCTTTTACACATAATGCCCATAATCTCCTGTTACTCCGTAAAGTGGGAGTCAGATGAAAAATCATTCTGAAGTATCGCTCCCTTGGACCAATATTCGGTTAAGTGCACATTACCACATTTTACAGTCGTGAGCACACATTGCATTAGGATCTGTTTACATTACAGAACACTGTCCGTAATAAATGGATCCTATAATCTCCAAATATTACAAAAGAACAGGCACATGGATGCTTTTCTCAGACTTTCACTCCTAAAACTGCAGAAGATTCAGGTCAGAGTTCAGAGACCGATCCATAAATAAAGCTGACGGATTAAACGTCTGAAGCTCAGGGTGATTGGTGTCAGGGCGGCATGTTCACACTGCTCTCTCTTCCAAAAATCAATTATGTCTGCTGCCTTCATAAGCCACAATCTGCTGATTATTGCATTTGTTGTCCAATATCTGGAGTTCTGTCAAAGGAGAGACACTGCAGACAAAAACACCATCAATTTTTGGGCTTTTGACTGTTGATAAAGTATTTCTTGAATCAGATGAAGAAAAGCAACAATCCAAAATTCACTTATAAGTATGTTTTATATATAAAACAAACACTTACAAGTGAACTGTGTACTTTTTTTACTTTATTTATTTGGCCTTTTTGCCTTTATTAGATAGGACAGTATTGAGACAGGAAGCGAAGTGAGAGAGATAGGGTAGGGAAATGTCATCAAGCCGGGATTCGAACTCGCGACGCCCTCATGTGCAATTGCACCATATGTCAGCGCGCTAACCACTAGGCTATTGTTGGTTTGAATTAATGGCTTGTTTCTACAGTTTTAATCAACTATGTTTTCCAAGGATATTTGTCCCCAGAATTTGTTCATACATAACTTGCCTGAGCATATATACATTTTATTCTAGCAAATAGGTATTTTTTTATTATTAATCGTGTATTATTTTCTGTTTGTTTGCAGTATTTTCTGAATTACACAGTAGGGCTGTACAATTAATCGGAAAGTAATCAAAATATACAGCTTATTTTCTACTTTTAATATGAAAAACATATAACTAAAATTAAAAATAAAATTAAATAATTGAATTTTTGTATCCAAAAGTGCAAGTTATTTATTTTCACTTTTTCTATAAGAAAAAAGTGACTGTTCGATTTAGGCAGTGTGTGTTTTAATTTCAGTTGTTCAACGTTGATGTTCAGTAAATAGATAGTAGATAGTCTGTGTTTCCTTCAGTTATTTTAAAGTCAAGTAATGCAACCTTCATTCCAAAATTTCTCACTTGTAATATGTGAGCATATTTACAGTGCAAAACTTGTCCATGAACTATGAGGGCAAAAAAAAAAATTATCGTTCAATAATCGTAATCGAGTTAAAATGTTTAACTAATCGAGATTTAGATTTTAGTTCAAAACACCCAGTCCTAATACAGAGAGATAAAAAATTCCCTCTATTAAAACTGTAACATGTAAAAAAAGAAATAAACAGGAATGTCAGGTACCACTGTAGTTTCCATTTCATTTTATGTATTTTACAACAAGGGAACTAATTTATCAAGACTGTAAATGTACCCAAATTAGCCCAAATACTAGCTTCATTGGTAGTCCCTTTGCCACATGTTAAAGGCCGCTTGTTAGGTTGTGACGTATAGAACGCTGTTTTCATTACTCGTTTGAATTGATAAAATATTCCTTTATGACGAATTCATATCACACATTAAATTGAATTCTATTTAAAATCATAGTGAATACAACAGACTCTGACTCGCTGCATCACAGACTCCAGTATTTGAACAATTTATAAAAAATGTATCACTTTCTGGCCTTTGGATTTTAGGCATGGATATAGTAGAGTTAAAGTCAGAATTATTAGCCCCCTTTGATTTCTTTTCTTTTATTTTAAATATTTCCCAAATTATGCTTAACAGAGCATGGAAATTTTCACATTATGTCTGATAATGTTTTTTTCTTCTGGAGAAAGTCTTATTTGTTTTATTTCGGCAAGAATAAAAGGAGTTTTAAAAATTTTTAAAAACATTTTAAGGTCAAAATTATTAGCCCCTTTAGGCTATATATTTTTTGTTAATCTACAGAACAAACCATCATTACACAATAACTTGCCTAATTACCCTAACCTGACCAGTTAACCTTAACCTAGTTAAGCCTTTAAAAGTCACTTTAATCTGTATAGAAGTGTCTTGAAAAAATATCTAGTAAGATATTATTTACTGTCATCATGGCAAATATAAAATAAATCAGCTATTAGAAATGAGTTATTTAAACTATTATGTTAAGAAATGTGTTGAAAAAATCTGCTCTCTGTTAAACAGAAATTGGGGAAAAAATTATGGGGCTAATAATTCTGAATTTAACTGCAAAATATTGCAATCATGATTTTCCAAAAGTATTACATTGCCTTGTAAAGGTTTATTATTATCATTTGTTAAGTCTCATACATTTTGATAAAGCGATTGGACCCGGAAGCCACCTTTGCGTGATGTCACGCTTAACAAGCAGGTATCAATAAAAATACAAATTCAAACTATAAACAAAGCTCAAATGGACAACAAAAAACAACCACAGAATCAACAATAGCAAGAAAAAACTAGCATTCGCAATGTCTAACAGATTCTGAAGAGATTGTGGTATCAAACTATGGATGCTATGCACTAAAAGAAAAACAAGCTTGACCAAAATAAGCCTAACTACCAATTTTCTCTATTAACTATAGTGGCTTAATTGTACTTAAAAAGTATATTCTGCATGATTTAATTTTACATTTTTAATCCTAACCAATTCAACTATTAATAAGTAGCAAAATAAGATATTATTTAAATAAAAGTCATAATTAATACTTTATACATTTCGAGAATTGTATCTTAAAGGGCACCTATTTTAACCCTTTTTTAAAGATTTAAGATTTAAGTCTTTTGCGTCTCCAAAATGTGTCTGTAAAGTATCAACTCAAAACATCATCAGATGGTTTATTATATCTATTTTAGAATATTGGAATTGAAAACAATGTAGATGTTTTTGCTGCCTGCGCCTTTAATGCCAATTCTACCCACACACTGTTCCCACATGCGTGTCTCTGTCTCCTTCTCCATCAGATAAACAGTGCAGTGACAGACATGAAGGGAGCGGATCTCGCGTAACGTTTGTGAGAAATACTACAGTAAGAACTTTCCTAATGATTATTTAATGTATTTGTTGTGGAGTTAATTCAAGCCTTTCTGCAACGATGAGTCGCACACAATGTCGTTACGAAGTTCATGCACATACACATAAACACACACACACAACGAGAACATTTAACTTTGCACTGTTTTTGCACGGGAAATGTGACAGGATACACATTAATATCCACTGCTGTATGGATATCCGTTATGTTGATGTTCAAAATAAACCTGATTTAACGTCCACAAACTAGGATTGAATCATCTTCTTGTATAATTGTACTGACATGCAGCTGTGGTGATAAAGACAATAAAATCGCTGTAATTCATTACAAACATGCACTGTTTTACAACGTTTTAAACTTGCAAAACTCATTCTTGATCACATTTGAGGATGATTGATGATCACAGCAAGCTGAACAGATCTTTTAAGCCCAGTTGCTTTGTGCACGTACTGTCTTGTTGATGTGATTATACGCGTTACTACAGAGACATGTTAATATGTGGCTGTAAATCAGTTCGGTGGGTAGGGAAACCACACTTCTATGTCATGTTGCGGTGGGCTTCAAAATGGAAGGCATTTGGATCATATTTTAATGTCAGGAAATTAAAAAAAGGAGACTTATTGTGTTTATATCACCCCAATATGACTGTGGACACACTATACCTACACACAGTTCTTTCCAAACAGCTTACAAAAGATTTTCATCATAGGTGCCTTTTAAAATAAACTGTTACCAAATTTTTTACTTGACTTCATTGAATGTTCAGATTTGGAAATGCCTTCACATTTAAATATAACATTTTAGAAAACTTGAAATACAAAACAAAAAATAAAATGTTTGACATTCCCATTGTAATCAATCAACTGGGGTAGTAAGATGATAACTGCTAGTTAATTTTTAAGCCGATTCACCTGCAGTGTCTTGTCTGAACCGAACAGACTCCCTATAGAATGAGTCAATAGACAGATGAACTAAATTGCTGTGTTGAGCATTATTTCCTGACTGAGTTGTTTTCACGCTGGCTTTTGGATGGCAGACACTGCGGCCTTGGCGTTTCAGTGAACATTGTCTGGAAAAGCAAATTGTGTCCTCTAGTTTTGTGTGTGTTTCACAAAGGGCCCCGGCCTGGACCATGTTCCCTACAGGAAACAGCTGTGTGTGAAAACAGGGGATTAGCAGAACAGCACAGGCCCACTAAAACAGACTAAAGCCCAACACCCCAACACGCACACACATACACACACGCATACACTTACGCACTGCATCAGTATAAGGGTTTAATGTAACACAGACAGGAAATCACATAGATTTCTGATAGCAGCGCTGGGATATCTGCCACGCTTTACAATATGAATACATACAATAATTACATTGCGCTTTTGTGTTCCTTTAAAAAAGTTATTCTTTAAATAAGTAAAATATTTTCGTTAAATATTTTATACTATTTTGCATGTTATTCAAATATATATGGACAATATCTAAACAATATACACTTATTTACAGTAAAAATATAAAAAGGAATTGTATTTTTTGTTAATTTAAAAAGTCACATAATTTAAACAAACTAAAACATATTGAGGCGTCACTGTGGCTCAGTGGTTAGCACTGTCACCTCACAGCAAGAAAGTTGCTGATTCGAGTCCCTGCTGTATCAGTTGACATTTCTGTGTGGAGTTTGCATGTTCTCCCTGTCTCCGCGTGGGTTTGCTCCGGGTGCTCCGGTTTGCCCCACAATTCCAAAGTGATATAGGTGAATTGGGTAAACTAAATTGGCCGTAGTGTATGTGTGTGAATGAGCGTATATGGGTGTTTCCCAGTGGGTTGTGGCTGGAAGGGCATCTGCTGCGTTAAACATATGCCGGAATAGTTTGTGGTTCATTTCGCTGTGGCGATCCCTAATAAATAGGGGACTAAGCCGAAGAAAAAACGAATAAATGAATGAATGAATGCAACATCATTCATGACATGAATCTAGAACTAACTCTCGTAAAAATATCTAGTTTCTATTTAGTTATTATAAATTGCAATAGTGAACCCATTATAAATAATAATAATAATAATAATAATAATAAAATTACAGTAAAAACTCGACAAAACAAAAAAACTAAAGAATAAAAAAATGATGTAGAAACTAACAAAAAAACGAAACACTTCTGGGACAAATTTAAAAAAAAATGTATATGCCAAAGCCATGTTGTACATTGCCAGCAATCTGAAAGCCTGGATGTCCCCATCAAATAAATACTAAAAATAAATAAATAAATAAAAACATTAATTATTATATATTAATACAATTACTGATAATTCTGTGAAGCTAAATACAGTTAGATTAACCCAAAACCAATCAAGCAAAAACAAAAAATTAAAAGTTAAACTCAACTTTAAAAACACATTAAAAGTTAAAACAAATTTAACTTATAGGGACATAAAATATATAGATAAATGTTTTACACTGTAGGATTTAAAAGACTCAAATCTAATTATTAAACCCTACAGTTTAACAAAGTTACTTTTATAGACATTTTAGTTGTTTTAAATAATATGATGTGTAAGTGATAATATCCCTTAAACTGCCTGCTCTACCTAATGTTTTTACTGTTTTAAATAATGGCTGTTAAAGTCATTTAAAGATTGGCTGAGAATTCACACAGAGAATTGTTGGTTAACAAAATAATCAGACAAACATAATCCTGTTGCACTACTACACTTGATTTGGGTTTTATTGTAAAAAGAAAGAAAAAAAAAAAGGTATACTTGATGATTTAGTATTCAAAAATGTTTTATATATATTAATTCCGGTACTATTACCATAAACCGACATAGCAACCATTTGGTAAAGGCTGATATTTTAGAAATTAATGTATGTGTTGAAAAATAATGCATTGAGTGTGTTAACTAGAAAGGAGTTAAGAAATACAATCTAAACAATTTTTTCTTGGTGGGGCAGTTAAGGGAATATATAAATGAATCTGTAAAATAACAGAAAATATCACTTTAAATTATTAAAAATGAAGAAAGATAAAAAAAAATTTAAGGTACCATAATGTGATTCAAAAGTAGGGCTGGGACTGGCCGTTTAATCGAAAAGTAATTGAAAAAGACATTCAGAACCTATAATCGATCTAACTTATCCAGGTCAAAACTTGTCGGAGGGCAAAAAATCTAAATAAATAAAATAATCATTCATTAATTTTAATTGAGTCCAAATGTTCAATTAATCAAGATTTTACAGTGTACTTTGTGGCCAAAAATGTTACTTATGCAAGTGCTTAGTACAAAGTAAAAATCTATAAGTTGAGTAAGTAAAATTAGCATTTTTATAAAGAATTAAGTCAACTTAAAAGTTCCAAGTTACAATTAGGTTCACTTACATTGTTTTAAGTAAAGTCAACTTGTTGCTTTTAAGGCAATTGTTTTCTTCGCTTAAAGAAACAATTCACCTTTAACAGTGTAGCAAATACACCGAACATAAAGTATGATGTCAGAAGCTGCAGTAGAGCAGAGAATTGTCAACTGACCCCAATCTGACCTCTGATTGGTCCGTGCCACACACAGCCAAACACACTGAAGCTTATTGGCCAATCAAGTTCCAATCTCCCTCCTCCCTCAATCTGAGCTCAATGTGCGCATGATGGCCTGTTGAGAGTGTGGGAAAAAGCTCCGCCACGGCCACAACTTCAGCACAACGGAGGAAACTGTGCCCATGGGTATTTGTGCAGTGATTGAGCACGGCCATGTACAGAGGCCTTAACCCTTCACTTCCCAGGCGCTACAGTCCTCTTCAAATAAACACAAACCAGATCCAATTAAATGCACACGACCCTTGACTCTATAAGGAACTGAGGCAAATGCCTTGAAGGAAAACATGTTTAAGAAAAAACCTAAAACTGAATTAGTCTCTCCGTTTAGTCCGTTTCGTAAGAAGCTCATGTGAACAAATGTTTTTCTGGAGCTCGGGCGAGTCTGTCAGGGATTGTTTTCACCTCACACTTTGTTATATCTGACAGTAAAGTCTTCCTCGGTGGTGAGCGGAGATGTTTAAGTGGTGTTGAACTGCCAGATCCAGCAGCTGTGCTTTGCTTTGCTTTGTTGGTGGATTACTGATCCACGGTGACTGAGAACAGACACATCAGCCCGTGTTTTCATTTTTCTCTCTGTAGGAAACCGCTTGTGTCGAAACCTGAAATGCAGCTGTATGTTCCTGTTTTTTCCAAGAAATGTTGTTTGGCTGGTTCAAAGGAATGGTTTCGTTTTAACTCATTCTTATTTCATTCCAAACTTTTGTTTAAAAAAAAACTGATACAAATAAAGACATTTATCAGAAAGTAAAAAAAAAAGCATGTATGCAAATGACTTGCAGAAATGGGTGTAAAAGCAAAAGATCTATATCAGTAGGTGAAGTTTGTTCCTCGTGACTGTCGACATTGGCTTGCTTGGTTTGGGACTTGTGAAGCTGTGCGTTGATGGATTTGCTCAGTGTTTGGACTTTCAGAAGTGAAATTTAAACTTAACTGAAATGAACTAAACTAAAATGAATTAAACTCTGAAAACTGGACTGACCCAGTTTCAATCTACAAGAACTTCTATCTATGTTAAGCTGCTTTAACACAATCTACATTGTAAAAGCGCTATAGAAATAAAGATGAATTTAAATTGAATTGAATTCAATTTAAAGCAAAATAATAGATTTATTTAATGAACAGAGGGTCTCCATTATATAATAGTATCATTTTTGGTGCTTCATTTTAGTATCACTAAGAAACTACTGTAGTTTTTATTTATAGTTTGAGTTTTCATTTTTATTTTAGTTAATGTTTTTGGTCTTATTAATTTATTTATTTGTATGGCAACATATTTTTGTATTTATTTTGATCTAGCTCTTTTTTATTTATTTTATTTCAATTTGTAAGTTAAAAGAAATGCAAATGACAATTATTGGGGAGCAACTAGGTTTCCAACTCCAACTAAGTTTAGTTTATTATTTTGTAGTATATGTTTTGTCATTTATATATTTGATATATACTTTTTAGTTTTACAATAATTTTATTAGTATGGCTTATACTTTTGCTTCAATTTAACCCTTTATTGCAAACAATCACACTGGTGTGATTAGACAGTTAAGTGTGTCGCATAGTCAGCAGCTAAATTAAAATCTGTTTTACTGCAATTGCCAGGGGAAAACAAGCTCAGTGTGATTTATCAGTGATTTCAAATTAATAATGTTTATATTAGGCTTCAGACATTTAAATAAACATAAGCACATGCAAATTATAATACTTATGCTTCGTAAAATAGTTTTTTAAACATAGTTGATGAATTAATATGTTGTAAAATCCAGTTGCTTAGATAGATCTAATAGATCTAATATATTCAATATTAAGCTGTTTAAATGATGAAATACACATTCTAACATATATTTCTGAATCTGAATATCTATTAGATGTATTAGATAGATCTATTAGATTATTTAATAGATATTTCACAAAGTAATTAAGTTGTTTATTGATATTTCCAGAAAAAAGGAAAAAGAAACAAAAGACAATATTGTCAGTGCTTTTATGTTAGAAAATTTGTGCATCACCATAGAAACTTTAATGTGATGCATTCAATATAATGGGTCACATTAAAAAAAAAACTATTAGATATTTCACAAAAAAAAAAAACTAGGATGTTTATCTATATAAATTTGGAGAAAAGGGGAAAAAGAAACAAGACAATATCATCAGGGCTGCAGTGTGTCATAAAATTAGTGCATGGGCAAAGAAATGTTAAATAATGGGTCACAATAAAAGCTGGGCTCAGTAGGAGTGTTTATAATCCTGACACATGTACACAGGGCCTAAAACATAACTATTCACTGATTAAATTAATTTTAAAATGTTTTATATAACTACCAAATCCAATTACACACAATTTGCCAGTGTTAAATTAAGACCCAGCCCATTCAGAAAATGTTGAGCTTTAACATTCTACAAAACTTCTCCTTTATGAAAGAAAGAATGTAAATAATGCTATAAATATCACCTCCAAAAAATCTAAGAATTGAAATTAATTTCTGGTCATTTAAGAGAGAAAATGATGATGTCCACCCTCGCCTTAGTAAATATCACACTGTGTAAATAATCCTCGCGCAGAACAAACAGAGCTAGATTTCCCGGCTCTTGGAGTGGGATTGCCTGTTTGGTTTGGATGCGAGCAGAGAACTCATATTAATCCCCCACATGGAGCTCCTTCACCTCCAGAACTTGACTGAACCTCGGCCTGCTCCCACACTGTTGATCTGGCTGTAACCAAACACCTTGCCTTTCATCTTTGCGGACAGACACATATTATGATTTTTGACTTTGGAGGAGACCAGTAGAAGGAAAATGGATGAATGTCAGGAACTCTGAAAACAGTTCAGAGACTCGCATTATGCCAGAGGTATGTTAACAATAACATGAGCTGAACTTCTAGAAATATAAAAAACGAAAGTTGTGCAGCTCAATGCTGAAATACAGACCACTTCAAAGATTGTATTTGCAATTGTTACAGCCCATGCTCACTGGACCCAGCAGACACAAAACATAATAAGACGTTAATATTAGGTTAGATTTAGATCACCAGCATCTTAAGACAACATTATTTTAACGTCCAATATGACGTTGAAATTAGGTTTTGTTGGACCAAAATCAATGTCGAACCAACATCTTAAACCAACGTCATACTGACGTCAAATACTGACTTTTTTTTGTCAGGTATGGCAGCTAAAATATGCCGGTAATGTCCACACACCGACAAGCTGTAACATTATTAGATGTTGATATTTGGTTGATTTTAGGTTGCGTTGGAAGGTAACCAAAATGCAACGTCTGTCCAACATTAGATATTGATGTCGACCTGATGTTGGGTTCTGACGTCAACTCGATTTTAATTTCAAACAAACTGCAACGTCCCACGACGTTGGGGTACAACGTCAATCTGACATCATGTTGACAGCCTGTGCCTGCTGGGGAAATACGTGTCTCAGATTACATTCATTCATTCATTTTCTTGTCGGCTTAGTCCCTTTGTTAATCCTTTATTAAGTCCTGTTAAGTTTAGTCCTAACATCAATTAGAATAGACACACCTGAAGCAGCAAATCATGTTCTTTTAGGTATACTAGAAATTTCCAGGCAGGTGTGTTGAAGGAAGATGGAGCTAAAGTTTGCAGGACACTGGCGAGTTTGGGCACGCCTGATTTAGAACAAGAAATAACAGCTGACTAAATAACATATGGATAGAGTCTCTCTTAAAATTATTATAAACAAATTTAATACGCACATTTTGATAAAAATGGCAAAACTAAAGCACTGCACTTCACTTTTGTGCTTTGCATGGTTCAGTATGAAAATACTCTCATCACAATACATGTACAGATTAGAACATAGGGTATTTTCAGATGTAAAATATAAGTGTGACACTTTAATTTAATCATTTTGTTAATCATTTAAATCAGTTTTGAAAAGTTCACAATACAATTTTTTATTATTATTTCGTAAATATTTACAGCTGAAGTCAGAATTATTAGCCCCCTTGAATTATTAGCCCCTTTTTTCTTTTTTCCCCAATTTCTGTTTAACTGAGAGAAGATTTTTTCAACACACTTCTAAGCATTATAGTTTTAATCATATTTTTAATTTATAATAACTGATTTATTTTATCTTTGCCATAATGACAGTAAATAATATTTTACTAGATATTTTTCAAGAGACTTCTATACAGCTTACAGTAAAAAAATAAAAATAATTAGCTTAAAGGGGCTAATAATTTGGACCTTAAAATGGTTTATAAAAAATGGAAATCTGCTTTTTTTCTAGCCGAAATAAAACAAATAAGACTTTCGCCAGAAGAAAAAAATATTATCAGACATACTGTGAACATTTCCTTGCTCTGTTAAACATCATTTAAGGAATATTTTAAAAAAGTAAAAAAAATCAAAGGGGAGCTAATAATTCTGACTTCAACTGTGTATAATGCTGAATCAAGTTGAAAGATTTTTATATACCCACATTTAATTCATTATATGTACATTTTATATACAAAAAACACTTTTGCATAATTATTTTGATGCAGACACCTAAATCATCCGTCTTGACTTTCTAGAAACTTTTTTCCATAAATGTGCTTTGATCATTGTAAAGTGATGTCAATGAAGACACATCCAACTAATTACCATAGAAAGTGTTGACTGTTTTTAATTATGTGGTCAAACACAATTGTTATTGTATATTTAAATTACTATTTTATACATTCTTTGGTCTTCGGTCACAAGATACTTATTTACTCTCTGTCCCTAAAGTGCGGACTGAGATGCGAAAAAAGGCTTTTAAGTACGCAGCACCTTTTGCTTGGAATAATCTGCAAACACAGTTGCAGTTCAAAGACTTGATTTTACTACATTCTTTTAAAAAGACTATAAAAGTTTCAGAAGTTGAAACACAGGTTTGTAGATGTTTTGAATAGTTGTCAGTGTGATTCATGTTTGTCATGTTTCATGCTTTAAATTGTTTTTTGTTTGTTGTCTGCTGGACTCATGTGACTTGTGTACTGCGTGATCTTGGCCAGGACGCTCTTGTAAAAGAGATTTTTAAACTCAATGTGTCTTTCCTGGTAAAATAAAGGTTATAATAATAATAATAATAATAATATTTCTTACAATTTTATTTATTTATTCATTATCTATTGTTTATTTATATTTGTAAGGTTGGAAAAACATAGTAAACTGAGACATATAACAAAAATTCCTAATTCATGAGTGTTTTTAAAAGAATAGCCAAAAATACATTGTTTAAACCAAAATAATAAATCTTTTCTTTTATGCCAAAAATGTTTAGAATATGAAATAAATATTATTTTTGATTATTAATATGTATTAATAATAACTTATTTTGCACAAAATAAAGTCAATGTTCTCAATATTTTTTGACCCTCAGAATCCAGCTTTTCAAATAGTTGGTTTGACTGTGTTTGTACTGATTTCCTCACAAGTTTCTACAGTCCTCGTGTCACGATGTCCTCAGCTCAGTTCAAGTGAACTGTGACCATGACCTCAGCAGCAAACTCAGTCTGTCAAGTCCTTTATAATGTGAGAAAGTGTAAAAAGCGTGAGACTAAGAGTCGAGCGGCGTGTTTGTTCCTCCTCCGGCACCCAGCGGACATTTCCCTCTTTTCTCTCCTGTGTCTGAATCAGTTCAGCTCATATCTTATCCATTCGCCTAATGGTGGCCCCTCTGGGAGACTGACCCTCGACAGGCTTTGAAACAAACCACTGACGGGTGGAATAAAAACAGAGTGGGAGATAAAAAAAAAATAGTCAAGAAAAACAGTGTGGGTGTATGACGTTTTCAACAACAGCCAAACATCCAAGGACAAGGCTGCCTGTAAAGTCAGTTTTTCCTCTCCCAGTTTTCGATGCTCCCCTTGGGTCTGCTTTCAATAAGAACAGCCCACTCTCCATCTGTTTCACAAGGGCTCAAAACTTCATTTCTACACTAATCCTCACACATTTCTCATGGACATGAAAGTGACATTGACTTGTGTCTTGAGTTTTATTACACATTCAGATAAAGCAAAATAAATTAGTTCAATGTCTGTAAAAACCCTTAATTTCCAGAGAACAATAGTGATGTTGAAACTTAAATTTATTGCACTTTGTATATACTTGTTATACTCTTGTATATCATTATTAATACCACAAAATGTTTCTGTTTTAATCATAACAGTGAAAGTAAAACTTTCAGCTTCAAATGCAATAAGTCACTTATTTTTAATTCAACTTCCTTCTGAGGTGTTGTGCTACTGCTTTAAAATTTCAGATATTGTTGCAAAAAAACAACAACTTGATATTATATAATTAAGCAATATCAAAACAGTAGAAAAACTGTTTTTTATTAACACATGCATGGTTGCAAACTTGACATTCACTGTAAACCCTGCACTGCAACAAATTGCTTTTTTTTACTTACAAATATTTAAAAGTTCTTAAATCAAGAAGCATTTTCTAGACAAGCAAAACATATTGTCTTGTTTTAAAAAATAATATGCCAAAATGAAGTGATGTCCAACCTAAAATCAACCAAATATCAATGTCTAATCATGTTACACCTTGACGTTGTGTGGGTTTTACCACTATGACATCTGTCAGACGTTGGATCACTTTCAACACAACCTAAAATCAACCAAATATCAATGTAATTTGACATCGTTATTGGACGTCAAAATAACGTTGTCCATAGACGCTGGATAGTGGTTAAATGCTTATCATATGTAGACTATATAGCATATGTTAATATTTCTATACAGTTATTAGCAAACATAATTCAGCTTATTCTCAACCTAGAGAAACCTCAGGCTTTCCGCCGCAACACAATTGCAATCCTACAATACATAAAACTCACAAAAACATAAAAAATAGACAACTAAACACTAACACATCTCATATTATGAAATCATTGTGCAAAAAATCCTTGTGTTTTCATTGTATTTTTACTTGAGTAGATTTTTAGTGCTGTTTTGATACATTTACTGCACTGTTATCCTTCAACTTGCAGTCGTTGCTTTGACTTTTTCTTGTCTACGGTGACTGGCTTTAGAATGATCAGTCCCTGATGATAATCAAATCCTGAATATAAACTTTACATCAGATAGACCGACCTCAAGACACAGAAGCTTTATAAATGCTGCAAAAACGTCGTGTGGAAGCATTGGCAGTATCCAAGAAGATGCAAAATCATTACATGCAATGGATGAGAGACTGTTTAGACCGCATGTCACTGATGACTGAAATCATACTGTATGATTACTGAAATGACCAAATGGCCTTAAACAACAACTAAATACACTACAGAATGCTACGTTTTCAAATGCATGCATTTACACTTACAAACCGCCTTAAAAGAAAACGACACTGGTATAAGCTACATTTTTCATTTGCAGGGTGTGTAATGTAATGTAACATGTATTTATATAGTGCATTTATTGTGTATGGCCATACACCCAAAGCGCTTCACAGTTGTGAGGGCGGTCTCCTCACACCACCACCAGTGTGTAGCATCCACTTGGATGATGTGACAGCAGCCACAGGACAACACCTTCATTATACTGGGGCATTAGGATTCACACACATCCCAGGTTGATGCCCCCTGCTGGCCTCACTAACACCACTTCCAACTGCAATCTAGTTTTTCCCATGTGGTCTCTCATCCAGGTACTGACCAGGCTCAGTCCCAGGGCCGGAGTGGGACTCCTTTTCAGCCCTGGAGTTTCAAGCCTCAGACCGGCCCACCTCAGTTCACGACTGACTATATTAAAATAAGGTCATTTCCAATTCAGTTTCTAATTACACTATCACGTCTTTTTTTGAGAAAACAGCTGCTTTATAACTTAAAATGTTCAACAACTTTAACAGTATTATATGTCTTAACAATAAAAAAATAAATAAATACATAACATACTCAGACGAGGATCAAACCCGGGTCGGCAGCGTCGTACTCTAACGTGCTATCCACTGGACCACAAGAGCTGTATATTGAAGAGTGACTCATAAAATAATGAATAAGAAGACTGTGGTCAAGTAAATAAATTAATTAATTTAAAAAGTGTGACTGCTGAGAGCAACAGATTCTGGAGCTAGGGACACCGGCCCTCGCGGCCAAAAAACGGACCGGGATTTCTCCCGGTCCTCCCGATTAGCCAATCCGGGCCTGCTCACTCCTGTTTAGCTTCAGTGAGTAACCAGACTTGGGCTGCAGGGTGATATGGCTGTGGCAATATATAGATATAAGGTTTAATCAGTTTCAGAGTGTAACACCACTCATTTCTCTGATTACATCTAGAAGGGCTACTTCGACTAGTATTTAGAACAGATACTTTTACTCTACTTGCACTACATTTTTTTGGCCAAGTAATGATACTTTTAGTTGAGGATGATTTTTCAGGACTCTTTCCACCACTGGTGTTTGGACTGAAAACTACCTGCGGCCGCACAAACCTTTCATTTTCATTATAAGGAGTGAAACAACTTTGATAAGCCACTTAGGCTTATAATCTTAAGCCTTGGAATGTCAAGGCAATGGAAGTGTTTGTCATGGCCATATCAAACCTCAGCAATGCCTGTTGGAGTACTTTGACTAAGTTGTACTATAATGGCCTAGATAGGGCAGACAGACAGATAGGACACTGGAGAAGCAGGCCAAAATGAGCATGCATTTATCGCTCCTGACAGTCTGTCTGAGATAGCGCATGACAGATGACAGGGCAGGCGCAGAAATATGGCTGAATGCACTGGTGACACCTTTCAGAGTCAGAAACCATTCTGGCCTGTCACTTCCATTACGCCTCCTGAGAAATGAGGGGTTATGGTGGTGTTTGAGAGGAAATGACGTTCAGAAAAAGCTGGAAGAATGGGGATGTAGCAATGATGGGAAGCAGTTGAGTTTAGTGCTGTTTGAGATGGAGGATTAAAGGTTTGTAAATTATCTTTTTCAACAACAACAACAAAAAATGTGTTTCTTATGTGTAAATTTATTTTAGGTAGTTGCCCTGCTCTTTAAATAAATGCAAATGATTGAAAGCACAAACAGTTTTCATTTCTTTCTCAGTGTTCAGTTTAGTAATGTAATAAGATTAAAACATTGCTTCCTATTGCTCAAGAACATTTGACATGAACAATTGTATAAATAGCGTTTTGCCAATGCATATTTTTTGTATTGGACATTTTTATTACTATAACATTGCTTTTCATATTTTATATGTGAAATAGGGCACTGTGACTGTAATAATAATTACTTTAAAAACAACGGGTTTACCCTTTTTTAAGTTAACTAATCACTTTGTACATTGTAGATAAATGTTTAATGCAAAGATTTTGTGCAATAAATGAACAATTTTTGGTAAATCATTAGATTGATGGTTAGAGAGCTGGATTTGTGATCCAAAGGTCGCAGGTTTGAGTCTGGTCAGTCACCTGTTCCACTAGTGTGCTCACGGGTGTGCATCAATTTGGATTAAAGTGTGTGCTAAATGTAAATGTTATATTAAAATATATTCATATTAAAATGTAAGTATAGTTTCATGAACATCTTGTAGTAGCGTTGATGCCATTGATGCACAAAAAAGTAAGCGACATAAAGGGTATGTGCATCCATTAAATGAAAACAGAAAGAATTATGGTGAGTTTGCTCTTTTTATTCAGCAAAGGTAAAGCTGAGATGAGATGAGGAAAGGAATTTTGCATACTTCAGAACCTGAGCCACATGGTTTGGCGACCTTTTAGGAAGAGCATCACTATATACAAATACCAGCTTGTCAAAGAAAACAGACCAATGGTAGTTCAAAGGTGCTTAGGAACCAATTTGTTAGTTTTGCCTGGATTTTGTTCTGAATTATGTGATTTCGTTTATTTTTCTTTTATTTGGTTTCAAGTATATAAAGACCTTAAGTATTTGCTACATGAAAAATCTACTTAATTTTATACATTGTGTTAATTGCCAATTCATAATTATTTGTGACATTTACTAGCAATTTTATAGAGAATTACAGATTATAGACTATTATAAAGAATTTAATAAAGCATTTTTAACTGCAATAACAACAATTAAACAATGAGAACATTCTTATATTATTTATTTGAATAAATAACAAAAAACTTTACTACACTAAAGATTAATGATTAATTTATTTTTGTGAACTACATTACATAACCTTTTCCAATTATTTGAGAGTAAAAATATTATCCAAACATTTTAATAATGAGACTTACCCAAACTTCCTTCTGGAAGAAATCCCTAATCTATTCATCTCAGAATAACACAACCAGCATCAAAGTTCATCACCAAAAATACAGTTGTGTTCAGTTGGGGGAAAAATCAGTGTGCCTTACATAACAGTTCTCTAAATATAGTGAAATCTACGTGTCTATTTTCATCTTATTTCCTGATGCCCTAAACAAAGGAAGCAATCTAATTGCATTGAAGCTATTTTTACAGTTGGCTATGTGAAACTATACTATGAAAATTAAACAAAATTGTGGTTTAATAGAAACATTAAGGTCATGAAGCAATTTAGTAACAAAGCTATTCATCTAATGTCTACATCAGCCTCAAAAAAAGGGGAAAATACAAAAAAAAAAAAAAGCCTGAGGAATGAATAAAACATT
The DNA here is from genome assembly GCF_052040795.2 of Danio rerio. NCBI lineage: Eukaryota > Metazoa > Chordata > Actinopteri > Cypriniformes > Danionidae > Danio > Danio rerio. The sequence goes on along the minus strand of NC_141023.1, from coordinate 41,380,517 downwards.
TTTCTGGAAGTGATCTAGGCAAGCATCTCGGCCAAAACTCACAAAACATCTGGCCACAGCGCATTCATCAATCTTGCTACTACCGATTAACCGCAGTAATTAACCGTAACTCTCTCTGAACCATGAATGACATTGTGTCTGGGTTTCCTCCATTTATTCACTTCTCATACACTTCAAACCGAATGTCCCAGTTCAGTGTCCATTTCCCAGCTGTGTGAATAAGTCTGGCTCTGTTCCGGGGTGGAGCGTGTTACTCGTTGGTCTGGACTCAAATGAGCAACAATGGGGCATTATTTAGCCTGGCCACAGCCAGAGGAGGGGCATCGGTTCTGCTCTATGCTGCACACACTCTTACACGGATTTACTGTAATTACAGAGTGTGTAAAAACCAGGCAACTATTGACTAAGCACACTCGGCTCCAGCAGCCACAAATGCTCAGCAGTAATCACAGCCACATCCGCTGAAGGAAGAAGCCAGACTGATTCAATAAGACGAGTGGATTGAAAAAAAAGTGCAAAGTCTAGGGATACAAGTTAAGATATTGCACAGCAAAAATGGAAGATATACTCAACGAGGGCTATGTGAAACACTGTTTTTGTTCCAAAAGCATTTAAAGGCATAGTACACCAGGAAATAAAATCTTTGTCATGATTTATTCTGCCAAAGTATTCAAGGGATGGCTTTGTAAGGTTAATTTCTTATTTACATAATGAAAATATTTGCTTTGTATTAAGCTAAAAGTTTCTTAAAAGCAACTTTCTAAAGCCCTTTTTACACACAAACACTGTACGCTAACTTTACTTTTACTGTCATTTTAAGGCAACAGGTTTACCCACTTTTTAAAGAAAAAATTATCATTTTAAAAGCAACAACTTTTTTTAAAGTGGCCTATAATGAAAATCTGGGAATACCAAGGCATAGTAGAATAATACAAGATTAGTATATGGAAATGGACATATTGTGAGCCTCAGACACCTCTGTTTCCTCGTTTTCATGTAAATCCCACGATTGTAAAACCACGATGGACAAGTGGCCAATCAGAAGACAGAACAAACTGTGATGAGACTCACAGGCCATGCCCTCCACATTTGCATGTATGCCTAATTTAGGTTGTTTATCCGAACCTGACGAGCAGTCATGTCATCAAGCTCTGAGATCATAAAAAAAGCTCTGAGATCATTAATATGCATGCCTCATGCTGCGTTTGATAAGCAACAACGTTTGCTAGTGAGACAACAATTATACATTTTCACCCTTAGTTATTTTTAAGCGTATATTTCACTTGCTGTGTGAAGCATGTGCAACTTTTATTTTAAAAACATGAGGCCAATTTGTTTACTCTGCGTTACTGGAAAAAGACAGCACAAGGCATGTTCAAACTGGCCTCAGGATGCAAAATGCAACATTTACAGATAATACATATATTAACTGTTCTATTGTATCTTCTGGTTGTTATCGTGTTTATTGTGAAATTTGAAGCGCATGTTTCAACAAACACGTCTAGACAGATGAATCATGTCAAATATCTCAGCTCAACTGTCATCTGTTCATACAGAGGTTAATAATAATACCTGGCAGTGTTTTCTTTGACTTCAGCTTCAAAATGCAACACCATACATCTCTATTGCTCTCTTTTGTTAACTTTAATTATGATTTAGCCTTTATCCACAGTAGATCTGAGATTAAATAGGTTAACGTTACTCTAAATGGGTTTATATTTGTCCCATTTCAGCGTACATCATGCTGTGTGTGTGTCTGTCTGTAAGAGTGGCAGGTCGGAGCAGAGCTTGTTAATATTCACAACACAAACCATATATGTTCAATCATGGACCTTCTGATTTTATGGGCATTTTATCTTATAAAACCGTTTCTGGATTTTTTGTAACTTAACAAAGCCATAAACCTACTAACATTTTGTGAAATAAATGAATCATTTTAAATAATTCATTGGAATGAATATAATGCTCATTTTTATGCTGACCTAAACATTTTCTATGGAGTGTTCAGTATTGGCCAACCAATAAGATTAATACTTTCCGTCAAACTAACCTATACATCTCCAGGGGTTCAACACATGTCTTATTAAGTGAACAAAGTGTTTTTGTAGCAGAAATATTTTACATTTTTAAATAAACCTACATATAGGCAAGGTAAAATACTTCATGCAAAACAGCAGCTCAGACATTCTTCAAAACATCTCTTAGATTTTTCCAAAAGAATGTAAGTTGACTTGAGTACAGTCTGTGTGAAAAGGAACCGGAAGTTGCTCCGACTTCTATTTCAGAATGTTGATATACTTCCAACTGAAACAGAATACTGACTAGGGGCAGGGCTTTCTTTTTTTAAACATTATTCTCCCATAGCCAACTAACGGTAAGAAGGGCATGGTTAAGAATATTGTGGCCAGGAAAGAACCCCCACTCCAAATGCTGAAGCAAATGGTCAAGTTTGATTGAAGATTACCAAACAAAACTTCTTTCTCAGTAGATTACCTTATAGATTAACCAGCAATGATTATAGATTATCTAAAGAATAACAATGTGCACTAGCAAAATAAACACTGCAAATTTCGAGTTCACACTGACTATTCCTTTAACAAGCCTGTAGAAAACACGTGGAGTTGTCCGTAGCGCCTGACAGGAGTTGTGCTTGTGTTTGTGTTGTGCTGATGTCTCGGCTGGCTGTGTTATTGGGGAGGTGGACTGCTCTCTGGAGATCTCTGCCGCAGCTGCTCAGGAATGTGAGCTGTTCTGCTTATCTCCAGCTCTTCTGAGGACGGCTTATGTTCTGCTATAAGCCATCGCTCCCAGTCCGCTCAGTAAACAAATACACCCTTCCTCTGTATGGATTCACTTTATATATTTTGGATTGGCCCTCTAAGACCATCAAACAATTCAAATGGGCCCCACATTTACAGAGTGGAAACAGAACAACAGAGTGAGGCAGGTCCAGGCCGGGCGAGACCTCCAGGAGGCATCGTAAACTATTAAAGATCATCTTTAAAATTGTTGTTTCTGGGTAACTACACGCAGCATGGTGGCTCTGTCCGCTGCCAGGAATCTTGTGCTGAAAAAGAGGGCTAACAGAACGCTTACCAGGACCTATCTTGTTTTCAGCCATGAGGAATTTAAGACACATCCCAGCAACATCAATCTCCCTGAGGAATGTTGAATGCCGCCCAGCTCTTGGGCAGCGGCGGGGGTATCTTTCTTGGGTCACGAACTGAGATGTACTTACGGGTTTGTGAAACCTGAAAAATGTCTTCATTTCGGCTCTTTGTGTACACGAGATAACAAGCTCACTAATGGAATGTTTGAGCACATTTAATGATGTTCTGGGTGGTTTTATGTGCCGGAGCTCACAGGACAAGCCACGTTGTCCTTTGGGAAGGTTTTGTGTGTAAATGACACCAGTCTTCTCCCCTCCTGCTCTTGCACAATTTCACAAAGAGGCATCATTACTCCTGCTGTAGATCCTCTCATTGGCAAAAATCCCAGCAAGATTCCCTTTGAGGCTGAGGCAGCTTTTCAGGGATGAAATATGACTGGGTTTTCGCTTGAGAAACATTGACATTGAGCAAACATATCTTGTCCTTTGACAAAGCTCGCACATAGGTGCTACAAAACACTGAGGTAGAATAGCTAAAATGTCTCCATTCATCAAATCCTGACTATCGCTGGGGCTAAAATCTATCAATGTGATGCTTACAATTATGTACTCAGGGTAAAAATGTAAAAAAAAGTGAGTATAAGATATATACACTTACCGGCCACTTTATTAGGTACACCTTACTAGTTCGAGGTTGGACCCACTTTTCCCTTCAGAACTGAACTGCGTTAATCCTTTGTGGCATAGATTAAACAAGGTTCTAAAAATATTCCTCAGTGACTTTGACTTGATAGCATCACCAATTGCTGAACATTTGTTGGCTAAACATCCATGATACGAATCTCCCATTCTACCTCACTCCAAAGGTGCTCTATTAGATTGAGATCTGGTGATTGTGGAGGCCATTTGGGTACAGTGAACTCATTGTCATGTTTATGAAACCAGTCTAAGAAGATTCATGCTTTATGACAGCGTTATGCTACTGGAAGTAGCCATCAGATTATGGGTACACTGTGGTCATAAAGGGATGGACATGGTCGGCAACAATACTCAGGTAGGCTGTGGCATTAACATGATGCTCAGTTGGTACTAATGGACAAAAAGTGTGCCAAGAAAATATCCCCCACACTATTACACCACAACCAGCAGCCTGAACCTTGATACAAGGCAGGATGGATCTCTGCTTTCAAGTTTTTGACGCTAAATTCCATACCGTCCTAATGTCCCAGCAGAAATCGAGACTCAACAGACCAGGCAACATTTTTTCAGTCTTCTGTTTTGCAATTTTGATGAGCCTGTGCAAATTGTAGCCTCAGTTTCCTGTTCTTAGCTGACAGGAGTGGCACCCAGCATGGTTTTCTGCTGCTGTAGCCCATCCACCTCAAGGTTCAACATTTTATGCATTCAGAGATGCTCCTCTGCATACCTCGGCTGAAACGAGTGGTTATTTAAGTTGCTGTTGTCTTTCTATCAGCTCAAACCAGCCTGGCCATTCTCCTCGGACCTCTGACATCAACAAGACATTTTCGCCCACAAAACTGCCACTCATTGTATATTTTCCATTTTTTGGATCATTCTCTGTAAACCCTAGAGATGGTTGTGCATGAAAATCCAAGCAGATCAGCAGTTTCTGAAATACTCAGACCAGCCCGTCTGGCACTAACAACCATGCCACATTCAGTCACTTAAATTACATTTCTTCCCCATTCTGATGCTCGATTTGAACTGTAGCAGATCATCTTGACCATGTCTACATGCCTAAATTCATTGCATTGCTGCCATGTGCGCTAACATGCAGATGGACAGGTGTACCTAATAAAGTGGCCATTAAGTGTATTTTTACATATGGTAAATATACTGGATAGTCTCGAACATATAATTTATCATTAAGAAGTTGTCAGATTACACATATTTTAGGAATTGGGTGTGGCTTACATATTTAACCACGCCTCCAACTGTCATTTTTGACAAAAAAACAGAAATGATGAGGATGAGGTGTCTGTTTGGTTGTAATAACTCTCCCTAAACTCTTTTCCCATATTTCGGAATGAAATATTACTTTTTACATCTATTCAGCCCACAGTTGACAAAAAAAGCCATGCCCACTGTTTTCTCATTTAATATTCTGTTTCTCTAGGAACTGTGTCACGATACAAATAAAAAAGCTCACAGCGTCCGGTTTATGTGAACTTTAAAGTTAAGTTAAATGTTTTTAAATGTGACATTTTTGTCTTTAAGTTCTTCAGTCTAATTATTTTTTTTGAAATGGACAAATTACAATTCACAATTTGTTTTTTATTTCTTAACCAAAAATGGCTTCCATAAATTAGATTTCCAAATCAAAAGGGAAAAAAAAAACATTGATACTTTGCATCAACTAAATAAAAACTGATCAAACCTATATACTCATACCGCAGAGATCCACCCTTTGAAAATGTCTACATGAAGATTATGGTGAGTTCGTCAGAAAGGAATTCATGATGACTATGACTCAACTGTGGTAAAGCTGCATTGCACAAACAGATCTCTGGCCTGAGATTTACTATGGTTTCATGGAGGGGCAGCAGCATCAGCCTTCAACAATACAGCAATGCAGACTTCCTGTCCATGAACTCTCCACAGCCTTCAAGAAAAAGCAGCATTTGTGTCCAATCACAATATGAGCAGGGCCACATATACCCGTAACAGCAAGTCTTGAGATTCTGGCAGACTTACTGACAATGGAGCCATTCCATTTTCTTTGTTTTTTGTACTTTAATGTGCTAGTCTAACTCAAATTAAAGCCAGTTTTACTTTAAAAGTTCTCATATATGCAAGTAGAATGAAATTACATCCCAGCATAAATCATGTGACTCAACCGCTAATCTCAAATCACACCAATTTATCAAGATCCATTGCAGCCAACTCAATACAACCCCTTGACATTCAAGCCTTCAGATTTTAGACACTAATTTAGTGTTGATACTATCAAAACTTATCTATGAGGCGCCGTGTATGATTTAAATCAAACTTTGCTTATCAACACATACATAAAACACATGCGTATACACCGATTTACTTCCCTTTAAACTGAAACAACTTCCTTTTACACTGAGAATTCATGCACATACACATATAAAACCACTTGCACTTATGTATATACACAACTAATGTGTATATGTTTGTAAATCTTATTTTGAATGTTTGCATGAGTGTTTTTAGGCAGTTTATGCACGCATTGAGTTTATATTCATATGTATAAGCTTATGCATAGTTTAAGTTTATATGTATATGCGAGTGTGTATAGGTGTGTTTGCATATAGCGAGTTCACATAGATGTGCATGTGTAAATATGGGTGTTTATGCAAGTATCGGGTTTATATGTATGTGCGTGTGTATGTGGGAGTATGCATGCATCAAGTTTATATGTATTGTTTTGAACATCCAATAGTGAAGCTCAGGGGTGTCCAAACTCGGTCCTGGAGGGCTGGTGTTCTGCATAGTTTAGCTCCAACTTCCTTCAACACACCTGACTGGAAGTTTCTTGTATACCCAAAACAAAAAGAGCTTGATTAGCTGGTTCAGGTGGGTTTAATTGGGGTTGGAGCAAAAATATGCAGGACATCGGCCCTATAGGACTGATTTTGGACACCCCTGGTACGGATGTTTATGCAAATAATTTATAGGTGTATATGCAGGTTTTTTTAATGGTTATGTGTGTTGATAAGCACAAAGCATAAGTTGATAAGCATAAGTTTAATTAAAATCTTACACAGCATTCCATACATATCTTTGTTTCTCATGGTCAATGTCAATGTTTCTCCCTAAAGAGATTTTCTAAACGTGAAGAACAGAAGGACCTCCCTCACACCAATCTTCCCAAGAGCGAAAGAAATGGTGTGGACAGTATTGTAATCTGAGCCAAGTTTCTCACGAAAAGAGCATAACCTCTACAAGCTTACATAAAACATGGGGATCAATTTCTTCAGCAAGACTTGAGATGACAAAGCAAGCGTCTTAAGCTTTCTTGGAAGAAGAACATCTGTTCATCCATACAAAGAGTCAGAAAGTAATCCAGTATCAAAATGCAAGTCAGAAAAAGAGTTTCCGGTCACATTACTCAGGCACTCTATGTAAATTTCATAGCAGGACTGGTCGAAAAGAGACTTTCTGTAAGGGAAAAAAGAGAGCAGCATTTCCACAGGGACACTTTTGTTTGGAGTAGAAATAAAGACTTGTAGGACAGGGTTAATTCTGGGTTTCTGGCCAATAGGGAACAGGAGTTACTCAGTCGGGACAGGCTGAGCCCTGTAATGTCCTCCCACTCACAGGCTTCTGAATGAACGCACAAACAAACAGGCCTTCACAGAGTAGAGAGAACAAAAGGGACTGAGGGAGGCAGAGGCACCAACCCTTTGGACCAGACGGCCATCTAAACGCAAAGACCTTCACAGGGTCACAAACTCAGGTCACAAATCAAGAGGAAAAACAGCTGGTTCAAAGTCTGCAGACGTCACACATGTTTCATTAAGGCAAACATTTGCAAATAATAGCTTTAAAAATGCCAGAAGTACATTTAAAATGCTTATGTTCCTTGATTCCAAGAGAAAGACTCTAAGGGTGTGTTTATTTTGCTGACACCCAGTCATTTCTAAGATTAAACCTAAAGACAAATAAAGAAACAAACAAAAAGATACATATTTTGCAAAGGAGCTTACCAAACACCCAAAATAACATTGTGTGCTGGTCTGAACATGTATGTACATGCACACTTTTATCAGTTGAAATCTTATGAAGAACTTGCTCAAAATAAAATGCTTAAAACATACAAAACAATGTCGGGAATGACCCTGTAATGCACATAAACAAGATCTGCTCCTAGGACACACTGTATTGAACTGTAATGTGCAAAATTGTGACTATGATGACAAACAATTTACTATTTTTTTTTATTGCTGTATGACCTTTAACATAATGTCATTTTTTATTTGTTTAAATGTCTTTGACTAGGTGATTTTAGTTAACAGAAACAAAAACTAAGACTAAAACTTTTGGTCCAATTTGTTAATTGGAAATACATTTATTTAAAAATCCCTATAAATGAAAAACTAAAACTAAACTAAACCAGCAACAGTCACTGAAAAACTAACTGAAACAAAATTTGCAAAAATAAATCATCGCTTTTAGAATTCCCAAACACTTTTCTATAATGGAAAATTTATAGGATATAACAGTACATGGCAATTTTCAACCAGACACATCCCACAAGCACATGATTATATGCAAAAGCTAATTTTATATATGAACATAAAACATGTTTTCTATCTTTACACAGCGGATGCTCTTCCAGCCGCATGTAGACATGTTTAACTACATACACAAGAGTATGATCCTTATATGAAGAAGCTTGTTTAAATTCTTAATAGTTTTTATTTTTATTTATTGCTTTGGATTCATTGTTTATTCAGACAATCATTTTCTTTTTAATGCTAAGATCAAGAGTCAGTATTGGCTGTACAAACATAAATCTTTACTTTGGTCAACACTGCATGTGTTATGTTAACTCTGCTAAACTAGAATCACTTACCCACTCACTTTCATTAGCTTTACCAGAGATTGCCACAGCAGAATGAATCACCAATTACTCTGTCAATTGTTTCACATAGCGGATGCCCTTCTTGCTGCAACCCAGCACTGATAGAACAATCTTCAGAGCTAGGAAACACACACACTCCCCTATTCACGCATGAGCAATTCCATGCAAATCGTCACCTTAGAATTATAAGGTTCTATCTGACATTTTCGTCAAAATTTAGTAATTGACATATTCTTATTAAATGACAACTTATTTACATTATGGGATGTTTTTTTATAAGTTGTTTACATTTTAAGACTTTTTTATTTCTAAAAACAAATGTTACACGCATACTGTTTGCTATGGAATGCAAAAACTTTGAAGCTCAATATCTCAAAATCATTCAGAACGCAGATAGAATCTTATAAATCTAAGGTGACGAAATGTCAACCTTGCCATGAAAAAATGTAAGTTTTCACCAAAACAAAGTAACCGTTTCTACATTTTTTTGTGTAAGCAAGTATTTTACAGTACTTTAAAATACTCAAAAATGTCTCTGTCAGTGTTTTCAAACTATTATATTTGATTTACCAAAGTCACACAAGTGGCAGTTTCACATCTGTCACATCCATAACGTAAAAGTGTCATCCATAACAAAGCTTTTTCCTCATAATTGCCAAAAAAAAAAAAGTCAAATAAAATAAAATTAATCATGTTTGTTCTATAGAGAGCCAACTCTTATTTTTTTGATTAGCACTGTTTCTTTTGGCTTGTGCAGTTTAATTTAAAGAATGTCCACAAAGTATGTTGTATACTGCAAACTTTTTTGTCATCCATAAAGCATGATTATTTCCCTCTTTTAAAATATAAAAAAAATATTCACAGACTGATATTTTTCTGATCCCTTAACTCTGTGGTTAGTTGTTCTGGAAAACATAAACAGGTGTTTTAATATAATGTTAACAGACTTTCCTGTCAATTTATGTTTTGAATTTTAACTGCAAATGTCACATCTATAATGCTGGAATTGCTCACATACATCAATACACTACGGCCAGTTTAGTTTATCCAATTCACCTATACCGCATGTGTTTGGACTGTGGGGGAAATTGGAGCACCTTGAGGAAACCCACGCTAACTAGGGTACAAGGGAACAACCTTCTTGCCATGAGGTGGGTTTGCTTTGAGACTTTGCTACCCCTGAACTAGAACTACTAAAACTGAAGTTCAAGAGTTCGCCCTTGCCGATGATTGATTATAAAGTGTGTTTGGCATCCCGGAAGAGAGCCCTGAGCTTGTAAGATCGGGGCTCCCTCCCGTTGCAGGGCGAGAGGGGAGTCTGAGCTCAGGTAGGTCTTGAGAACTCCCCTGCTTGTTTATGAATTGGCTATAAAGATTGTTTGCGGAATTCATTGCTTGCCTAAAATGACAATTTAATTTGTCAATTTATTTATGTTACATGTTTTGGACTGTGGGAGGAAACCGGAGTGCCCAGGGAAAACCCATGCAAACACGCGGAGGAAATGCAAACTCCGCACAGAAATGCCAACCCAGCCAGGTAAGGTCTGAGCCAGTGACATTCTTGCTGTGAGGCAATGATGCTAACCATTGGCCTCCCTGCTGCCCAGATAAGAAAAAAGGGGAGGGGATTCTTCAAGACGAAGATGGTTAAGGTAAGATGCTTTGGTTATTTATAGTGATTTAGGAATCGTCTGATTGGTGGATCGTGTGTTAGCTAACGAGGACCAGCTGCTATCAATCATAAGCGCGTACTCCTCTCGAAATTAGTTTATAAAAAAACTTCAACTAAATATACTAAAACTGAATGTGTTCACAAAATAATGAATTAACAAAAAAAAAATAAACATTAATGAAACAAACTAAAACTCAACTGAAATGTACAGCAAATTTAAAAATAAAAATGAAATAAAAACTTATTTAAATCTTGGCTTTTGGTCTGAATTGATATTTCAGTCAAACACTTTTCAGAGATATTACAACAGCGTTGTTGCCATCGTCAATTCTAAAATCTGATCCTACTTTTTAAAATTTTTTAATTACTTTTTTTATTCTACATTTTGTCTTCCTGCTTATAGATTTCACCACTGAACTAAAAGTTATTCAACCAATTCATTATTCAACCAGTAATCCAACCGAATTATTATTCTTTAATATTATTGTAATGACATAATATTGTAATAACAAGTTTTAATATGTTTGAGTGTCTGATAGGGCTCTTTACAATCCTCTGTTTGCCAGTCTGAAATGTAGTTTTAACAGCAGAACATTACAAGTGAATTGTCTTTTTGGATGACCTTAAACAAGACCGGCTGTGTTTAATTACAGTAGCAAGGGCTGATGATGTAAACCCAATTGTGAAGAGGAAACAAAAAGGCAGAGGGCGGAGCTCTGTCACCAGATGAGCTCATCACATGAGAGACAAAGACAGAAACTGATTTAGCAGATTACAGACGTCTGTACTTAACCTTCAAATTTACCATGACTTGAGTGAAGGGTCAGGCCTAAGAAGGAAGCAAAGTATATTTTAAAATCTATTTTTATCTGTTAAAAGACTAACGAAGTAAAAAAACTCATGCATGAAGAGAAATTTGTGCCATTTCCTCACAGGTTTCCTCATTGCCTATCCTATCATCTATCCTGCTCCACTGACCTAGATCTTCAGGACTCTGAGCAAAGCTTAAAAATTTATAAACATCCAGAGGTACAGTGACAGGGATATGCATGTGAATCGCATCGCTCCAGTGCACAGTCGGAGTGATTAAAGTTTGAGAGACTCCTGTGCACAGCTTCTGAACTCATTAAAGTCCTGTGGCAACGTCCATGCTGAGATGAGATGCACATAAATAAGTCAAGCTTCCTCTGCTTTTCTGCACTCAGCAGGTTTAATTAAGGTCTCCCAGTGTCTACCTTTAATAGCTAAGCCAACCATTTCCATCTAACTGACACTGGAATATTGCTGTATTTCCCGTACCTTCTTGGCCATCAGTTGGTAGAAGTTGTACGCTTCATTCCAGGGAACATGCATACTAGTAAAATGCAGAGCTTTATTGGTCAGTAAGGATATAATTTAAAATTCAGTGGGTAGGGGTAGCACAATCGTCTCACAGCAAGAAGGTCACTGGTTCGAGCCTCGGCTGGCTCAGTTAGCATTTCTGTGTGGAGTTTACATGTTTTCCCCATGTTTGCATGGGTTTTCTCCAGGTGCTCCAGTTACCCCCACAACTCTAAAGACGTGGTATATGTGTGTGATTGAGTGTGTATGGGTGTTTCCAAGTGATGGGTTGCAGCTGGAAATGCATTCGCTATGTAAAATGTTGCTGGATAAGTTGGTGGATGAATGAATATGTAAATTTTGCTGCAAGTTTGTGCATACGCATAACAAACAAAGGCATAGTTTGGTGATGCAGTGACTGAGTGTGGAATCATGTGAGTTGTCATCTTCATTACATCCTATGGGAGTTCTGCAGAAATCATGTTCATGGATGAGATAAAATGTAAAAACTGTATTATCATGGAAGCAGAGTAAAGCTAAAAGCTATCAAAAGAAAACAAGACCACTGAAGCAATTGCTGATGAGAATCGAACATGACACAGCAGAGCTTTTATTATGCCACAGTCAACCATTTCTGGTTTTCCTGTCGTGATCGGGTGAGAAAAAATCTGCGAAATTTTATCATACTAATGACATTTTATGGTTCTTTTATAATGGAGTCTAAAATAGTGCTCAGCATCTCTGGAATGGGTTTGAAGATTCCTCAAAACATTTGGGATAATGTAAGCACACAAGTTCTATAACTTATTATTAGTGTTTTTTATTTTAGTAAATACAAATCTTACATACGGCGACAAGGTGGCTCAGTGGTTAGCACTGTCGCCTCACAGTTCGAGTCCAGGCTGGGCCAGTTGGTGTTTCTGTGTGAAGTTTGTTTGTTCTCTTTATGTTGACATGGGTTTCCCCTATAGTGAAAAGACATGCGCTATAGGTGACTTCAGGTAATTAAATTAGCAGTAGTGTATGTGTGTGCATGAAAGTGTATAGGTGTTTCCCAGTGCAGGGTTGCGGCTGGAAGGGCATCCGCTGCGTAAAACATATGCTGGAATAGTTGGTGGTTCATTCCGCTATGGCGACCCTTGATAAATAATGAGACTAAGCCAAAGGAAAATGGATAAATGAAATCTTACATATTTTGCCTTTAATCTATTCATCATTGTATGAATACACAGTTCTGTTCATAAACTCTTTGTACATCATAGTACATAAGATGTTATGCTTTTGTGATTAAATTAAAACTACAGAGAAAAATATCATTGTAAAATACTATTACATATTTTCGAAATGTTTTAAATTTCCCAAATTAAATATTTTCTTGTTTTAGGAACATATTTTAAATGTTTTAAATTATCTTTTTTTTCTGAGACGACAAATATGTTTATTCAACAGCTGTTATTCCAGTTTTCAATTTTACATAATGCTTCAGAAGCTGTTTTAATATGGTAAATCTGTGCTTACTTTTTAATTAACAACCATAATGTAATAGATGTGCTTTAAGTATAAGTATAGATGTGTACTTATAAATCTATAAGTAGTAGATGTGCTTTAAAAACTTTAAGTTTTTAGCATTCTTTAAGGAGATTAAAATGCAAAAGTAAAGCATTTATCTGAAACCGTTTTAAAAACAGGCGGTTCATTCCGCTGTGGTGAAGCCTGATAAAAATAATTTAATGAATGACTTTTAGCAACATTTTTGACCCTTTTGATTAGTTTAATTATAGCAATAATTTTATTGACCAAAAATTGTGTAAAGGCGGCATGGTGGCTCAGTGGTTAGCATTGTTGCCTCACAGAAAGATGGTAACTGGTTCGAGCTGGGCCAGTTGGCATTTCTGTGCATGTACTCCCTGTGTTTCCTCTGGGTGCTCCGGACCCCACAATGCAAAGACATGCGATATAGGTGAATCGAATAAATTAAATTGTTTGTAGTGTATGTGTGAATAAGTGTGTAGGGGTGTTTCCCAATACTGGGTTGCGGCTGGAAGGGCATCAGCTACATAAAACATATGCTGGAAAAGTTGGTGGTTTAATCCACTGTGGTGATCTCTGAAACAAAGACTAGGCCAAAGGAAAATGAATTAATGAAAATGGTTTGTAGATAAATGAACATATACATATATGCACTATTTATTTATTTTATTTACAAACTATTTAGTTATTATTATTTTGATAATATATTTTTTCCAAATAATACAATGAAATAATATCATTATTCACTCCAAACATCCGTCAGTTTTATACTGCCAACTACGGAGTTCATCCATGAACTATCACCACTGTGCCTTCAAGCAGTGTACTTACTCCATGTAAACAATAGATTATATGTTTTATGAGAACACCCATTGCCAACTACCCATAGAGCCATGTGGCGCTTCCCATGAACAGTAAGAGTATCCAGATGGCACAGTTTGTACGGAAATGTATTGTGATTACACTCACCAACTGAAACTCACTCCGTCGACCGTAGGCTTCCTGGATGCCGCTATCATTCCAGAGTGCCTGCAGGGCTGGGACGTACAGCTGAAAGGTGCAGGGTTCCACAGCCATGCCTGCTTTGTTTTCGAAGGACATAACAAACATGCCATGCTTTTCGTTTTCAGAGTTCTGCCAGGAAATGCCAAGTTTGTCTCGGGCATCCACCAGTACCCGCATGCCCTTTAAGAAAAGATAGGAGAGAGGCAGAGTAGTTAATATCTTAATGTTTGTTTGTGTATAAAAGTGTGTAACTACAGAAGGTTGTGTTCACTATAGCTGAGCTTCTATAAATGGAAGTGAGACAAAGCAATTATTTTGGAGACAAAACAAAGATAAGAGCAATGTCTTCACCTACGGCAAGCTTTAAACAAGCTCAAACATCTGTCTCAGTAAATTCTTCCGGGTCAGCTTCAAACCTGTTATAAAGTTATATTTAAAGGCACGGAATATGATTGTGAATATTCCTATTCAAAACAAACAAAGGTGTTTTTTGATGATGCTGTGACTGAGTGTGGAATCATGGGAGTTGACATCTTCATTGCATCCTACTTGACTCCTACAGAAATCATGTTCATGGACAAGTGTTAAAAATATATTATCATGGTAATATGATGCGAAGTAAGATTTTCTAAGAAGAATTTCTGAGATGGAAGACCAGCATGACACAGGATGAAAGCAGTGGAGCTTTTATTATGTGACCAGATCGTGTTAGCAAGAAGCAGTGCTGTTTTATCATCTGAAATATACTTTAGTCAAAATTAGAAGCGCATCATCACCTTTCAGCAGAAGCGCAAGCTTAACTAGTGCTCAAAGCAAACAATGATCGCGACGTCCTAACGATGTTTGTGCTGCCTATTCAAGGATGAGAGTGAAGAGAGGGGGAGGTTGGGGCATAGACGAAAGTGAAGCGGATGGGGGGCTGAGGGTCGCAAACGAAAGTAAAGAGTCTATTTTGGGCACGGTTGGCAGGGGGGTGATGTGATTGGGGTGGTGTTGTCGCGAGCAAAAAGGAAAAAGGGGGTGGGGGTGGAGGGGCGGGTCTACTTGTGGCCCCTTGCAGATGACGCCCAGGGAGATCACCAGCAAACTTGTCCTACAACAATTGAACAACACCCGACTTTTTTTGACCCACTTCAAATGCTGACTACTGGATTTTATATTTCTTTTATTCTTTTTTTTTATTAAAACATTTTTGATGTTTCCCTGTTTACTATACAACCAAAGCAAAAATTGAGGGTGTGCAACATTGCTAGTTAAAATAGCTTATTTCTCTGGATTTGAACATTCTTTAAAACATTTGGAACAATTTATGTACATAATTCAGCAATATATAT
Source organism: Danio rerio (assembly GCF_052040795.2). Classification (NCBI taxonomy): domain Eukaryota; kingdom Metazoa; phylum Chordata; class Actinopteri; order Cypriniformes; family Danionidae; genus Danio; species Danio rerio. The sequence continues at coordinate 41,364,972 of NC_141023.1, read as the reverse complement.
ATATATATATATATATATATATATATATATATATATATATATATATATATATATATATATAAAAAACACTGATCTAAAAAAAACTTTTCAAATCCTGCCTTTAAAAGTTAGTTTACCCAAAAGTATTTTTTTTTTGTTTGTTCCCCAGATTACTTTTTTATTGTCAGTTGAACATTAAAGCAATATTTTAGCTGAAACTGTTTTCAAAATATGCAAGTTAATGGCTACCAGACTTTTAAAGTTAATCAATGCATATACAAGCAAACAAAATTAATTCCCATGGCTCCTGAAGCAAAGCATTTGGTACGTGAAGAAAGACCATTGTTAAAAATATTTAACCAACAAAAACATCTAGGATGCCCTGACTTTGAGAAATTTAAGAGCAATATAAGAGTGCAAACTTTTCCATTAGGTTACAAATGACTAGTCTATGAAAAAGTATTTCGAATACAGTCATAAGGCTAAACTACAGGTGTCAAACTCAGTTCGTGGAGGGCCCGCAGCTCTGCACAGTTTGGTTACAAATCCTAACACCAGCTAATCATATCACAAGTAATTATCTTTAGAACTCTCAAGGTCCACATTAATATATGAATATACAGTAGTCGACATTCAAAATGGATCAAAAAAGATTTTTAAAATCATCCTAGGGCAAGAATGAGTGTTGATCAATAGATTTAGAACAACTTTGAAGAAAGGTTTTGATCCACTTGAAATGTTGACTACTGTATATATTTCATAATTGCATGTTAGGATGAATAAACTAGGCATGGGTCGATATAAGATTCTGATGGTATGGAATGACCTTGGACAAAAATATGCCGGTTTCACAGTCTTTTTTTCAGGGTTTTTACCTTAATTGGATAGGACAGTAGAGAAAATGGACAGGAAAGTGTGGGGAGCAGAGAGAGGGGAAAGATCAGTATAGGACCATTAGGCGGGACTCAAACTCGGGTCGCTGTGAGTACTGGAGTGCATGTGTCAATGTACTTTCCACTACACCATTGGCACTGTCATGATTACTGCTCTTAAATATATTCTTTTTAAATGTCTGGGTAAAAAACAAAAAAAAAATTTCCCCTTTGAACACAGTAAATTTTATTTTGGGAAACATTTTAAATATTTTGGAGCAGTAAACATGTCAGTCAATTCAAATGAATCATTGATTTCTGCTGCCTTTCTTACTAAAAAACTTATTTCTTTACCATTTTGGATATCTTTCCTGCTGGAGATACTGTTGTTCTAAAAAAAAAAAAAAGTAAAATTTAAAAAAAAAGTAAATAAAAAAATCACACATATACCATAGGAACAATATGGTAAAAAAATTTGTTTAAAAACCTTGACTTTTCCAAACCACTGTATACCTTCCCATGCCTAGTGTTCACATGAATATTTTAATTTGATTGAGCTGCTGTTAATGCAGAGCGACACAAAAATGTGCATGTCATCAATGTGACAGAATATTCATGAAGATTTTCTAATCCCTTGTCCCATCTTATTGTGCAAGATTCTGGCCCAACCAATAAGAGTTGTGCTTTCAGTCACATTCCCAGAGCTACTGCTGTTACATAAAACACCACTGTCAGTTGAAACAACTTAGAGACAAATCTTAAGTGTGCTTGTACTGAATTTGGGAGAAGCTCAGAATGCTGCCGCTCATGCATGACATGTATATCCAAAAGAGAAGATTTGTGCCTGAAACACTCCACTTTGAAGCCAAAAACGAAAACATCTCCAGAAAATGCACTGAAACTAAACTTCCGTGATGAGCCTCCTCACTTCCAAGCATAACACCAAAACACAAGACCCTGAACTGAGCCTTTGGCAGAAACCAGGAGGGCTCTGTGGAAGAGCAGAAATATCATGAGACGCTTTGTAAATGTAACATAAGGCCATTGGCTATTATTGATTATGACTGCAGTTTCAACCGAGGCTGAATCCTGCTTCTACAGCACATATCAGCCTTCTTTTGTTGCACTTGAAATAACATCCTGAAGTTCAGATTCCCAGAAGGGGGTCCTGGTCCTCTTGTACTCTGTTGAGACATGTATGAATCATAAAAACTAGCACTTAAACATGCCCTGGGCAAGAGTATGCTATAGTAATTAGAGCTCACAGCCAGATTCAGTCTCAGAAGAAGATAAAGGGTCCCTCAGGCACAGGTGCTTTGTGAGATTTGACCTAGCAACCCAGACAAGTCAGTTTAAAGCCATTCCATCACGGTAGGTCAATGGGTTAAGCGTAAAGGCAATGAAGACTGCTATTCTGTCTGCATGTGCAAGGGATTTGTATATCAACTTGAGAAACATGCACAGCAAACCAATAAAACAGCGGGGCAGCGAGAGGAAATGAATGTGGTACAGTCCTGTTAGTCTGCTTGTCTCCATTCAGTCCAGAGATTCCACCTCCTCCCGAATCCCAAGATTCCCAAAGCTATCAAACAGTTCACAAATGTAAACAGTTGTTCGTGCTTAAGGCCTCCCTGCTGGTTCTGGTTCACGCTCTTAACAGTGTGCTTTGCTCCAGGGTAGTCAGGGTACTTTTCTAGGGGCCAAACTCAGTCACACTTCAACCCCCCAATACCAACCCATCCATCTCTGACCTTTCACCCACTTCTGGCCAACACTATCTGGGAAGCATAGTAATATCCTCCTGTCCTCCTTGGCTGGATCCGCTGACACAGTTAGGGCAAAAGAGACAAGGCAAGAGAGACGAGGCAGCTTTATCGCAGCAGAGAGGTCAGTTGCAGGGCTTCCAATCTCTTCCTGAGTTGTGGCAAAGTCCCAAAAATAGCTCTGAAAACCACCAAAACCTCACCTCACTATGAGCAAGACTCCTAGCGTTTCTGAAAAGCCTCCTGAAAAACAAGCTCTTCGGGTTTGTTTTGAATGGCATCTTCCAAAGAGGTTTGTGTTTTAAGTCTTTAGCAAAAAGCCACAGACTTTTCCATAAGATTTTGAAGTCTACATCAGACAATTAGTGATATTCCCTTTGCTGTTTGTTGAAAATGAGGAGTGGGGGATTTCCTGAATGTTCAATCAACAAAGAGCAGATTTGAAATTCAGGGATCTTAGCTTGTCTCGAGAGACTGGGCTGACAGTGAATCTCAACGGTGGGCTCTCATCTGACATGCATTAGACAGGCCCTGCGTGTCAGGCGCAGTAATTGCTCCAGTGGTGGTAATGGCAGTGCTGTGATTTCGCAGCGTAAGCAAATGTGGGTAGCGGTCCAGGCACCCGCTCACGGGTTCCCCACCGCTGAGCAACCACAGCTAAATCAGCAACAACTCCTTCGCCATAAACAAGCCGCCTGTGAAGGAGCCTCCCAAGACTCCGGTCACAGAGGAACTCTCAGATTTATCATGCAGGAAGATGGGCTTGATATATGCTTGCTCCCTGTGTCACCCCTCAGCCACTTCCTGTACCTCCCCCGCAAACATCTTGCAAGCAGGACGTATGAGTTTCGGGATTTCTGTGAGGTACAGTTCCTTGGTAACATGCTATTTTATCCACACTCTCATTAGGATGACAGAGCAAAACGCATTCTGGCTGAATACCACAACTATTTTCTCAAGGATGTAGTAAACAGAGGAAATGCTCCACTGCCTATGGTGTCCTGTTGCACAAGTGAGCGTTTCAACAGGGAAACTGAGCCTTGGAGGTTCGAAGTGAGAGGTACGAGAAGCCAAACAGAGGTCAGATCTTATCGTGGCCTTATATGCCGTGTCAGTCTCAGGTCAGTCTTTATATCACACTCCGATCAAAGATAGCTTTCTAAACGTAAAGACTTAACTGAAAAAGAGTAGACAGATAGCTACTGATCGAAGAAGTAATAAATTCCCAGACATAAATTACTCAACGTGGGTTAACAACAAGGCAGGAATCTTATCTGAACATAAACTTGTTTAGCTTTTGTAGTGCATCAGATTTCTATATTAGCTTACATATAGCGTGAAAAACCATGGGGTGGGACTTTATTCGTCTAATTATGGATAGGATCATTGAATCAACTAATCAAATCTTGTACAAAATCCCCAGGGACAGCACTATAGGATTTAATTGAATTTAGATTAAAGTTTGCCTTTAAAATTCAACGTTTGTAAAAACATTTACACCCTCCGTAGATCATCTCCAAAAAGCTGTCTTAACACCCAAAAGGCATTACTGGAAGGATCTGGAAGACGTTGAGAGCAATATCTCCTGGACCTTTGCCACTGTAAAGTGGCTGAAACGAAGATAACGTTATCTTTAAAATAACCAATAATTTAATCAGCACGTAGGCTGAGATTTGCTCACGCGACTGTTAACCTCTGGGATTGATTGTACTAGTTTTTTTTCCACCCCTGAGGAAAAATATGGGTTGGGGTTACTCCAAATTGGTATCGTTGAAAAAACATAAGCAACACTGTCATCATCCTAAACCTTCAGAGGGATGGGCTGAACAGCAGGGTGATGACAAACGGTCAGAGGGGAGATGATGGCACGAATGAATCGCCATTGTTTGCAGCATTCGATGTCTGTGCACCGAGTAGAGGCATTTCCTCTGGCTCTGTGGACTGTGCGATACCAAGTGCCCGTAGAGACCACCATTGTGGAGCTATTCCAGACTGACCTTGACTTCACTGCTGACAAACAAGGTCTCCAGTAGATTGAGTTCTCAATCCATTTCACACATCTTTAGACTGTGAAGTAAAATGTGATCACATGATTTCCTTTTACAGGTTATTGTCCTACAAAGACGTTTGCCCCAGTAATAAGCAACTGCTTTATGTACTGTTTTACTCATTTACATAAAGGAAACTTGGCTAACAACTTTACATAAATATTCATACCAATTCTGTAGTGTATTTATGCTTCCTAAAAGAGATGTCTGAGTGTATTTTACATAAAACCTATACGTAAAAAATTGCCATAATGACATATTTAGATTTCAAAAGCACTGAAAAGTGAATACCTGTTGATACCTGTTTGTAAATGACCTAATACTTATACCTTTAAACTATAGCGATCACATGAAATGCTCTATGGAAAAAACCTGAAATGTTACTGGGGTTTATAACAAGACTTTTGAACTTTTATGAATTTGACATTTTAAATTCATTGAAATAATGAAGTTTTACTGTAATTATTGTCAATGAAGTTACCATATATGGTTCTTTGCCTAATAATGGCTTGAAATAACCTTAACTAAGCTTACAGAAAGGATGGTAATTGCCAGGGGTGGTGCAAATTGGGAGAAAAAAAGGGAAAGACTGCATAGAGCCAAAAGGTTTGAAGAGACCACAGTGAAGTCTAAGTGGAACTAAAATATGTTTCTTACAAAGGGGAGCGATATTAGCCCCTTTCACACATCAGTCTAAAATCAGTCAAGTTTGGAGAAGGAAAAATCATGGTTCGGAGTTACATTTAGTATAGGGGCGTGCGAAAGATCTGCACAGCAGATGGCAACATCAACAGTCTGAGGTATCAAGACATTTGTGCTGCCCATTAAATTACAAACCACAGGAGAGGGCAGATTCTTCAGCAGGATTTCACTCCTTCTCTGACTTCAGCCTCCACATCAAAGTTCTTAAAAGCAAAAAAGGTTAACGGTTCTCCAGGATTGGCCAGCCCAGTCCCCAGAAGTTAAGATTATTGAGCATGTCTGGGGTAAGATGAAGGAGGAGGCATTGAAAGTGAATCCAAAGACTCTTGATGAACTCTGGGAGGCCTGCAAGTCCTTCTTTGCCATTCCAGATGACTTTATTAATAAGCTATTTGAGTCATTGCAGAGATATATGGATGCAGTCCTCCAAGCTCATGGGAGTTATACACAATATTAATCCTTTTTCCATTGCACCATGACTTTACGTATATTCTATACTTTATTTCTGTTAAGTGACAAGACTTTTGTCTAAGCAAAGTCAGACCTCCTAATTAAATAACTAAAAATCAAGGCATGATCATATTTTATTTTGGTAAAATAAGCGTATTTTAGAGGCCTTTGACTTTCATATTAGCCACTTCTGATACCAAATGATCAACTAGAATTATTATTATAGAATAGTTATTATTTGTTGTTCCTAAAACTTGGATAGACGATAAGACTTTTGCCAGGTAGTGTACAGTAATATGCAAGCATGATGTCACCTTTCATACTAAATCATCATTTTGTAATTTACATAGAGACAATATTCTCTTTAAATATTTTTAATGCACTTTGAAGACTATTTTCAGATGTTTTTGTTTTAAGGTGCACAAAATGTTTGTCTTGGAGTCTTGTAAATGAAATGTGTTTTAGTTGTGTAAACAATGCCTAAGTTTTTAAAGTGTTTCATGAGCCTCAAAGATGCATTTGACAACTACAGTTAATAAAACTGTGGTGACTGGTGACGAGAAGCAATGATAAACCTTTCAGACACACAAAACAAACTTCAGGCACATTCTTTACGGCCATTTGCTCTTTTCACTTGACTGGCAGGGCAGTGAGTGGACCGTGTAATCAGTGCCAACACATACATTTAGGCAGTTTAGTGCGGTTACTCATAAAGCTCACTTTAAGTTCTTGTATACGCTAAGATGCCCCAGATCACAGACCTCAACATTTGCCTCTGAACCAAATAAAAGAGATCAGAACTACATTCTAATGTTTTCCTCAGCTCACTGGTCACATTGTGTGGTGAAGAGGTCTTATTGGAAAATAAACTGAGGTGACATCATGTTCACAAAGAAAGCTCAGTTCTGCTTTTTTCCCTGGGTCCTCCATGGGGTTAGAAGAAGATCTGATCACAATCAGTCCCCAGTCAAACAAAACAAATCTTTTAACTCAGCCTCAGTCATTTCCCTGTGCAACATGGGCTCCGGGAGTCACTCTTGTTCTGAAAACTATTAACAAAAGCTTCAGTACTTCTCCTTGTTTGTGGGAAAGATCCATAATGTGGTGTTTTATCATTCAAACAAGGGGGCCTATTGTGCAAAAATCACTTTTATGAGGCATTTAAACATATTTGTATGGCAACAGTCTGTGAACATAACCAGCTTCTAATGTTAAAATTTTAGCAATTTAGTTTTTTTTTTTATAATTACACTTCATAAAAACAGTCTGCAGAAACACTTTGATTGACATTCTCCCATTTGTATATGTCATCAGAGAGAGAAGCCCCGCCCATTAGTGCATGGTCTCTCCCTCATTAGCATAGAATGTTGCTATTGTTTTTTAATCCAATAATATCCATTTGCAGGCCTGCAGAACCACACACGGTTTAGGCACACACAATCTAGGACACACAATTTAGGCAAACCATATATGGTTACGACGGATGTTAATGCTATTAACGTCTTTTTGAACATCGTCATCGATTTATTTTGATATATATGGTTAATAAATATTGTACACAATAAACAATAGTGTTTCATTTACTTTATTTCATAAATATTGTGGGGAGCATTGTTTCCGATCGCCTTTCAATATAATAGACTAAACATTTATTATACTTTTAATCAGTCATTATAGCCGATCAGTCATTATTATCTAACAATTATATGGCAGATACCCGTTTGCTGGTCTTTTTAGAGAGTCACTTTTAAAGAGAGTCTCATCTCATGAATGCAATCGCATTTGCGTTTAAAGCGACAGTCACTGAAATGGCACAATTAGGATCAAAGCCTAAAAGGGGCACTTAAATAGAGTAATAAAACATTATTTGTGTGGTATTTTGAGTTGAAGCCTCATATACACACTCTAAGAACATCAGAGACTTTACATCTTGTAAAAAGGGGCATAATAGGCACGCTTTAAAGGGCAGGAATCATGGGGATGGAAGATGTGGAGCTCTCCAAGCACTGACGCTCTGAGAAACTTGACCTTATATAAAGCTAATCTGAGCCAAACCTCTGATCTGGCAGCACTGTTTTTGACCAAACTGTGGGTAAGATAACAAACCTAGCAATTGAATATTTATCATTGCAGTATCTCACTGAATAAATGAGCATGCCATTTTGCTAGAATGCAGACATATTTATGGTAATCATTTGAGCAGGAAAAATGGCATATCAGGGTGTCCACGATAAAGAAAAAAAAAATGTAATCTTCTTGTTCTCATTGCTTTGAAAAGGAAACATTAACTATCTTTACACCTTGAGAACATTAATATATCTGAGTACACAAATGGTGCTTTTCTTACAGCATGTTTGTAGTGAATAGTTTGTAATAAAAGGAGACATCCTTATATTTGCAGAAAGAAACCCTGTAGAGTACTGAATAGCTATCATATTTGGTCTCAAATATACTGCATTATCAAACTCATAATGGTGTATTTTTTTAAACTATCTCATCTGTTGAAATAATACTAGCGAACTGCAGAGTTTGTGCTAACCTATCCATATCTCTGTGATCAAATGCCTTTTCTTTCCGCTGGCATTTTCATTGTGCCTCTTCACCTTTGTGTATTACTCCACCCACATACAAGCAGAGAGACGCTACAGTTTGACAAATATTCCTGCTGTTAGGCAACATAATGTACTTTTGAGGCTATTTTGGTCGAGAATGTAGTTGTTTAGATTGCAACTATGCAGTTAATTTACAAGGATAGTGCCTATTTTAAAATATTTATGATTTCTGAGAGACAGCTCGTCGGTGTCCATTAGTCAAAGACGGTTGACGTTGTCTATTAAAACTGAAGATTAAAACTTAGAAGATTTAAACTGTTAAGCGCGGATAAAAAGCTGAAAAACTGAAGCGTCACGGTTTTAAGGTGGACCGAATAGAGCCAATAAGAAGCTGCGAAAAAGAAGTTGGATTCAGCCTCGTCTCTCCTTAACGCAAACACAACACATGTCTGGTAGTGACTGTGCTGTTTTTTTGGGGGGTTAATTATTGTGATATTGTAACGGTCGCTTAATGTTTGTTATGCATTGTTTATAAATGTCATATCTTCTTTAAGAGGACCTAGAGGAAATAGTTTCTGTCTCCTTTTTTTCATTCCTGTCTAAGGGTAACCCTAACCGCTTGTGCGCGCAAACCGCACACCTACATTGGAAATAACAAACTTGAGCGAACTCTAAAAAAAAAAAAAGATGCAATATGCATACATCATTTGCAATCTCCAGCAGTTGTTCTTCTTGCACAGACATGTTGGATTCACCTGATTATTGACAAATGGGTTGCAGATTCGTTTCTTGGCAGTTCGTGAGTCCTTTACTGGGCCTTTTCCTCTTAAAAAAGAAACTTTCCAAAGACGTCTGTTTCTTACTCATTTTGCTGCTTGTATGTTAAACTTGTGGACTCAAGTGACCAAGATGTAAGCGAGAAAATATGGTCATTTTTCAAAATAAAAGTTAATTAAACAATTAATGATTTCTTGTGTGGCCTGGTACCAATTGATCCTGGGACTGATATGAGTATAATGTAAATGATCTGTATAAATCAGCTCATCTAACTTAAATTAAAGTATGAAAACATACAACAAGACAATGCACAATACAGGTTTTTTTAACAACAAAAGTCTACTACTGCTCATTTAGCACAGACATATTGAACGGCATTAAACAAGTGTTAGATCTTCTCAATCTCTTACGTAGAAGTAATCTGTAATTATCCCATATCCTGCGCTATCAGCGGCTAATCTCAAAGGCTTCACTGTGATCTCATCAGAAGCCACCAGTAAACTTCCCCACACACATGTGAAACTAAGTAAAAGATTAAGAGAGGAAGACACAAAGATAGATACAGAAAATAACAGAAGTCCTCTGTGTCATTTCAAGACATCCAGACACGTGAGCTCAGAAAGCACATGAGCTGATCACAGTGATAAGTCAGACAGTCTCTCCGTTCATAACAGAGTGAGGGATGAACCTAGACAAAAACAAAGCGACTCAATGTACTGCTAATTGTAAGGCCTGCTATGCTTAATCTTGTGGTAATTCTAGTCCAAAAAATTCAAGATGCATTACTGATTTAAAAACTAGAGGCCTGCAAAAAAAAAAAAAAAAAAAACATTGTTTGTCTGCAACTGCTATGACCCCCAGGCCTACTATCTCACACACAGTCACACATTCTGGCAGGAATTTTCTCTCCTTTCCCGGTAACTCAGAGCTGTGAGTCAAGCCACTGTTAATAAACACAGGCATCTTAAATAGACAGAAATTACCCAAGAATAATACCCCAGGGTTTTAGTTTTGTGGTAAAACAACTACCACATGACTAACACCAAAATGAATTAGCCAGATGCATAAAATGAAAACAACATTTTCACATGGTCTTAGTCTAGGTAAACTGATCTAGACGTTTAGATGTATTGTAGATTAATTAAAGAAATGGTTTGATGAAAGCAACATACAGTGCTCAGCATATACGAGTACACCCCTCCCAAATCTCTCTTTTAAATTCATATTTAAATAGGAAGCTGTTCAATATTATATTTGTGCATATACATTAGATAAGTCATTACTGAAGCCAAATCTAGAGCTTATCTAACAAAATACGATAACGATCCAAAAATTAGTACGCCAAATTTATGTTATAGAAAAATATTAAATACAAATTTAAAAAATAGGAAAAATCAAGAAGCAAAAAAAATGTGAAAAATGTAGTTGAAATTTTGTAGGTTGCAATTATTTTTTGCAATATTTAGCTTGAATTTAATTGTATTATTTTTCAATTTCTAAATATGTTTGGTGACTAAAATATTATTTTAATAAATGTCTGTTTAATAAATCTGTTTTGTTTAAATGCACCAAAATACAATGCCTCTATTCACTGAGAAATGGATACAAATATTCATTTTCAAAATGAAGTGTACTCAATTATGCTAAGCACTGCATGCTTGACTGTACGAATGACCATGTGTTGCATTTTTTCTGGGACATTTCATATTTCAGCTCTATTTTGTTTGTGTCCTCCTGACAGAGAGAGAAAAAAAAGCTTTGCCCCAGATCACATTATTCTAAAAATGTCTTAAGCTGCATGGGTATATTTGTAGGAATGGCCAATAATACACTGGATGAGTCAAAAATTTACATTTTACTTTTATGCCAACACAACATTTATTAGAATATTAAATGAAGATCATGTTCAATGAAGACATGGGTTTGCTCCTGTCAATATATCAAAACTAAATTGCTAGTCAGTGAAATAGATTGCTAAGAACACAATTTGCAAAACTCTAAAGGCAAATTTCTGTTTTTATTTTCAGATATTGTCCTATACTAACAAATCACACATTGGTGAAAAGCGTATTTAGTTTTCATATGATGTATAATTCTTCTCGATTTCCAAAAATTGACAATTAAGTAATGAAATAATCAATTAATTCTGTGGTACAGAGTCACAACTTTTTTACTGCTCTGTGATAAAGCGAGTAGTCTCCTGTCATGGAAGAACAGTTAAAGTAGTGACTAAGGTAGCCAATCTTTCAGCCAAGCAGTCCCTAAGGCTAACATACGGTGACCCAGTATTGCACAACACAATGACATTTCAAAAAGCAACCAGTAAACTCATAACACAATGAAATTAAGATCACAACACAGCGACATTAAGATCACAACACACAAGCATTTCAGAAAGCAAACACTCAGAGAGCAAACGCAACAGAAATGCTGTCTCAAGTTTCGTTTCTAAACGTTCGAATGAATCAAAACCGACATTTTTTTCAGGATGCCCAAGCTAATGCACACTTGAAAGAAACGAGATCACGACACCAACATCATTTAAAGGCGTTTAAGGCATTATAATCCTCTAAGCATGTATAATGATTTGTCAGATCGAGCAGGTCTTCTGAAGTAATTCACAACTTGGTCTTGATGACGAATCACCTCCAGAAATGACAGCGACTCTTTGTTTACAGATTATGGGCATTTTAGTAATTGCTGTGATGTGCTGTGCATTTGACAGGACTGTACCTCACGTTCGTTTCATACAGATTACAAAACCAAAAAACTTTTGTGTTCAAGTGTAGTTGGTTCATTCAAAAAGTTCAGATTTCAAGCTTCACGTGGATATATTTCTCGTGTCTGTGAAGCAAGTATTCACTGAAATTCCAGTGTGTTTGTTGACCACCAAACTGTCATAAAAGCACACGTCTGGTCCGAGCTTCTCCCCTGGAGAAACATCATTCTATAGCAATCAATGATTGGCTGCTGTACAAGTAGGCGGGGCTTCATTCGCCATATTGACCGTTACACTTTTCCTCATCCAAAACTATACGAGTGACATGCTTTGTGTATTCTATAGCTAGATCTTTGGCGCATCTCACGGGTGTTTGTTCATTTCGCTAACTTTGCAGATGAGTGCCCTAAGGTAAAACCCGCCTCTTGCTCCTTGGCAGCAATGTATTGTGATACATTTTTAGTGGCTTCTAGAGATAATCACTGTTTCAGTGTAACTCGCCATTCGACAAGTGAAAAAAGAAGACGTATTATGTGTTTCACTGCTATCTAGTGGTTGGGAGCATTTCCGTTGTGTTGTGAGTTTAATGTTTGCTTTTTTGCAAAACTGCGAGGCAGCGAAAAGTTAACTGTGCTATAGCGAGGGGCCACTGTACTAATGTAAACCATTTTGCTACAAATGCGTACTGTAACTTTTTCAAAAGATGCCACCAGAGTGACAGCTCTCGTACCATTACTTCTGAGACGGAAAGTGTGAAGAACAAAAGAGCATGAGCGCATGGAGGACAGAGTCAGACATGAAGATGCTTTCCTACTAGTTATAGCACTAAAAAATGTGAATGAATTTCAGAGGATGTTTACAAGAACAGTAATACACCTCCTGAAATGTAAATGTAACTGCTAAATTTGTGTTTTAACATTGAAAACAGTTTGAAAACAATCTCACCTAACACTGTACTTTCACTTCAAAGAGGCTATTCAGTATTTATAACTTATTTGTTAGCAGGGCATTTCTACATGTTCACTGTATTTTGTTAGTTGTTAGTTATGTTTTGTTTACTGTACAGTATGTTTGAGTTTTTTAACATTTAAAAAAAAAAATTTATCACTGACTTCAGCTTCTGATACAGCTTATTTAGCAGTTTGTGTGGGCTACATGTGATTTTAGTTCATGTGAGCTTTTTCTGGCGGCTGAAGCACAGAGTTTGGGGAAGTATTAATTACTGTTGTTTGCAAAAAATGTGTGTGAGAGAGAGAGAGAGAGAGAGAGAGAGAGAGATTTTCATTTGTATGAAGCATTGTTTGTTTTACTTATTCGGACTAAAGTGTGTCACAACAGGAAACAGGCCAGTTTAGGCAAGGAAACTTGGCCTTGATGACCTTGGAATAACTAAATCATGACGGCATAATTTGCATTGCATCTACATATTCTGCATATGTGAAACACGAAAATGCTAGTGTTTAGTTGTATATAATAGAATTAATATTTGGACAATGGACATAGTTTACCAGTTCATCAATCCTGAAAAGAGAATGTTTATAAATATATAATATTACTATATAATATTATTATTTTAGCAAATTTGACATGCTCATGTCTGGATTAGTGCTAATCAACAGTGCAAACTTCCATAGGTAGCATTTCAAAATGTCTACCCATCCATCATCTATTTGTTTTATTTCATATTTTATTAATTGATATAAAAAACTTTAGAAATCATGTCAGATCTTTTATTTTTAATCGTCTAATACTTATGTAGGCTACTCAACTCATTCTTTTACAAATTGTTTATCCTTTTGTTTCGTCAAACTTATTGACTATATTATCTTATTGATCAGCTAATTGTGTAGGCTATTTATAGACCAAAATGAAAAGGAAGCCGCAGCAAAGTAAAAAAAAAATTTTAAGAAACAAAACAGACAAGTAAGGTGTCAGAAACTACTGTACCACAGCAACAAAAAAAGTAAAGCAAACTGTCACGATTGACAAATCGTTACCTTGATGACATTCTCAAAGATGGTATCCCTGAAGTCGAGCAGCGCTTTCTGGTCAAACTCTTTTCCGTGGATGATCCTCATCTGCTTGAGGAATGTGGACTTGCCGCTCTCTCCGGCGCCCAGCAGCAGGATCTTCACCAGCCGTCGTATGGAGCGCCGCTCGCGCTTCAGCATCGAGTCGATCTCGCGACTGCGCCGCTTCGCCTCGCGCTCCCGGTTCACGTCCCGCTCGCGGGTGCGATCTTTCCCGGTACTCCTGTCATCGTGAGCGGCCTCAGCGGGCAGTAAACACCGGCTCAGGGTGCGCACCACGCCAGCCATCCTGTCCAGCTTTAACACGGTCAGTTATCACCTGATCTACTCATTAAAGTGCCAAAGAACTTTATCTTTCGGATAAAATCTACTCAGCTCATCTGTCTACAAGTGTTAACAATTTAAAGAGACACTAAATGAGTAAAACCGAATCACCGCGGACACTTTCCTCCATTATTCTAAAGGCATTTGTTGAGGAAAGCTGAATAGAGATCCTTTCCACAGCAAAGCGACCACCACTGCTGTCCGCTAAAAAAACTTTAAAGAAATTATACAAACAAATCCACTGTTCGTGACAGTACAATAAAAATCAAGCGATAAATATGGTCAGGAAATGTTAATTCGCTGAAAAACGCATTCCTTTACATACTGGTAGTCCCAAAAGTTCATTCTGGAGGAGCGCGAGCGACTTTCTGATGTTTCCACTCAGTTCTGGGAAGTTTCTTTGACTGAGCGACTGACGCCCCTGTTGAGCGCGTGGCCGGCAGGGGGCGCGAGCGCGCGAGAAGGGTGTTTGTTCGGACATGAAGGGGGATTCCAGTCCGTGTCACAAATGTCGTTGTTACACAGTGGCCCCTGGCTGTCTGTCTGTTATCTACTTCTGTCTGCGAGGCGGTGACAGTTTTACATGAGGAAAAGTGCTGATAACTTTAATAATAAGCATAAAACATTTTACAAAACAAATGAGAATTCCCTCCTTCTACTCCTGTAAATCTACTAACATGCCAGCCTAGCTGTTGAAAAGGTAATTCATACTCATTCTTAGTCTTGAATGCTTAATCTTCATGACAAACAAATTCAAACACACCTCATTACTTAGTCAGGTGAATGTCATATGATATAATTAGCCTTTATTTATTTATTTTCTTTCCTGTCATAGAGCTAAAGCAGGCCACAACTATAGATTTGGTCATCTTCAATAAATCAATCCAGTCACTGATACACAAACTCCTTATAAACTGATAAACTGGCCATTTTTAGTTTATTCATTTATTCATTTTCTGTTGAATTAGTCCCTATTTCAGAGGTCCCACATTCTTCTTCTTCTTCTTCTTCGTATTATTATTATTATTATTATTATTATTATTATTATTATTATCGTTGTTGTTGCTATTTATTGTTATAATTATTATTATTTATATAATTATTATTATGTATTAAGGGCATTTCTATCTATCTATCTATCTATCTCTATCTATCTATCTATCTATCTATTCATCTATCTATCTATCTATCTATCTATCTATCTATCTATCTATCTATCTATCTATCTATCTATCTATCTATCTATCTATCTATCTATCTATCTATCTGTCTGTCTGTCTGTCTGTCTGTCTGTCTGTCTGTCTGTCTGTCTGTCTGCCTGCCTGCCTGTCTGCCTGTCTGTCTGTCTGTCTATCTATCTGTCTATCTATTTATCTGCAGTCCTGGGGAAAGGGGTTGTTTTTTTTCTCAAAATGTGGACTTTTTGCAGTTATTTACTTCATTTTCCTTTTAATTATATTTAAATACTCCAATAAGTGACATTTTAATCACTATCTGTAGTTGGATTAGCTTGTAGTATCCTCCATTTTCGATGTACCTTTAAATGTAAATATTTCCTAAAGATTTATAATAAACAAATATTAAAAAGAGCTTCACAATTTTCTTCTAGCCTCTCTTAAAATTCATTTAACAACAACAGCCTAATTAGTATAAACAGCAAAAGTCAGTCTAAGACACTCGACAAATGGGGGAAAATAATAAAAGCTTTTACTGACATGGCTATTTTTTTTTAAACTGCGCCTACACGTTTTGATAACATTTGACTTCATCAGGTATAACCTGATGTAGCCGCAGTTTTAAGCAACAGCTATGTCAATAAAAGCTTTTTATAATTTTTTTCTACATTTTTTGAGTGCCTTGGATTGATTTTGATGTTTATTCTGATGAATCCCTTACACAAAAAGCACACATTATTTAAGCTACCCCTAAAAACTTTTTGATTGATTTTTGATTTTTATACACAGCCTAATTAGTATTAAAATTATTAGGCTGCTTTTAATGCTTCAGACCTTTTCATTGGTTATTTTTTTTCTCTCAAGAATAAGGTTTAAGATTTAAAATAAAAGGTAGGCTACTTGTAAAATGTTTTTTTTTTTTTTTTTTAACAACAGTCGGTCAATAGTGAAAGTTGACTTCACTTATGTCATATTGTGCGTTTTCTTAAAACCTTCCATGAGTTATTTCCACAATTTATGATGACATAGCAGTCAAAATAGATAAAATGAGAATATAGTGGCAAACATTCAATGGCTACTTCTGGACCTTTGTCAGTAAGCAGGTAGCTCTTTCGAACCACTCAAGATAGTCAAAGTGGCTTTGTCATGTTTTTATTATGATAGTTTACTCAGTATATTTATTTCAATGCAAAAAAGTCAGATTTTGGTGTCAAATGCTGAAGACAACACTAGATAAGACTAGATATTATTTGCACAGCCATTTGAAAACCACAGTAAAGTTAGACATCACTGCATTTAGTGAGGTATCCGAGTACAAGACATTGTAAATGTACGTTTCACATTTTTACTGCATGTACTCTTTGCCATTCTTTTTTTTTCTCAGCATTGTGCAAAATAATAAAAACACCCTTATTTACAACAATTCACCTGTACCGCATGTCTTTGGACTGTGGGGGAAACCGGAGCACCCAGAAGAAACCCACAAGAATGCAGGAAGAACATGCAAACTCCACACAGAAACGCCAACTGAGCCGAGGCTCGAACCAGTGACCTTCTTGCTGTGAGGCGACAGCACTACCTACTGCGCCACTGCGTCGCCGGTCTGTTAATCATTCATTAAATTGTTCGATTTAGGAGATATTTTCAGGAAAAAAAACTATTTAAAAATATTTATAAAACTTGCTTGATGGATTTTGACCAGTTGAACATATTTGTATGTGACTCAAGTAATGAGATGAGGACTATTGGTTTTATATGGAATGCCTATTCCAAATGACTATTCAGCGACAAAAACATGTGGAACAGATGAATTTGGTAAACAAAATTGGCCATAGTGTATGAGTGTATATGAACGTTAGAGTGTATGGGTGTTTCCCAGTACTGGGTTGCAGCTGGAAGGGCACCTGCTCCTGATAAATCAGGGTGTTCAAAGGAAAATGAATGAATACACAATATTTGAGAAAATGTGTTTATATATCAAATATGTAATACAATTTATATATACAAAATAAAATGTCTATGCAGTTTTTTTTTTTTTTTGTACAGATTTGTTTTTATGTGTGTTTTACATATACAGTGGAAGTCAAAATGACCAGCCTTCCTGTGATTTTTTTTTTTCTTCCAAATATTTCCCAAATGATGTTTACCAGAGAAAGGAATCTTTCACAGTATTTCCTATAATACTTTTTGTTTAGGAGAACGTTTTATTTGTTTTATGTCAGCTAGAAGAAAAGCAGTTTCAATTTTTTGAAAGCCATATTAAGGTCAATAATATTAGCCCCCAATGTAAGTTTTGAATGTCATTTTTTTTGCTATACAATGACTTGCCTATAACTTAGTTAACCTAATTAACCTAGTTAAGCTTTTAAATTGTCCTTAAGCTGAATACTAATACCTTGAAAAATATCTAGTAAAATATTATGTACTTTCATCATGGCAAAAATAAAATAAATCAATGTTGAAATGTTAAAAAAAATCTCTCCTTTAAACAGATATTGGGAACAAAATATATAGGGGGGATAATAAATTTTACTTCAACTGTATGGATGCGATTAATCTGTACCCAGCACTAATCTTTTCAGACCAGACCATCTTAGGTCATGTAATAAAGTAGCATTTAGTTTGATAAAATTATTTAAATATATATATTTTTAAAAAATGAAAGAGTTTTTGACAGCAAAGAGAAAAAACGACTTTAAAAACGTTTTATTGCTATTTTGCGTTTGTTGATAAAGTCTATTATGGCGGAAAAAAGGCTATTCATGTGGCCTTCATGTGGCTTGGATAAAAAAAAAAAAAAGAGTTTATCAAATAATAACGATTCATTCAGCAGAGGGCAGTGTTAACCTGCACTTACATTCATACATTTCCTTTGAATCATGTTTTCCAAGCGCTCATTGACTCATGTATGAGCTCAGTTCGACACGTATTGCCAATGTCAAAAGAAAATTAAAACAAATCTCTAAATAAGCACATTTATCAAAACAATTTGTCAAAAAATCAACAGAATACTATAAGACTAAAATCGTGTCTAGTCTACGACACCCTCTCAAACATAATATATCAACACAAAATAATACGAAACAAAAGGCCATCTCGGCACCATGAACACATTCCATCATTAAACCATTAAACCCGAAGGTGCAGAAAAGTAAATCAGGCTAATTTTTTTCTCTCCAACTGACCACCATATGAAAAACAGCCCTTGCAACATTAGCATATAAATAGCAACAGTTTATTATCATTTTTCCCCGTTCCTTCTCCAAGTAGATTATTGAATGGCATTCAGAGCACTGGAAAACCACTCTGTCATTACTGTGGCCCCAGTGCAGAGTTCTTAAACCTATTTGTTGAGCTGATGTGTGCAAGGAAAACATTTAATGGAAAAGCTTTCAAGTTGATTTTTTTCAAGCAGGAGGTTAATTGGACTGGGTTTTTGGTGAAAGATGAAATCAACATGCACGCGAAATGCAGCTGAAGAGGCTTTCGGAGTGCAACGCGCCCATGATTACACATTTTGATCGGCAAATCAGAAAAGCAACACGCGAATGTACAAGTATTCATTCTTCTCATTGTGTAAATTGCTTTTGGAGAGCGTTGGGGGAAAACTAAGGCTGAAATAATCATCAATGCACTTTTAGGCAGAGCAGCAAGTGCTTTAACTGTGTGTAATGTACTGTTCATTCACTAAAACAGGCAGAGTTGTATTTAAAAGGGGAAGCCAGCTAATGTGGGCCACGTTTTGGTAAATGATTAATAATAACAGTAAAAGAGCTAAGCATGAGATCTAATGATATTTATTTAAACGTGTCTTAAATATATATGAGCGTAGTTTAAATGTGAAAAATGCTATTGTTTTTAAATAATAGAGTAAAAATATCGACTGGTACCTTTTTGGGTCACAGGTAAAATGGCCCAGCTGATTAGCTAAAATTGGCTGATAAATAAGTGAACAACACAGGTATAATTTAGTTTGAATTAATTTTATTTTAAACAGTAAACACTTATCTTTAATATAACAACAGCATAACAGCATCATAAATGTATTTCATGAAACAAATACTAACATTTCCTTTAGATACTCTAGGTCTCAAACTCGATTCCTGGAGGGCTGCAGCTCTACACAGTTTTGCTAAAACAGAGCTGATCCAACTAATCAAGATGTTCAAAATTAGAGACTGTGCGTGAGTTGGAGGTTGAAGCTAAATGCAGAGCTGCTGCTCTCAGGAATTGAGTTTGAACCATTGTCTTATCATTGTACCTCATCAGGATACCTTTGTACTCTCTTTCTGTAACGGTGTTTCTTTACTGTCTGCAATTTAGTTTTGTAAAAAATAAAATAAAATAAAACTGCTATATTTTAAATTGATAAATGTTTTCTGTGTAAAAGTGTGTGTGTATGCTTCAATGTGTGATGTTTGAGATATTATTGCAGTTTTGTACTCAGGTAATTTTATTTGGATTTATTTTCTTATTTTCCATCTTAGGTTACATTCTTTCTTAAGAAATGTTTTGTAATTTTATTATTATGTTTTAGGGCCTAAGTAGTTTTCATACATTTAATTTTTAGTAAAAATAGAACACAATAGAGTTATTCTCTGTTAACTATGATAAACCTGGTGTGAAAAAGAGTGATGATAGTTAAAATAATGTTTCAAATATATATTTAATTTATTTGATAAAATTATAAGTAATGAAAGTATTTCATTAAGTGATTTAAATAGTAATGTCAGGCCACCGCTATTATGGAATTTCTGTAGATTTGTTAAATCACTGCAACATATAAATGTATATTTGTTTATCTTTTATTAGTTTTTCGTTTCTTTTTTTGGTGTAACAGACAGTTCATGTAAAGTTTCTTTTCATGTACAGTTGAAGTCAGAATTATTAGCCTGGGAGGGGATATAATTCTGAATTATTAGCCCACCTGTGTTTTCCACAATTTCTGTTTAATGGAGAGCAGATTTTTTCAACAAATAAACATAATAGTTTTAATAACTCATTTCTAATAACTCATTTATTTTATCTTTGCCATGATGACAGTAAATAATATTTTACTAGATATTTTTAAGACACTAATATTCAGCTTAAAGTGACATTAAAAGCTTAACTAGGTTTATAAGGGTAAATTGGCAGGATAATTAGGCAAGTCATTGGATAAGGATATTTTTTTCTGTAGACTATCAAAAATATAGCTTAAAAGGGGCTAATAATTTTGTTCTTAAAATGTTTTTTAAACAATTAAAAGCTGCTTTTATTCCAGCCGAAATAAAACAAATAAAACTTTCTCCAGAGGACAAAATATTATGAGACATGAAAATTTCTTTGGTCTGTTAAACCACATTTGGGAAATTATAAAAAGAAATAGGAAAAGAAAAAAAATCAAAGGAGGGCTAATAATTCTGAATTTAACTGTACATCCTTGTGTACATTTTAATTTAATAATGTAATTTATTTTTATTTTAATTAAGATTTTAATCTCTCATTCACAGTATAAGAGCTTCAACTATAAGAGCTTTGTTTATTTTTTATATAATTTTTGATGTAACAAAATATCCTATTTTATTTAATATGACGTAGGAGAACGGTTTTCATCATCCACCGAATTGATTGACAGGTGTGATGTCTCCATAAAAATACGTATACACATGTTCACAGAACATTTCTTGCAAATAAACTGTGATTAAAATAACTGTTCCAACTCTCTGGGATTTTTGTAAGTTTAAAACATGTTTAAAACAGATATTTGTAATAATTACAGTAAAATCCACATCTAATTCTTAACCGCTAAAATCACCACGGCTGCACGGTGTCAGTAAATGTGCACATACTGTATGTGTGTGTATACAGCAATCGGCATTTGTGTGAGACTCATCATTTCAGAAAGGCTTGAATAAACTCCACCACGATTACATCAAATAAACTTACTTTTTGACTAATGAGCTGTATTTCAGCTTCATCCGTGTCTGTCTCTATCACTGACAAAACGCATAATGAGAAGCAGACATGCACATGGGAGCAGTGGGCAAGGAGAAAAAGCTCATTTGCATTTAAAGCCACCAAAATGGGCATATTCTGGGGGATCTAATACATTTTCTGATGGGTGTTTTGAGCAGACACTTTACAGACACATTCTGGAGACACCAAAAGCTTGTCTTACATCTTGTAAAAGGGCTAAACTTTATGTGCCCTTTAAGAGATAAATCTCCAATTCACATAATAAGAGCTTCATCTTCACGAAATAGGAGCTTTATTGATCTTTTATATAAACTTTTTAATTATTTTTTTGCATAACAACATTTTTTATTTATTTAAATTTATTTCAGAGATCAATTTCCCATTCACAGTAGAAGAGCTTCATCTTTACATTAAAAGAGATTTATTTATTTTCTATTCCTTTTTATCAATTATTTGGTATAACAAAATATCCTATTTTTTCTTTATTTTATTGAAGAGATACAACTCCCATTCACATTATATGAGCTTCATCTTCGCATTATAAGAGCTTATTTTAGAGATCAATATTTCATTTACATTATAAAGACTTCATAATAATTCTTTCAAAATAAAAAATATATATATGAAATGATGCGTTATAATAATAAAAACAAATCATTTATCTTTATTTTTAAAAGGTTATTTAATTTATTTCCTTAAGAACTCAACAGAATACAACAATGCTATAGCTTGAGTGTATAAATGAACATTTTCAGGCTCAAATGCTTGGCAAACATTTTTAACCAGGGAATCTGGAAACAAAGTAAAACAGTCAGAAAACAGATTCAAAGCTTTGTCCGGCTTAATTAATTGAGATAAGAATAAACTAAACCCAGTGGGCATGTGGCCTCAGAAGACTGCAGAGGGAAAATGTCTAATTAAAACAGCAAATAATTAAATTTATGCCACTCTTTGATTCCAGCATAATGACTCTCATACATGGACCAGTGTATGTGTCATTAATGGAGGTCTGTACTTCATGGCCACTGCAGACATAAAAAAAATGAAAAAAAAAAAAAAGCCTGTTAACAGAACGAGGAAGGTTTGCTGAAAAAAAAGACCAAAATATTTTTTCAGGCGGACAAGGGAATACAATTGGAAAGAAAAACAACTCTATTTCACAAGTAGACATCTAAGTAATAAAATTAAAATGCTATTAAAGATTGACTAGCAGAAGAACATTGTTTTGGTTGTGTTTTGGCTCCACGTTTCTGTTTGTACACACTGAAATCTTGAGAATCATCGTTTGAGTTATGTAAATCTGTTGATTAATCACGACTTGAATATGTTTAAAATGCAAGATGTTAATTTGAAGAACGATTATGTTTGTAATTTGCATTGTCCAATTTTCAAAAAATAAATAAATCAATCAATCCAACACAGCGCAAAAACAATAAAGAAAAAAAGACTGAACAATAGCTAATAATAAAGCCACACTGCTGTTAATGATCTACAGTGTGTTACGTACAGTAAGTTCATTAAAAACACAAGTATAAATTACTGCGATTAGGAGCTCAAGGCAGATTTTTCTTTCTTTTTTTCTTTTAGTTCACAACATGGCTGGATCCTACTGGAATGAGTTATGTGATTTGTTTGCGTTTTTGCCAAAAGCTGAATTTTTCAACTGTATGTGGCATACATATTAGGCCTGGAGATTAAATTTCTTGTTTTATTTGAGAATAAAATGACTTATTTGACTAAATATATTTAAGTATTTAAAATACATTCTCTTTTATGTGTTTACTTACAAATGATAAATAAATAAATAAATAAACAAAACATTTTTTATAAAAATTAAATAATTTTTTAAAAATGAAATTAAATTACATTAAGGCGGTTTATTCTGCTTTGACGACCCATGATAAATCAGGGACTAATCCGAATAAATAAAAATGTGAAATTTATTTAAATTAAATTAAATTAAGGCGTTTTTTCCCTCTTTGGCAACCCATGATAATTCAGGGACTGAGGCAAAAAATAAAAATGTGAAATTAAATTAAATTAAATTAAATTAAATTAAATTAAATTAAATTAAATTAAATTAAATTAATTAAATTAAATTAAGGTGGTTTATTCCATTTGACAACCCATGATAAATCAGGGACTAAGCCGAAGGATAGAAATAAAATGCTCACACATACACTATGCACACTGACTACTTCAATATTGTTGATAAGCCGTGCTGGGCATTTCACTCTGTCTCACGCTGAAAACTGTCGACCAATCGCAACAGGCGGTCATCAGTCCAATCAGTGCAGATTAGCATCGCTCTAAGGAGGGGTTTGGGAACAAGTGAATAACTGAAGGAATCATATGGGAGTTGCTGGGATAATTAGGGAAAAATAAATGCATATTATAAGACAGGGGTGTCTAGACTCTGTCCTGGAGGGCCGGTGTCCAACAAATTTTAGTTCCAACCCTAAATAAACAGACCTGTACCAGCTAATCAAGCTCTTTCTAGGTATACTTCCAGGCAGCTGCGTTGAAGCAAGTTGGAGCTAAACTAGTTTGGACACTCCTGTTATAAAACCATGAAAGTGTTTTTTGACCTTGCATGCATATCAGCCTATTGTTGAAGACCCTTAAAACCCAAATATGACCATTTTTAATGTATAATAGGGGCTCTTTAAGCTACTGCACTATATATAAGGTTAATTTTACTTTCGGTTTCTCTCAGTGTAAGTAGCCGAGTGTAGGAAGCATACATATTTCTGTGGCTGATTTGATTATTACTCTTTTTATTCTACCTGTATTTTGTTGTACAAACACTTCTTTATCGCTTACACACTATACTGGGGGTTATTGGATAATTTGGTCACACTTCATTTTGATGTTACGTTTGTTGAATTTAAGTTAAATTGCATCTACATGCCAACTAATTCCTATTAGATTATAGGTAGACTGTTGGGTTGGGGTTAGGGTTAGAGTAAGTTGGCATGTTAAGTTTCTTATAGTCAGTTAAATGTATGTTGAAGGAGCAGTCTACTAATATTCAAATGGACCATCAAAATAAAGTGTTACCAATAATTTGGCTAATATTCAATACAATTTGTCTCATTTAATAGATCTTCCTCATAAGATTTAGAAAAAAAACTATGTATATTAGTAAAATTCTGCTGGTGGTGTAACAAATATGATTGTTGTGCTATTATTGGATAAAAATGGTCTCATTGATTTGTTTTTCCTCATATGTGTATGAAGATTTGTAAACTACATTAGTAAAATTTTAATGTCTAGCTGGTTGAACGAAACATATTAAAATGTACATATATGCATACTCATCTTCCGCTCATTGTTGTAGTTTTACAAAAAAGAAAGATTTTGAGAAGAACAATTGGCAGTTAAGATTCCCAAACTGCTTTCTGCTGTTCCTATCTGGAGTGCTCTTTCAGCTAAACTTCAGAAATTGGTTAGAACAGAGTAATTATTATGATTGTGCCTATTATATGTAGTACTCTCATAGCTATTTAAACCGCCCCTTCAATATGTACAAGAAGATACCAAAAGATTTCACTGCATATACTCTGTGAATTAATGACTGAGTAACGCACACAAACATTTCAGAAGCTGTGTGATTTGCATGACCACTGGTGACAGGTAATGCTTGAAATATAAAGGTCATGTCTATTGTTCTAAAATGCGTCAACTACATCACACTGTAAAACCTAATAAGTTGAGACTACTCAAATGATTTCAGGAAAGTAATTCCCTCAGTTCGCTTGAGTAATGGGAAACCGATAACTCAATTATTTGTGTTCACCAAATCTGGTCTCTACATTAAATTAACTTAAATGTTCAATTACAGATAACTTAAAATGGCTAATAATCTAAACTTCCAAAATGTTGAGCTTTTATATTCTTTATTTACTCACTACCAGGGCCGTTTATATTAAAGCTGACATTTAACCGCACCATGTTGATGTTGATGATCTA
Source organism: Danio rerio (assembly GCF_052040795.2). Classification (NCBI taxonomy): domain Eukaryota; kingdom Metazoa; phylum Chordata; class Actinopteri; order Cypriniformes; family Danionidae; genus Danio; species Danio rerio. The sequence continues at coordinate 41,339,651 of NC_141023.1, read as the reverse complement.
ATTTTTTATGTGGTGGGTTGTTAGGCCAATGCTCAACCCCCAACCTGGAGGACCAAAACATACACACATAGACTACGGACAATTTAGCTTACCCAATTCACCTAGCGCATGTCTTTGGACTTGTGGGGGAAACAGGAGCACCCAGAGGAAACCCACAAAGAGAACATGCAAACTCCACACAAATATACCAACTGACCCACCTGGGACTTGAACCCGCAACCTTCTTGCTGTGAGGTGACAGCGCTACCCACTGCACTAGCGTGTATATCTCACTCTGCCACCCCTGTTCATTTAAGAAAAATCTATATAAGCATTAAAATATCTACTTACAGTACTAATTTAGCTGTTCTTTTTCGTCAGATGGTTTCAGGTAGTGCCTCTGTCCTGCTGCGTTTCAGCAAAATTCAGCATCACAAGCAAAATGGCTACCTTGTGTCATTTAACATACACATATCAATCAATTAGTGCGGTTGTAAAGGCAGAATTTCAAACACAACCAATAATAACCAATAATTTTAAACAGAGACATGGTGAATCGTTTAAAGAAATTAAAATGTTAAGTTCAGAGAACTTAAAATATTAATTAAAGCTTTTTTGCTACCTAATGATAAAGTTAAACACATCTGTTTAGGTTTTGATGCCAAAACATTGTATTTTATGTAATGTCAGGTTCTATTAACTTACTATCCTTAGTAATGACAACAGCGGGTTTTACAGTGCAGGTGTGCACTTTCTTCTTGTGCTTCATCTTATGAGTTCTCAGTCACTGCAATGCCATACCACCAATTTGAGTTTGAGACCCCTGCTTTAAACTTAATAGCAGTTATAATAGCTAATAAAGTAATAATCAGCGAATAAAGTTAAAAGACATTAAAAAGAACACAATTAGGGAATACAGGAGCATACGGAAGCAAACTTGAAAGCGTTTCTTTACAAAGTGACTTTAAAAACTAACAGCCTTACAGGCATAATATTCAATTCAATGTATGTTTATTTCTAGGCTTTAACAATGTAGATTGTCAAAGCAGCTTAGCATAGAAGTTCTTGTAAATGTAAATTGTGCCAGCCCAATTTTTAGAGTTTTAAAAATTATATTAAAAAAACTTGCTACCACACTGAGATTCAATCTAAGTAATTCCAAACATATCAGAGATTCTCTGACTTATGAAGCCTCTAGTATGTATTTAAATACTATGATCATTCCACATTTGTTGTACTGTTTAGCGCATGTGAATAATCTTTAACACTGTTGGAATTATTAGAGAAGAGAGCACTTAAAGTTCATGATAAAAAGCCTCGGTTGTACCATACTGCAATATCTTAAAAACACACAGTCTCTAAAATTTTGATAATATTATTAAATATTCCAATATTTGTTTTGTTTTTAAAACTATTCACAATCTTTCTGCTCCATCGTTAAAAACATTCTCAAATTACTAATTAGAGAAAACATTGTGAACGACACATTCTATGGTAAGAGGGGAATGTATTGTTCCTAGAAAGAAAGAAACAAGTCTATGGAATTCTCTCCCAACAGAAATAATCACATGTACAAATTCTAAGATGTTTTCACGCCTGGCTAGGAGGTGGTTTTTGTCAAATCAAATTTGTACACACTGAGTGAGATGTTCTTCATTTATCAGTTACTTTTTGAGGTTAATGTAATTTTTGAGCATTGTCCCTGTTAAATAAATAAATTCATTCATTCAATCGTTCAGTTTAGTTCAGTTCAGTTTGGTTTAAATTTCACTGCAGAAAGTCCAAACACTGAAGAGCAAATCCATCAATGGGTTTCTCTACAAGTCCCAAACCAAGCAAGCCATTAGCGACAGTGGCGAGGAACAAAACTTCACCAAGTGACGAAAGTGAAGGAAAAAACCCTGAGAGAAACCAGGCTCAGTTGGGCACAACCATGGCCTTTGGCCGAACTTCAATGTTTTTTAAATTATTTTAACAGCAGTGGTTTCAAGCTCAGACAACACAGAAAAAATGACATATACAGTCAATGTTTACATTTTAAAAACAAAAAACAAAAGTGTACACTGTACTTTAACCATAAAAGAGCTAGCTGCCTATTAACAATAAACACCTTCCAAGCAAAGCCTTCCTCTCCTAATCAAAGCAGTGATCTTAAAAGCTTTTTGTTAACTA